>NC_135431.1:11920088-12250088 GCF_051991245.1 Festucalex cinctus
GGTCGTTTTTTTTAACAAAATAAAAAACGCCTTACTATACATGGTCATTTTTTTGATAGAAAAAAAAAAGGCTTACTATACATGGTTATTTTTTTGATAGAAAAAAAAAAGGCTTACTATACATGGTCATTTTTTTGATAGAAAAAAAAAAGGCTTACTATACATGGTTATTTTTTTGATAGGAAAAAAAAAGCCTTACTATACATGGTCATTTTTTTTATAGGAAAAAAAAAAGCGCCTTACTATACATGGTCATTTTTTCACAGAATAAAAGTCTTACTATACATGGTCATTTTTTTGATAGGAAAAAAAAAGCGCCTTACTATACATGGTCATTTTTTGACAGAAAAAAAAAGGCTTACTATACATGGTCATTTTTTGATAGAAAAAAAAAAGCCTTACTATACATGGTCATTTTTTGACAGAAAAAAAAAAAGGCTTACTATACATGGTCATTTTTTGATAGAAAAAAAAAAGGCTTACTATACATGGTCATTTTTTGATAGAAAAAAAAAAGGCTTACTATACATGGTCATTTTTTGATAGGAAAAAAAAAGCCTTACTATACATGGTCATTTTTTTGATAGAAAAAAAAGGCTTACTATACATGGTCATTTTTTGATAGAAAAAAAAAGCCTTACTATACATGGTCATTTTTTTGATAGAAAAAAAAAAAGGCTTACTATACATGGTCATTTTTTGATAGAAAAAAAAAGCCTTACTATACATGGTCGTTTTTTTTTAACAAAATAAAAAACGCCTTACTATACATGGTCATTTTTTCACAGAATAAAAGTCTTACTATACATGGTCATTTTTTTGATAGGAAAAAAAAAGCCTTACTATACATGGTCATTTTTTGTTAGAAAAAAAAAAGCCTTACTATACATGGTCATTCTTTTGATAGAAAAAAAAAAGGCTTACTATACATGGTTATTTTTTTGATAGGAAAAAAAAAGCCTTACTATACATGGTCATTTTTTCACAGAATAAAAGTCTTACTATACATGGTCATTTTTTTGATAGGAAAAAAAAAAGCGCCTTACTATACATGGTCATTTTTTGACAGAAAAAAAAAAGGCTTACTATACATGGTCATTTTTTGATAGAAAAAAAAAAGCCTTACTATACATGGTCATTTTTTGACAGAAAAAAAAGGCTTACTATACATGGTCATTTTTTGATAGAAAAAAAAGGCTTACTATACATGGTCATTTTTTGATAGAAAAAAAAAAAGGCTTACTTTACATGGTCATTTTTTGACAGAAAAAAAAAGGCTTACTATACATGGTCATTTTTTGATAGGAAAAAAAAAGCCTTACTATACATGGTCATTTTTTTGATAGAAAAAAAAAAGGCTTACTATACATGGTCATTTTTTTGTTAGAAAAAAAAAAGGCTTACTATACATGGGCGTTTTTTTAGGGGGAAAAAAAACGCCTTACTATACATGGTCGTTTTTTTTAACAAAATAAAAAACGCCTTACAATACATGGTCGTTTTGTTAGGGGAAAAAAAAAGGCCTTACTATACATGGTCATTTTTTGACATAATGAAAGTCTTACTATACATGGTCATTTTTTTTTTATAGAAAAAAAAAGGCTTACTATACATGGTCATTTTTTTGACAGAAAAAAAAGGCTTACTATACATGGTCATTTTTTGATAGAAAAAAAAAGCCTTACTATACATGGTCATTTTTTTGATAGAAAAAAAAGGCTTACTATACATGGTCATTTTTTGATAGAAAAAAAAAGCCTTACTATACATGGTCATTTTTTTGATAGAAAAAAAAAAAGGCTTACTATACATGGTCATTTTTTGATAGAAAAAAAAAGCCTTACTATACATGGTCATTTTTTGTTAGAAAAAAAAAGCCTTACTATACATGGTCGTTTTTTTTTAACAAAATAAAAAACGCCTTACTATACATGGTCATTTTTTCACAGAATAAAAGTCTTACTATACATGGTCATTTTTTTGATAGGAAAAAAAAAGCCTTACTATACATGGTCATTTTTTGTTAGAAAAAAAAAAGCCTTACTATACATGGTCATTTTTTTGATAGAAAAAAAAAAGGCTTACTATACATGGTTATTTTTTTGATAGGAAAAAAAAAGCCTTACTATACATGGTCGTTTTTTTTAACAAAATAAAAAACGCCTTACTATACATGGTCATTTTTTCACAGAATAAAAGTCTTACTATACATGGTCATTTTTTTGATAGGAAAAAAAAAGGCTTACTATACATGGTCATTTTTTTTATAGGAAAAAAAAAAGCGCCTTACTATACATGGTCATTTTTTGACAGAAAAAAAAAGGCTTACTATACATGGTCATTTTTTGACAGAAAAAAAAGGCTTACTATACATGGTCATTTTTTGATAGGAAAAAAAAAGCCTTACTATACATGGTCATTTTTTGACAGAAAAAAAAGGCTTACTATACATGGTCATTTTTTGATAGAAAAAAAAAAGGCTTACTATACATGGTCATTTTTTGATAGAAAAAAAAAAAGGCTTACTATACATGGTCATTTTTTGACAGAAAAAAAAAGGCTTACTATACATGGTCATTTTTTGATAGGAAAAAAAAAGCCTTGCTATACATGGTCATTTTTTTGATAGAAAAAAAAAAGGCTTACTATACATGGTCATTTTTTTGTTAGAAAAAAAAAAGGCTTACTATACATGGGCGTTTTTTTAGGGGGAAAAAAACGCCTTACTATACATGGTCGTTTTTTTTAACAAAATAAAAAACGCCTTACAATACATGGTCGTTTTGTTAGGGGAAAAAAAAAAGGCCTTACTATACATGGTCATTTTTTGACATAATGAAAGTCTTACTATACATGGTCATTTTTTTTTTATAGAAAAAAAAAGGCTTACTATACATGGTCATTTTTTTGACAGAAAAAAAAGGCTTACTATACATGGTCATTTTTTGATAGAAAAAAAAAGCCTTACTATACATGGTCATTTTTTTGATAGAAAAAAAAAGCCTTACTATACATGGTCATTTTTTGACAGAAAAAAAAAAAGGCTTACTCTACATGGTCATTTTTTGATAGGAAAAAAAAAAGCCTTACTATACATGGTCATTTTTTTGATAGAAAAAAAAGGCTTACTATACATGGTCATTTTTTGATAGAAAAAAAAAGCCTTACTATACATGGTCATTTTTTTGATAGAAAAAAAAAAGGCTTACTATACATGGTCATTTTTTGATAGAAAAAAAAAAGCCTTACTATACATGGTCATTTTTTGTTAGAAAAAAAAAAGCCTTACTATACATGGTCGTTTTTTTTAACGAAATAAAAAACGCCTTACTATACATGGTCATTTTTTCACAGAATAAAAGTCTTACTATACATGGTCATTTTTTTGATAGGAAAAAAAAAAGCGCCTTACTATACATGGTCATTTTTTGACAGAAAAAAAAAAGGCTTACTATACATGGTCATTTTTTGATAGGAAAAAAAAAGGCTTACTATACATGGTCATTTTTTGATAGAAAAAAAAAGGCTTACTGTACATGGTCATTTTTTGATAGAAAAAAAAAAAAGGCTTACTATACATGGTCATTTTTTGACAGAAAAAAAAAGGCTTACTATACATGGTCATTTTTTGATAGGAAAAAAAAAGCCTTACTATACATGGTCATTTTTTTGATAGAAAAAAAAAGGCTTACTATACATGGTCATTTTTTTGTTAGAAAAAAAAAAAGGCTTACTATACATGGTCGTTTTTTTTTAACAAAATAAAAAACGCCTTACAATACATGGTCGTTTTGTTAGGGGGAAAAAAAAGGCCTTACTATACATGGTCATTTTTTTTTGATAGAAAAAAAAAAAAGGCTTACTATACATGGTCGTTTTTTTAACAAAATAAAAAAAGCCTTACTATTCATGGTCATTTTTTTTGATAGAAAAAAAAAAGGCTTACTATACATGGTCGTTTTTTTAACAAAATAAAAAACGCCTTACTATACATGGTCATTTTTTGATAGAAAAAAAAAAGGCTTACTATACATGGTCATTTTTTGATGGAAAAAAAAAAGCCTTACTATACATGGTCATTTTTTGACAGAAAAAAAAAAGGGCTTACTATACATGGTCATTTTTTGATAGGAAAAAAAAAGCCTTACTATACATGGTCATTTTTTTGATAGAAAAAAAAAGGCTTACTATAAATGGTCATTTTTTGTTAGAAAAAAAAGGCTTACTATACATGGTCATTTTTTTTTATAGAAAAAAAAGCCTTACTATACATGGTCATTTTTCCACATAATAAAAGTCTTACTATACATGGTCATTTTTTTGATAGAAAAAAAAAGGCTTACTATACATGGTCATTTTTTGGCAGAAAAAAAAGGCTTACTATACATGGTCATTTTTTGATAGGAAAAAAAAAGCCTTACTATACATGGTCATTTTTTCACATAATGAAAGTCTTACTATACATGGTCATTTTTTTTTGATAGAAAAAAAAGGCTTACTATACATGGTCATTTTTTTGACAGAAAAAAAAGGCTTACTATACATGGTCATTTTTTGATAGAAAAAAAAAGCCTTACGATACATGGTCATTTTTTTGATAGAAAAAAAAGGCTTACTATACATGGTCATTTTTTGACAGAAAAAAAAAAAGCCTTACTATACATGGTCATTTTTTGATAGAAAAAAAAAGCCTTACTATACATGGTCATTTTTTTTGATAGAAAAAAAAAAGGCTTACTATACATGGTCGTTTTTTTAACAAAATAAAAAAAGCCCAACTATTCATGGTCATTTTTTTTGATAGAAAAAAAAAAGGCTTACTATACATGGTCGTTTTTTTAACAAAATAAAAAACGCCTTACTATACATGGTCATTTTTTGATAGGAAAAAAAAAGCCTTACTATACATGGTCATTTTTTTGATAGAAAAAAAAAGGCTTACTATAAATGGTCATTTTTTGTTAGAAAAATAAAAGCCTTACTATACATGGTCATTTTTCCACATAATAAAAGTCTTACTATACATGGTCATTTTTTTTTTTATAGAAAAAAAAAGGCTTACTATACATGGTCATTTTTTGCTAGAAAAAAAAAGCCTCACTATACATGGTCATTTTTTTGATAGAAAAAAAAAGCCTTACTATACATGGTCATTTTTTTGATAGAAAAAAAAAAAAGGCTTACTATACATGGTCATTTTTTGATAGAAAAAAAACGCCTTACTATACATGGTCATTTTTTTGATAGAAAAAAAAGGCTTACTATACATGGTCATTTCTTGGCAGAAAAAAAAGGCTTACTATACATGGTCATTTTCTGATAGAAAAAAAAAGGCTTACTATACATGGTCATTTTTTGGCAGAAAAAAAAGGCTTACTATACATGGTCATTTTTTGATAGGAAAAAAAAAGCCTTACTATACATGGTCATTTTTTCACATAATGAAAGTCTTACTATACATGGTCATTTTTTTTTGATAGAAAAAAAAGGCTTACTATACATGGTCATTTTTTTGACAGAAAAAAAAGGCTTACTATACATGGTCATTTTTTGATAGAAAAAAAAAGCCTTACGATACATGGTCATTTTTTTGATAGAAAAAAAAGGCTTACTATACATGGTCATTTTTTGACAGAAAAAAAAAAAGCCTTACTATACATGGTCATTTTTTGATAGAAAAAAAAAGCCTTACTATACATGGTCATTTTTTTTGATAGAAAAAAAAAAGCCTTACTATAAATGGTCATTTTTTGTTAGAAAAAAAAAGCCTTTCTATACATGGTCATTTTTTCACATAATATAAGTCTTACTATACATGGTCATTTTTTGATAGAAAAAAAAAAAGCCTTACTATACATGGTCATTTTTTTGATAGAAAAAAAAGGCTTACTATACATGGTCATTTTTTGATAGAAAAAAAAAAGCCTTACTATACATGGTCATTTTTTTGATAGAAAAAAAAAAGGCTTACTATACATGGTCATTTTTTGATAGAAAAAAAAAGCCTTACTATACATGGTCATTTTTTGTTAGAAAAAAAAAAAGCCTTACTATACATGGTCGTTTTTTTTAACAAAATAAAAAACGCCTTACTATACATGGTCATTTTTTCACAGAATAAAAGTCTTACTATACATGGTCATTTTTTTGATAGGAAAAAAAAAAGCGCCTTACTATACATGGTCATCTTTTGACAGAAAAAAAAGGCTTACTATACATGGTCATTTTTTGATAGGAAAAAAAAAGGCTTACTATACATGGTCATTTTTTGATAGAAAAAAAAAGGCTTACTGTACATGGTCATTTTTTGATATAAAAAAAAAAAGGCTTACTATACATGGTCATTTTTTGACAGAAAAAAAAAGGCTTACTATACATGGTCATTTTTTGATAGGAAAAAAAAAGCCTTACTATACATGGTCATTTTTTTGATAGAAAAAAAAAAGGCTTACTATACATGGTCATTTTTTTGTTAGAAAAAAAAAAAGGCTTACTATACATGGTCGTTTTTTTTAACAAAATAAAAAACGCCTTACAATACATGGTCGTTTTGTTAGGGGAAAAAAAAAGGCCTTACTATACATGGTCATTTTTTTTGATAGAAAAAAAAAAGGCTTACTATACATTGTCGTTTTTTTAACAAAATAAAAAAAGCCTTACTATTCATGGTCATTTTTTTTGATAGAAAAAAAAAAGGCTTACTATACATGGTCGTTTTTTTAACAAAATAAAAAACGCTTTACTATACATGGTCATTTTTTGATAGGAAAAAAAAAGCCTTACTATACATGGTCATTTTTTTGATAGAAAAAAAAAGGCTTACTATAAATGGTCATTTTTTGTTAGAAAAATAAAAGCCTTACTATACATGGTCATTTTTCCACATAATAAAAGTCTTACTATACATGGTCATTTTTTTTTTTATAGAAAAAAAAAGGCTTACTATACATGGTCATTTTTTGCTAGAAAAAAAAAGCCTCACTATACATGGTCATTTTTTTGATAGAAAAAAAAAGCCTTACTATACATGGTCATTTTTTTGATAGAAAAAAAAAAAAGGCTTACTATACATGGTCATTTTTTGATAGAAAAAAAACGCCTTACTATACATGGTCATTTTTTTGATAGAAAAAAAAGGCTTACTATACATGGTCATTTCTTGGCAGAAAAAAAAGGCTTACTATACATGGTCATTTTCTGATAGAAAAAAAAAGGCTTACTATACATGGTCATTTTTTGGCAGAAAAAAAAAGGCTTACTATACATGGTCATTTTTTGATAGGAAAAAAAAAGCCTTACTATACATGGTCATTTTTTCACATAATGAAAGTCTTACTATACATGGTCATTTTTTTTTTATAGAAAAAAAAGGCTTACTATACATGGTCATTTTTTTGACAGAAAAAAAAGGCTTACTATACATGGTCATTTTTTTGATAGAAAAAAAAGGCTTACTATACATGGTCATTTTTTGACAGAAAAAAAAAAAGCCTTACTATACATGGTCATTTTTTGATAGAAAAAAAAAGCCTTACTATACATGGTCATTTTTTTTGATAGAAAAAAAAAAGCCTTACTATAAATGGTCATTTTTTGTGATAGAAAAAAAAAAGGCTTACTATACATGGTCGTTTTTTTAACAAAATAAAAAAAGCCTTACTATTCATGGTCATTTTTTTTGATAGAAAAAAAAAAGGCTTACTATACATGGTCGTTTTTTTAACAAAATAAAAAACGCCTTACTATACATGGTCGTTTTTTTAGGGGGAAAAAAACGCCTTACTATACATAGTCGTTTTTTTTAACAAAATAAAAAACGCCTTACAATACATGGTCGTTTTGTTAGGGGAAAAAAAAAGGCCTTACTATACATGGTCATTTTTTTTGATAGAAAAAAAAAAGGCTTACTATACATGGTCGTTTTTTTAACAAAATAAAAAAAGCCTTACTATTCATGGTCATTTTTTTTGATAGAAAAAAAAAAGGCTTACTATACATGGTCGTTTTTTTAACAAAATAAAAAACGCTTTACTATACATGGTCATTTTTTGATAGGAAAAAAAAAGCCTTACTATACATGGTCATTTTTTTGATAGAAAAAAAAAGGCTTACTATAAATGGTCATTTTTTGTTAGAAAAATAAAAGCCTTACTATACATGGTCATTTTTCCACATAATAAAAGTCTTACTATACATGGTCATTTTTTTTTTTATAGAAAAAAAAAGGCTTACTATACATGGTCATTTTTTGCTAGAAAAAAAAAGCCTCACTATACATGGTCATTTTTTTGATAGAAAAAAAAAGCCTTACTATACATGGTCATTTTTTTGATAGAAAAAAAAAAAAGGCTTACTATACATGGTCATTTTTTGATAGAAAAAAAACGCCTTACTATACATGGTCATTTTTTTGATAGAAAAAAAAGGCTTACTATACATGGTCATTTCTTGGCAGAAAAAAAAGGCTTACTATACATGGTCATTTTCTGATAGAAAAAAAAAGGCTTACTATACATGGTCATTTTTTGGCAGAAAAAAAAAGGCTTACTATACATGGTCATTTTTTGATAGGAAAAAAAAAGCCTTACTATACATGGTCATTTTTTCACATAATGAAAGTCTTACTATACATGGTCATTTTTTTTTGATAGAAAAAAAAGGCTTACTATACATGGTCATTTTTTTGACAGAAAAAAAAGGCTTACTATACATGGTCATTTTTTTGATAGAAAAAAAAGGCTTACTATACATGGTCATTTTTTGACAGAAAAAAAAAAAGCCTTACTATACATGGTCATTTTTTGATAGAAAAAAAAAGCCTTACTATACATGGTCATTTTTTTTGATAGAAAAAAAAAAGCCTTACTATAAATGGTCATTTTTTGTTAGAAAAAAAAAAGCCTTACTATACATGGTCATTTTTTCACATAATATAAGTCTTACTATACATGGTCATTTTTTGATAGAAAAAAAAAAGCCTTACTATACATGGTCATTTTTTGATAGAAAAAAAAAAGCCTTACTATACATGGTAATTTTTTTTGATAGAAAAAAAAAAAGGCTTACTATACATGGTCATTTTTTGATATGAAAAAAAAGCCTTACTATACATGGTCATTTTTCTTTTTTATATAAAAAAAAAGGCTTACTATACATGGTCATTTTTTTGATAGAAAAAAAAGGCTTTCTATACATGGTCGTTTTTTTTTAGGGGAAAAAAAACAAAAAAATGCCTTACTATACATGGTCGTTTTTTTAACAAAATAAAAAACGCCTTACTATACATGGTCATTTTTTTGATAGAAAACAAAAAGCCTTACTATAAATGGTAATTTTTTGTTAGAAAAAAAAAAGCCTTACTATACATGGTCATTTTTTCACATAATAAAACTCTTACTATACATGGTCATTTTTTTTTATAGAAAAAAAGGCTTACTATACATGGTAATTTTTTGACAGAAAAAAAAAGGCTTACAATACATGGTCATTTTTTGATAGAAAAAAAAAAGCCTTACTATACATGGTCATTTTTTTATATGAAAAAAAAAAAGCCTTACTATACATGGTCATTTTTTTTTTTTATATAAAAAAAAAAAGGCTTACTATACATGGTCATTTTTTGATAGAAAAAAAAGGCTTTCTATACATGGTCGTTTTTTTAGGGGAAAAAAACAAAAAAATGCCTTACTATACATGGTCGTTTTTTTGATGGAAAAAAAAAGGCTTACTATACATGGTCGTTTTTTTGATGGAAAAAAAAAAGGCTTACTATACATGGTCATTTTATCACATAATAAAAGTCTTACTATATATGGTCATTTTTTTGATAGAAAATAAGGCTTACTATACATGGTCATTTTTTTGATAGAAAAAAAAAAAAAAGGCTTACTATACATGGTCATTTTTTGTTAGAAAAAAAAAGCCTTACTATACATGGTCATTTTTTTGATAGAAAAAAAAAGGCTTACTTTCCATGGTCATTTTTTTTTCACTGAAAAAAAAAAAGGCTTACTATACATGGTCATTTTTTTGATAGAAAAAAAGGCTTACTTTCAATGGTCATTTTTTTCACTGAAAAAAAAAAGGCTTACTATACATGGTCATTTTTTCACCTAATAAATGTCTTACAATACATGGTCATTTTTTCACATAATAAAAGCCTTACTATACATGGTCATTTTTTTCACTGAAAAAAAAAAAGGCTTACTATACATGGTCATTTTTTGATAGAAAAAAAAAAGGCTTACTATACATGGTCATTTTTTGTTAGAAAAAAAAAGCCTTACTATACATGGTCATTTTTTTGATAGGAAAAAAAAAAGCCTTACTATACATGGTCATTTTTTGACAGAAAAAAAAGGCTTACTATACATGGTCATTTTTTGATATAAAAAAAAAGGCTTACTATACATGGTCATTTTTTTATATATAAAAAAAAAGCCTTACTATACATGGTCATTTTTTGACAGAAAAAAAAAGGCTTACTATACATGGGCGTTTTTTGACAGAAAAAAAAAGCCTTACTATACATGGTCATTTTTTGTTAGAAAAAAAAAAGCCTTACTATACATGGTCATTTTTTGACAGAAAAAAAAAAAAGGCTTACTATACATGGTCATTTTTTGACAGAAAAAAAAAGGCTTACTATACATGGTCATTTTTTTGTTAGGAAAAAAAGGCTTACTATACATGGTCGTTTTTTTAGGGGGAAAAAAACCGCCTTATTATACATGGTCGTTTTTTTTAACAAAATAAAAAACGCCTTACTATACATGGTCGTTTTTTTAGGGGGAAAAAAACGCCTTACTATACATGGTCGTTTTTTTTAACAAAATAAAAAACGCCTTACTATACATGGTCATTTTTTTGATAGAAAAAAAAAAAGCCTTACTATACATGGTCATTTTTTGTTTGAAAAAAAAAAAAGCCTTACTATACATGGTCATTTTTTTCACTGAAAAAAAAAAAGGCTTACTATACATGGTCATTTTTTCACCTAATAAATGTCTTACAATACATGGTCATTATTTCACATAATAAAAGCCTTACTATACATAGTCATTTTTTTGATAGAAAAAAAAGGCTTACTTTCCATGGTCATTTTTTTTCACTGAAAAAAAAGGCTTACTATACACGGTCATTTTTTTGATAGAAAATAAAAAAGGCTTCCTATACATGGTCATTTTTTTGATAGAAAAAAAAAGGCTTACTATGCATGGTCATTTTTTTTCACTGAAAAAAAAAGGCTTACTATACATGGTCATTTTTTCACAGAATAAAAGTCTTACTATACATGGTCATTTTTTTGATAGGAAAAAAAAAGCCTTACTATACATGGTCATTTTTTGTTAGAAAAAAAAAAAGCCTTACTATACATGGTCATTTTTTTGATAGAAAAAAAAAAGGCTTACTATACATGGTTATTTTTTTGATAGGAAAAAAAAAGCCTTACTATACATGGTCGTTTTTTTTAACAAAATAAAAAACGCCTTACTATACATGGTCATTTTTTCACAGAATAAAAGTCTTACTATACATGGTCATTTTTTTGATAGGAAAAAAAAAAGCGCCTTACTATACATGGTCATTTTTTGACAGAAAAAAAAGGCTTACTATACATGGTCATTTTTTGATAGGAAAAAAAAAGCCTTACTATACATGGTCATTTTTTGACAGAAAAAAAAGGCTTGCTATACATGGTCATTTTTTGATAGAAAAAAAAGGCTTACTATACATGGTCATTTTTTGATAGAAAAAAAAAAAAGGCTTACTATACATGGTCATTTTTTGACAGAAAAAAAAAGGCTTACTATACATGGTCATTTTTTGATAGGAAAAAAAAAGCCTTACTATACATGGTCATTTTTTTGTTAGAAAAAAAAAAAGGCTTACTATACATGGGCGTTTTTTTAGGGGGAAAAAAAACGCCTTACTATACATGGTCGTTTTTTTTTAACAAAATAAAAAAGGCCTTACAATACATGGTCGTTTTGTTAGGGGGAAAAAAAAGGCCTTACTATACATGGTCATTTTTTGACATAATGAAAGTCTTACTATACATGGTCATTTTTTTTTTATAGAAAAAAAAAGGCTTACTATACATGGTCATTTTTTTGACAGAAAAAAAAGGCTTACTATACATGGTCATTTTTTTGATAGAAAAAAAAGGCTTACTATACATGGTCATTTTTTGACAGAAAAAAAAAAGGCTTACTCTAAATGGTCATTTTTTGATAGGAAAAAAAAAGCCTTACTATACATGGTCATTTTTTTGATAGAAAAAAAAGGCTTACTATACATGGTCATTTTTTGATAGAAAAAAAAAGCCTTACTATACATGGTCATTTTTTTGATAGAAAAAAAAAAGCCTTACTATACATGGTCGTTTTTTTTTAACAAAATAAAAAACGCCTTACAATACATGGTCGTTTTGTTAGGGGGAAAAAAAACGCCTTACTATACATGGTTGTTTTTTTTAACAAAATAAAAAACGCCTTACTATACATGGTCATTTTTTGACAGAAAAAAAAAAAGCCTGACTATACATGGTCATTTTTTGATAGAAAAAAAAAGGCTTACTATAAATGGTCATTTTCTGATAGAAAAAAAAAAAGGCTTACTATACATGGTCATTTTTTGACAGGAAAAAAAAGGCTTACTATACATGGTCATTTTTTGATAGGAAAAAAAAAGCCTTACTATACATGGTCATTTTTTTGATAGAAAAAAAAAGGCTTACTATACATGGTCATTTTTTTGTTAGAAAAAAAAAAAGGCTTACTATACATGGGCGTTTTTTTAGGGGGAAAAAAAACGCCTTACTATACATGGTCGTTTTTTTTAACAAAATAAAAAACGCCTTACAATACATGGTCGTTTTGTTAGGGGAAAAAAAAAGGCCTTACTATACATGGTCATTTTTTGACATAATGAAAGTCTTACTATACATGGTCATTTTTTTTTTATAGAAAAAAAAAGGCTTACTATACATGGTCATTTTTTTGACAGAAAAAAAAGGCTTACTATACATGGTCATTTTTTGATAGAAAAAAAAAGCCTTACTATACATGGTCATTTTTTTGATAGAAAAAAAAAGGCTTACTATACATGGTCATTTTTTGACAGAAAAAAAAAAAGGCTTACTCTACATGGTCATTTTTTGATAGAAAAAAAAAAAGCCTTACTATACATGGTCATTTTTTTGATAGAAAAAAAAGGCTTACTATACATGGTCATTTTTTGATAGAAAAAAAAAGCCTTACTATACATGGTCATTTTTTGTTAGAAAAAAAAAAGCCTTACTATACATGGTCGTTTTTTTTAACAAAATAAAAAACGCCTTACTATACATGGTCATTTTTTTGATAGAAAAAAAAAAGGCTTACTATACATGGTTATTTTTTTGATAGAAAAAAAAAAGGCTTACTATACATGGTCATTTTTTTGATAGAAAAAAAAAAGGCTTACTATACATGGTTATTTTTTTGATAGGAAAAAAAAAGCCTTACTATACATGGTCATTTTTTTTATAGGAAAAAAAAAAGCGCCTTACTATACATGGTCATTTTTTCACAGAATAAAAGTCTTACTATACATGGTCATTTTTTTGATAGGAAAAAAAAAGCGCCTTACTATACATGGTCATTTTTTGACAGAAAAAAAAAGGCTTACTATACATGGTCATTTTTTGATAGAAAAAAAAAAGCCTTACTATACATGGTCATTTTTTGACAGAAAAAAAAAAGGCTTACTATACATGGTCATTTTTTGATAGAAAAAAAAAAGGCTTACTATACATGGTCATTTTTTGATAGAAAAAAAAAAAGGCTTACTATACATGGTCATTTTTTGATAGGAAAAAAAAAGCCTTACTATACATGGTCATTTTTTTGATAGAAAAAAAAGGCTTACTATACATGGTCATTTTTTGATAGAAAAAAAAAGCCTTACTATACATGGTCGTTTTTTTTTAACAAAATAAAAAACGCCTTACTATACATGGTCATTTTTTCACAGAATAAAAGTCTTACTATACATGGTCATTTTTTTGATAGGAAAAAAAAAGCCTTACTATACATGGTCATTTTTTGTTAGAAAAAAAAAAGCCTTACTATACATGGTCATTTTTTTGATAGAAAAAAAAAAGGCTTACTATACATGGTTATTTTTTTGATAGGAAAAAAAAAGCCTTACTATACATGGTCATTTTTTCACAGAATAAAAGTCTTACTATACATGGTCATTTTTTTGATAGGAAAAAAAAAAGCGCCTTACTATACATGGTCATTTTTTGACAGAAAAAAAAAGGCTTACTATACATGGTCATTTTTTGATAGAAAAAAAAAAAGCCTTACTATACATGGTCATTTTTTGACAGAAAAAAAAGGCTTACTATACATGGTCATTTTTTGATAGAAAAAAAAGGCTTACTATACATGGTCATTTTTTGATAGAAAAAAAAAAAGGCTTACTTTACATGGTCATTTTTTGACAGAAAAAAAAAGGCTTACTATACATGGTCATTTTTTGATAGGAAAAAAAAAGCCTTACTATACATGGTCATTTTTTTGATAGAAAAAAAAAAGGCTTACTATACATGGTCATTTTTTTGTTAGAAAAAAAAAAGGCTTACTATACATGGGCGTTTTTTTAGGGGGAAAAAAAACGCCTTACTATACATGGTCGTTTTTTTTAACAAAATAAAAAACGCCTTACAATACATGGTCGTTTTGTTAGGGGAAAAAAAAAGGCCTTACTATACATGGTCATTTTTTGACATAATGAAAGTCTTACTATACATGGTCATTTTTTTTTTATAGAAAAAAAAAGGCTTACTATACATGGTCATTTTTTTGACAGAAAAAAAAGGCTTACTATACATGGTCATTTTTTGATAGAAAAAAAAAGCCTTACTATACATGGTCATTTTTTTGATAGAAAAAAAAGGCTTACTATACATGGTCATTTTTTGATAGAAAAAAAAAGCCTTACTATACATGGTCATTTTTTTGATAGAAAAAAAAAAAGGCTTACTATACATGGTCATTTTTTGATAGAAAAAAAAAGCCTTACTATACATGGTCATTTTTTGTTAGAAAAAAAAAGCCTTACTATACATGGTCGTTTTTTTTAACAAAATAAAAAACGCCTTACTATACATGGTCATTTTTTCACAGAATAAAAGTCTTACTATACATGGTCATTTTTTGTTAGAAAAAAAAAGCCTTACTATACATGGTCGTTTTTTTTTAACAAAATAAAAAACGCCTTACTATACATGGTCATTTTTTCACAGAATAAAAGTCTTACTATACATGGTCATTTTTTTGATAGGAAAAAAAAAGCCTTACTATACATGGTCATTTTTTGTTAGAAAAAAAAAAGCCTTACTATACATGGTCATTTTTTTGATAGAAAAAAAAAAGGCTTACTATACATGGTTATTTTTTTGATAGGAAAAAAAAAGCCTTACTATACATGGTCGTTTTTTTTAACAAAATAAAAAACGCCTTACTATACATGGTCATTTTTTCACAGAATAAAAGTCTTACTATACATGGTCATTTTTTTGATAGGAAAAAAAAAGGCTTACTATACATGGTCATTTTTTTTATAGGAAAAAAAAAAGCGCCTTACTATACATGGTCATTTTTTGACAGAAAAAAAAAGGCTTACTATACATGGTCATTTTTTGACAGAAAAAAAAGGCTTACTATACATGGTCATTTTTTGATAGGAAAAAAAAAGCCTTACTATACATGGTCATTTTTTGACAGAAAAAAAAGGCTTACTATACATGGTCATTTTTTGATAGAAAAAAAAAAGGCTTACTATACATGGTCATTTTTTGATAGAAAAAAAAAAAGGCTTACTATACATGGTTATTTTTTTGATAGGAAAAAAAAAGCCTTACTATACATGGTCGTTTTTTTTAACAAAATAAAAAACGCCTTACTATACATGGTCATTTTTTCACAGAATAAAAGTCTTACTATACATGGTCATTTTTTTGATAGGAAAAAAAAAGGCTTACTATACATGGTCATTTTTTTTATAGGAAAAAAAAAAGCGCCTTACTATACATGGTCATTTTTTGACAGAAAAAAAAAGGCTTACTATACATGGTCATTTTTTGACAGAAAAAAAAGGCTTACTATACATGGTCATTTTTTGATAGGAAAAAAAAAGCCTTACTATACATGGTCATTTTTTGACAGAAAAAAAAGGCTTACTATACATGGTCATTTTTTGATAGAAAAAAAAAAGGCTTACTATACATGGTCATTTTTTGATAGAAAAAAAAAAAGGCTTACTATACATGGTCATTTTTTGACAGAAAAAAAAAGGCTTACTATACATGGTCATTTTTTGATAGGAAAAAAAAAGCCTTGCTATACATGGTCATTTTTTTGATAGAAAAAAAAAAGGCTTACTATACATGGTCATTTTTTTGTTAGAAAAAAAAAAGGCTTACTATACATGGGCGTTTTTTTAGGGGGAAAAAAACGCCTTACTATACATGGTCGTTTTTTTTAACAAAATAAAAAACGCCTTACAATACATGGTCGTTTTGTTAGGGGAAAAAAAAAAGGCCTTACTATACATGGTCATTTTTTGACATAATGAAAGTCTTACTATACATGGTCATTTTTTTTTTATAGAAAAAAAAAAGGCTTACTATACATGGTCATTTTTTTGACAGAAAAAAAAGGCTTACTATACATGGTCATTTTTTGATAGAAAAAAAAAGCCTTACTATACATGGTCATTTTTTTGATAGAAAAAAAAAGCCTTACTATACATGGTCATTTTTTGACAGAAAAAAAAAAAGGCTTACTCTACATGGTCATTTTTTGATAGGAAAAAAAAAGCCTTACTATACATGGTCATTTTTTTGATAGAAAAAAAAGGCTTACTATACATGGTCATTTTTTGATAGAAAAAAAAAGCCTTACTATACATGGTCATTTTTTTGATAGAAAAAAAAAAGGCTTACTATACATGGTCATTTTTTGATAGAAAAAAAAAAGCCTTACTATACATGGTCATTTTTTGTTAGAAAAAAAAAAGCCTTACTATACATGGTCGTTTTTTTTAACGAAATAAAAAACGCCTTACTATACATGGTCATTTTTTCACAGAATAAAAGTCTTACTATACATGGTCATTTTTTTGATAGGAAAAAAAAAAGCGCCTTACTATACATGGTCATTTTTTGACAGAAAAAAAAAAGGCTTACTATACATGGTCATTTTTTGATAGGAAAAAAAAAGGCTTACTATACATGGTCATTTTTTGATAGAAAAAAAAAGGCTTACTGTACATGGTCATTTTTTGATAGAAAAAAAAAAAAGGCTTACTATACATGGTCATTTTTTGACAGAAAAAAAAAGGCTTACTATACATGGTCATTTTTTGATAGGAAAAAAAAAGCCTTACTATACATGGTCATTTTTTTGATAGAAAAAAAAAGGCTTACTATACATGGTCATTTTTTTGTTAGAAAAAAAAAAGGCTTACTATACATGGTCGTTTTTTTTTAACAAAATAAAAAACGCCTTACAATACATGGTCGTTTTGTTAGGGGGAAAAAAAAGGCCTTACTATACATGGTCATTTTTTTTTGATAGAAAAAAAAAAAGGCTTACTATACATGGTCGTTTTTTTAACAAAATAAAAAAAGCCTTACTATTCATGGTCATTTTTTTTGATAGAAAAAAAAAAGGCTTACTATACATGGTCGTTTTTTTAACAAAATAAAAAACGCCTTACTATACATGGTCATTTTTTGATAGAAAAAAAAAAGGCTTACTATACATGGTCATTTTTTGATGGAAAAAAAAAAGCCTTACTATACATGGTCATTTTTTGACAGAAAAAAAAAGGGCTTACTATACATGGTCATTTTTTGATAGGAAAAAAAAAGCCTTACTATACATGGTCATTTTTTTGATAGAAAAAAAAAGGCTTACTATAAATGGTCATTTTTTGTTAGAAAAAAAAGGCTTACTATACATGGTCATTTTTTTTTATAGAAAAAAAAGCCTTACTATACATGGTCATTTTTCCACATAATAAAAGTCTTACTATACATGGTCATTTTTTTTTTATAGAAAAAAAAAGGCTTACTATACATGGTCATTTTTTGCTAGAAAAAAAAAGCCTCACTATACATGGTCATTTTTTTGATAGAAAAAAAAGGCTTACTATACATGGTCATTTTTTGTTAGAAAAAAAAGGCTTACTATACATGGTCATTTTTTTTTATAGAAAAAAAAGCCTTACTATACATGGTCATTTTTTTGATAGAAAAAAAAAAGGCTTACTATACATGGTCATTTTTTGGCAGAAAAAAAAGGCTTACTATACATGGTCATTTTTTGATAGGAAAAAAAAAGCCTTACTATACATGGTCATTTTTTCACATAATGAAAGTCTTACTATACATGGTCATTTTTTTTTGATAGAAAAAAAAGGCTTACTATACATGGTCATTTTTTTGACAGAAAAAAAAGGCTTACTATACATGGTCATTTTTTTGATAGAAAAAAAAGGCTTACTATACATGGTCATTTTTTGACAGAAAAAAAAAAAGCCTTACTATACATGGTCATTTTTTGATAGAAAAAAAAAGCCTTACTATACATGGTCATTTTTTTTGATAGAAAAAAAAAAGCCTTACTATAAATGGTCATTTTTTGTTAGAAAAAAAAAAGCCTTTCTATACATGGTCATTTTTTCACATAATATAAGTCTTACTATACATGGTCATTTTTTGATAGAAAAAAAAAAAGCCTTACTATACATGGTCATTTTTTTGATAGAAAAAAAAGGCTTACTATACATGGTCATTTTTTGATAGAAAAAAAAAAGCCTTACTATACATGGTCATTTTTTTGATAGAAAAAAAAAAGGCTTACTATACATGGTCATTTTTTGATAGAAAAAAAAAGCCTTACTATACATGGTCATTTTTTGTTAGAAAAAAAAAAGCCTTACTATACATGGTCGTTTTTTTTAACAAAATAAAAAACGCCTTACTATACATGGTCATTTTTTCACAGAATAAAAGTCTTACTATACATGGTCATTTTTTTGATAGGAAAAAAAAAAGCGCCTTACTATACATGGTCATCTTTTGACAGAAAAAAAAGGCTTACTATACATGGTCATTTTTTGATAGGAAAAAAAAAGGCTTACTATACATGGTCATTTTTTTGATAGAAAAAAAAAGGCTTACTGTACATGGTCATTTTTTGATAGAAAAAAAAAAGGCTTACTATACATGGTCATTTTTTGACAGAAAAAAAAAGGCTTACTATACATGGTCATTTTTTGATAGGAAAAAAAAAGCCTTACTATACATGGTCATTTTTTTGATAGAAAAAAAAAAGGCTTACTATACATGGTCATTTTTTTGTTAGAAAAAAAAAAAGGCTTACTATACATGGTCGTTTTTTTTAACAAAATAAAAAACGCCTTACAATACATGGTCGTTTTGTTAGGGGAAAAAAAAAGGCCTTACTATACATGGTCATTTTTTTTGATAGAAAAAAAAAAGGCTTACTATACATGGTCGTTTTTTTAACAAAATAAAAAAAGCCTTACTATTCATGGTCATTTTTTTTGATAGAAAAAAAAAAGGCTTACTATACATGGTCGTTTTTTTAACAAAATAAAAAACGCTTTACTATACATGGTCATTTTTTGATAGGAAAAAAAAAGCCTTACTATACATGGTCATTTTTTTGATAGAAAAAAAAAGGCTTACTATAAATGGTCATTTTTTGTTAGAAAAATAAAAGCCTTACTATACATGGTCATTTTTCCACATAATAAAAGTCTTACTATACATGGTCATTTTTTTTTTTATAGAAAAAAAAAGGCTTACTATACATGGTCATTTTTTGCTAGAAAAAAAAAGCCTCACTATACATGGTCATTTTTTTGATAGAAAAAAAAAGCCTTACTATACATGGTCATTTTTTTGATAGAAAAAAAAAAAAGGCTTACTATACATGGTCATTTTTTGATAGAAAAAAAACGCCTTACTATACATGGTCATTTTTTTGATAGAAAAAAAAGGCTTACTATACATGGTCATTTCTTGGCAGAAAAAAAAGGCTTACTATACATGGTCATTTTCTGATAGAAAAAAAAAGGCTTACTATACATGGTCATTTTTTGGCAGAAAAAAAAAGGCTTACTATACATGGTCATTTTTTGATAGGAAAAAAAAAGCCTTACTATACATGGTCATTTTTTCACATAATGAAAGTCTTACTATACATGGTAATTTTTTTTTGATAGAAAAAAAAGGCTTACTATACATGGTCATTTTTTTGACAGAAAAAAAAGGCTTACTATACATGGTCATTTTTTTGATAGAAAAAAAAGGCTTACTATACATGGTCATTTTTTGACAGAAAAAAAAAAAGCCTTACTATACATGGTCATTTTTTGATAGAAAAAAAAAGCCTTACTATACATGGTCATTTTTTTTGATAGAAAAAAAAAAGCCTTACTATAAATGGTCATTTTTTGTTAGAAAAAAAAAAGCCTTACTATACATGGTCATTTTTTCACATAATATAAGTCTTACTATACATGGTCATTTTTTGATAGAAAAAAAAAAGCCTTACTATACATGGTCATTTTTTGATAGAAAAAAAAAAGCCTTACTATACATGGTAATTTTTTTTGATAGAAAAAAAAAAAGGCTTACTATACATGGTCATTTTTTGATATGAAAAAAAAGCCTTACTATACATGGTCATTTTTCTTTTTTATATAAAAAAAAAGGCTTACTATACATGGTCATTTTTTTGATAGAAAAAAAAGGCTTTCTATACATGGTCGTTTTTTTTTAGGGGAAAAAAAACAAAAAAATGCCTTACTATACATGGTCGTTTTTTTAACAAAATAAAAAACGCCTTACTATACATGGTCATTTTTTTGATAGAAAACAAAAAGCCTTACTATAAATGGTAATTTTTTGTTAGAAAAAAAAAAGCCTTACTATACATGGTCATTTTTTCACATAATAAAACTCTTACTATACATGGTCATTTTTTTTTATAGAAAAAAAGGCTTACTATACATGGTAATTTTTTGACAGAAAAAAAAAGGCTTACAATACATGGTCATTTTTTGATAGAAAAAAAAAAGCCTTACTATACATGGTCATTTTTTTATATGAAAAAAAAAAAATTCTTACTATACATGGTCATTTTTTTTTTTTATATAAAAAAAAAAAGGCTTACTATACATGGTCATTTTTTGATAGAAAAAAAAGGCTTTCTATACATGGTCGTTTTTTTAGGGGAAAAAAACAAAAAAATGCCTTACTATACATGGTCGTTTTTTTGATGGAAAAAAAAAGGCTTACTATACATGGTCGTTTTTTTGATGGAAAAAAAAAAGGCTTACTATACATGGTCATTTTATCACATAATAAAAGTCTTACTATATATGGTCATTTTTTTGATAGAAAATAAGGCTTACTATACATGGTCATTTTTTTGATAGAAAAAAAAAAAAAAGGCTTACTATACATGGTCATTTTTTGTTAGAAAAAAAAAGCCTTACTATACATGGTCATTTTTTTGATAGAAAAAAAAAGGCTTACTTTCCATGGTCATTTTTTTTTCACTGAAAAAAAAAAAGGCTTACTATACATGGTCATTTTTTTGATAGAAAAAAAGGCTTACTTTCAATGGTCATTTTTTTCACTGAAAAAAAAAAGGCTTACTATACATGGTCATTTTTTCACCTAATAAATGTCTTACAATACATGGTCATTTTTTCACATAATAAAAGCCTTACTATACATGGTCATTTTTTTCACTGAAAAAAAAAAGGCTTACTATACATGGTCATTTTTTGATAGAAAAAAAAAAAGGCTTACTATACATGGTCATTTTTTGTTAGAAAAAAAAAGCCTTACTATACATGGTCATTTTTTTGATAGGAAAAAAAAAAGCCTTACTATACATGGTCATTTTTTGACAGAAAAAAAAAGGCTTACTATACATGGTCATTTTTTGATATAAAAAAAAAGGCTTACTATACATGGTCATTTTTTGATATAAAAAAAAAAAGCCTTACTATACATGGTCATTTTTTGACAGAAAAAAAAAGGCTTACTATACATGGGCGTTTTTTGACAGAAAAAAAAAGCCTTACTATACATGGTCATTTTTTGTTAGAAAAAAAAAAGCCTTACTATACATGGTCATTTTTTGACAGAAAAAAAAAAAGGCTTACTATACATGGTCATTTTTTGACAGAAAAAAAAAAGGCTTACTATACATGGTCATTTTTTTGTTAGGAAAAAAAGGCTTACTATACATGGTCGTTTTTTTAGGGGGAAAAAAACCGCCTTATTATACATGGTCGTTTTTTTTAACAAAATAAAAAACGCCTTACTATACATGGTCGTTTTTTTAGGGGGAAAAAAACGCCTTACTATACATGGTCGTTTTTTTTAACAAAATAAAAAACGCCTTACTATACATGGTCATTTTTTTGATAGAAAAAAAAAAAGCCTTACTATACATGGTCATTTTTTGTTTGAAAAAAAAAAAAGCCTTACTATACATGGTCATTTTTTTCACTGAAAAAAAAAAAGGCTTACTATACATGGTCATTTTTTCACCTAATAAATGTCTTACAATACATGGTCATTATTTCACATAATAAAAGCCTTACTATACATAGTCATTTTTTTGATAGAAAAAAAAGGCTTACTTTCCATGGTCATTTTTTTTCACTGAAAAAAAAGGCTTACTATACACGGTCATTTTTTTGATAGAAAATAAAAAAGGCTTCCTATACATGGTCATTTTTTTGATAGAAAAAAAAAGGCTTACTATGCATGGTCATTTTTTTTCACTGAAAAAAAAAGGCTTACTATACATGGTCATTTTTTGATAGAAAAAAAAGGCTTCCTATACATGGTCATTTTTTTGATAGAAAAAAAAGGCTTACTATGCATGGTCATTTTTTGAAAAAAAAAAAAAAGGCTTACTATACATGGTCATTTTTTGTTTGAAAAAAAAAAGCCTTACTATAAATGGTCATTTTTTTGATAGGAAAAAAAAAGCCTTACTATACATGGTCATTTTTTTGATAGAAAAAAAAGGCTTACTATACATGGTCGTTTTTTTAGGGGGGAAAAAAACGCCTTACTATACATGGTCATTTTTTGATAGGAAAAAAAAAGCCTTACTATACATGGTCGTTCTTTTTAACAGAATAAAAAACGCCTTACTATACATGGTCATTTTTTTGATAGAAAAAAAAAAAGCCTTACTATACATGGTCATTTTCTGATAGAAAAAAAAGGCTTACTATACATGGTCATTTTTTGACAGAAAAAAAAGGCTTACTATACATGGTCATTTTTTGACAGAAAAAAAAAGGCTTACTATACATGGTCATTTTTTGAAAGAAAAAAAAAAGCCTTACTAGTATACATGGTCATTTTTTGACAGAAAAAAAAAGGCTTACTATACATGGTCATTTTTTGACAGAAAAAAAAAAGGCTTACTATACATGGTCATTTTTTTAGGGAAAAAAAAAACGCCTTACTATACATGGTCGTTTTTTTTAACAAAATAAAAAACGCCTTACTATACATGGTCGTTTTTTTAGGGGGAAAAAAAACGCCTTACTATACATGGTCGTTTTTTTTTAACAAAATAAAAAACGCCTTACTATACATGGTCATTTTTTTGATAGAAAAAAAAAAGCCTTACTATACATGGTCATTTTTTGTTTGAAAAAAAAAAAAGCCTTACTATACATGGTCATTTTTTTCACTGGAAAAAAAAAAGACTTACTATACATGGTCATTTTTTCACCTAATAAAAGCCTTACTATACATAGTCATTTTTTTGATAGAAAAAAAAAGGCTTACTTTCCATGGTCATTTTTTGAAAAAAAAAAAAAAAAGGCTTACTATACATGGTCATTTTTTGTTTGAAAAAAAAAGGCTTACTATACATGGTCATTTTTTTTGATAGAAAAAAAAAGCCTTACTATACATGGTCATTTTTTTGATAGAAAAAAAAAAAAGGCTTACTATACATGGTCATTTTTTGATAGAAAAAAAACGCCTTACTATACATGGTCATTTTTTTTATAGAAAAAAAAAAGGCTTACTATACATGGTCATTTCTTGGCAGAAAAAAAAGGCTTACTATACATGGTCATTTTCTGATAGAAAAAAAAAGGCTTACTATACATGGTCATTTTTTGGCAGAAAAAAAAAGGCTTACTATACATGGTCATTTTTTGATAGGAAAAAAAAAGCCTTACTATACATGGTCATTTTTTCACATAATGAAAGTCTTACTATACATGGTCATTTTTTTTTGATAGAAAAAAAAGGCTTACTATACATGGTCATTTTTTTGACAGAAAAAAAAGGCTTACTATACATGGTCATTTTTTTGATAGAAAAAAAAGGCTTACTATACATGGTCATTTTTTGACAGAAAAAAAAAAGCCTTACTATACATGGTCATTTTTTGATAGAAAAAAAAAGCCTTACTATACATGGTCATTTTTTTTGATAGAAAAAAAAAGCCTTACTATAAATGGTCATTTTTTGTTAGAAAAAAAAAAAGCCTTACTATACATGGTCATTTTTTTCACATAATATAAGTCTTACTATACATGGTCATTTTTTGATAGAAAAAAAAAAAGCTTTACTATACATGGTCATTTTTTGATAGAAAAAAAAAAGCCTTACTATACATGGTAATTTTTTTTGATAGAAAAAAAAAAAGGCTTACTATACATGGTCATTTTTTGATATGAAAAAAAAAGCCTTACTATACATGGTCATTTTTTTGATGGAAAAAAAAAAGGCTTACTATACATGGTCATTTTATCACATAATAAAAGTCTTACTATATATGGTCATTTTTTTGATAGAAAATAAGGCTTACTATACATGGTCATTTTTTTGATAGAAAAAAAAAAAAAGGCTTACTATACATGGTCATTTTTTGTTAGAAAAAAAAAGCCTTACTATACATGGTCATTTTTTTGATAGAAAAAAAAAGGCTTACTTTCCATGGTCATTTTTTTTTCACTGAAAAAAAAAAAGGCTTACTATACATGGTCATTTTTTTGATAGAAAAAAAGGCTTACTTTCAATGGTCATTTTTTTCACTGAAAAAAAAAAGGCTTACTATACATGGTCATTTTTTCACCTAATAAATGTCTTACAATACATGGTCATTTTTTCACATAATAAAAGCCTTACTATACATGGTCATTTTTTTCACTGAAAAAAAAAAAGGCTTACTATACATGGTCATTTTTTGATAGAAAAAAAAAAGGCTTACTATACATGGTCATTTTTTGTTAGAAAAAAAAAGCCTTACTATACATGGTCATTTTTTTGATAGGAAAAAAAAAAGCCTTACTATACATGGTCATTTTTTGACAGAAAAAAAAAGGCTTACTATACATGGTCATTTTTTGATATAAAAAAAAAGGCTTACTATACATGGTCATTTTTTGATATAAAAAAAAAAAGCCTTACTATACATGGTCATTTTTTGACAGAAAAAAAAAGGCTTACTATACATGGGCGTTTTTTGACAGAAAAAAAAAGCCTTACTATACATGGTCATTTTTTGTTAGAAAAAAAAAAGCCTTACTATACATGGTCATTTTTTGACAGAAAAAAAAAAAGGCTTACTATACATGGTCATTTTTTGACAGAAAAAAAAAAGGCTTACTATACATGGTCATTTTTTTGTTAGGAAAAAAAGGCTTACTATACATGGTCGTTTTTTTAGGGGGAAAAAAACCGCCTTATTATACATGGTCGTTTTTTTTAACAAAATAAAAAACGCCTTACTATACATGGTCGTTTTTTTAGGGGGAAAAAAAACGCCTTACTATACATGGTCGTTTTTTTTAACAAAATAAAAAACGCCTTACTATACATGGTCATTTTTTTGATAGAAAAAAAAAAAGCCTTACTATACATGGTCATTTTTTGTTTGAAAAAAAAAAAAGCCTTACTATACATGGTCATTTTTTTCACTGAAAAAAAAAAAGGCTTACTATACATGGTCATTTTTTCACCTAATAAATGTCTTACAATACATGGTCATTATTTCACATAATAAAAGCCTTACTATACATAGTCATTTTTTTGATAGAAAAAAAAGGCTTACTTTCCATGGTCATTTTTTTTCACTGAAAAAAAAGGCTTACTATACACGGTCATTTTTTTGATAGAAAATAAAAAAGGCTTCCTATACATGGTCATTTTTTTGATAGAAAAAAAAAGGCTTACTATGCATGGTCATTTTTTTTCACTGAAAAAAAAAGGCTTACTATACATGGTCATTTTTTGATAGAAAAAAAAGGCTTCCTATACATGGTCATTTTTTTGATAGAAAAAAAAGGCTTACTATGCATGGTCATTTTTTGAAAAAAAAAAAAAAAAGGCTTACTATACATGGTCATTTTTTTGATAGGAAAAAAAAAAGCCTTACTATACATGGTCATTTTTTGACAGAAAAAAAAAGGCTTACTATACATGGTCATTTTTTGATATAAAAAAAAAGGCTTACTATACATGGTCATTTTTTGATATAAAAAAAAAAAGCCTTACTATACATGGTCATTTTTTGACAGAAAAAAAAAGGCTTACTATACATGGGCGTTTTTTGACAGAAAAAAAAAGCCTTACTATACATGGTCATTTTTTGTTAGAAAAAAAAAAGCCTTACTATACATGGTCATTTTTTGACAGAAAAAAAAAAAGGCTTACTATACATGGTCATTTTTTGACAGAAAAAAAAAAGGCTTACTATACATGGTCATTTTTTTGTTAGGAAAAAAAGGCTTACTATACATGGTCGTTTTTTTAGGGGGAAAAAAACCGCCTTATTATACATGGTCGTTTTTTTTAACAAAATAAAAAACGCCTTACTATACATGGTCGTTTTTTTAGGGGGAAAAAAACGCCTTACTATACATGGTCGTTTTTTTTAACAAAATAAAAAACGCCTTACTATACATGGTCATTTTTTTGATAGAAAAAAAAAAAGCCTTACTATACATGGTCATTTTTTGTTTGAAAAAAAAAAAAGCCTTACTATACATGGTCATTTTTTTCACTGAAAAAAAAAAAGGCTTACTATACATGGTCATTATTTCACATAATAAAAGCCTTACTATACATAGTCATTTTTTTGATAGAAAAAAAAGGCTTACTTTCCATGGTCATTTTTTTTCACTGAAAAAAAAGGCTTACTATACACGGTCATTTTTTTGATAGAAAATAAAAAAGGCTTCCTATACATGGTCATTTTTTTGATAGAAAAAAAAAGGCTTACTATGCATGGTCATTTTTTTTCACTGAAAAAAAAAGGCTTACTATACATGGTCATTTTTTGATAGAAAAAAAAGGCTTCCTATACATGGTCATTTTTTTGATAGAAAAAAAAGGCTTACTATGCATGGTCATTTTTTGAAAAAAAAAAAAAAAAGGCTTACTATACATGGTCATTTTTTGTTTGAAAAAAAAAAGCCTTACTATAAATGGTCATTTTTTTGATAGGAAAAAAAAAGCCTTACTATACATGGTCATTTTTTTGATAGAAAAAAAAGGCTTACTATACATGGTCGTTTTTTTAGGGGGAAAAAAAACGCCTTACTATACATGGTCATTTTTTGATAGGAAAAAAAAAGCCTTACTATACATGGTCGTTCTTTTTAACAGAATAAAAAACGCCTTACTATACATGGTCATTTTTTTGATAGAAAAAAAAAAAGCCTTACTATACATGGTCATTTTCTGATAGAAAAAAAAGGCTTACTATACATGGTCATTTTTTGACAGAAAAAAAAGGCTTACTATACATGGTCATTTTTTGACAGAAAAAAAAAGGCTTACTATACATGGTCATTTTTTGAAAGAAAAAAAAAAGCCTTACTAGTATACATGGTCATTTTTTGACAGAAAAAAAAAGGCTTACTATACATGGTCATTTTTTGACAGAAAAAAAAAAGGCTTACTATACATGGTCATTTTTTTAGGGAAAAAAAAAACGCCTTACTATACATGGTCGTTTTTTTTAACAAAATAAAAAACGCCTTACTATACATGGTCGTTTTTTTAGGGGGAAAAAAAACGCCTTACTATACATGGTCGTTTTTTTTTAACAAAATAAAAAACGCCTTACTATACATGGTCATTTTTTTGATAGAAAAAAAAAAGCCTTACTATACATGGTCATTTTTTGTTTGAAAAAAAAAAAAGCCTTACTATACATGGTCATTTTTTTCACTGGAAAAAAAAAAGACTTACTATACATGGTCATTTTTTCACCTAATAAAAGCCTTACTATACATAGTCATTTTTTTGATAGAAAAAAAAAGGCTTACTTTCCATGGTCATTTTTTGAAAAAAAAAAAAAAAAGGCTTACTATACATGGTCATTTTTTGTTTGAAAAAAAAAGGCTTACTATACATGGTCATTTTTTTTGATAGAAAAAAAAAGCCTTACTATACATGGTCATTTTTTTGATAGAAAAAAAAAAAGGCTTACTATACATGGTCATTTTTTGATAGAAAAAAAACGCCTTACTATACATGGTCATTTTTTTTATAGAAAAAAAAAAGGCTTACTATACATGGTCATTTCTTGGCAGAAAAAAAAGGCTTACTATACATGGTCATTTTCTGATAGAAAAAAAAAGGCTTACTATACATGGTCATTTTTTGGCAGAAAAAAAAAGGCTTACTATACATGGTCATTTTTTGATAGGAAAAAAAAAGCCTTACTATACATGGTCATTTTTTCACATAATGAAAGTCTTACTATACATGGTCATTTTTTTTTGATAGAAAAAAAAGGCTTACTATACATGGTCATTTTTTTGACAGAAAAAAAAGGCTTACTATACATGGTCATTTTTTTGATAGAAAAAAAAGGCTTACTATACATGGTCATTTTTTGACAGAAAAAAAAAAGCCTTACTATACATGGTCATTTTTTGATAGAAAAAAAAAGCCTTACTATACATGGTCATTTTTTTTGATAGAAAAAAAAAAGCCTTACTATAAATGGTCATTTTTTGTTAGAAAAAAAAAAGCCTTACTATACATGGTCATTTTTTTCACATAATATAAGTCTTACTATACATGGTCATTTTTTGATAGAAAAAAAAAAAGCTTTACTATACATGGTCATTTTTTGATAGAAAAAAAAAAGCCTTACTATACATGGTAATTTTTTTTGATAGAAAAAAAAAAAGGCTTACTATACATGGTCATTTTTTGATATGAAAAAAAAAGCCTTACTATACATGGTCATTTTTTTGATAGAAAAAAAAGGCTTTCTATACATGGTCGTTTTTTTTAGGGGAAAAAAAACAAAAAAATGCCTTACTATACATGGTCGTTTTTTTAACAAAATAAAAAACGCCTTACTATACATGGTCATTTTTTTGATAGAAAACAAAAAGCCTTACTATAAATGGTAATTTTTTGTTAGAAAAAAAAAAAGCCTTACTATACATGGTCATTTTTTCACATAATAAAACTCTTACTATACATGGTCATTTTTTTTTTATAGAAAAAAAGGCTTACTATACATGGTAATTTTTTGACAGAAAAAAAAGGCTTACAATACATGGTCATTTTTTGATAGAAAAAAAAAAAGCCTTACTATACATGGTCATTTTTTTATATGAAAAAAAAAAAGCCTTACTATACATGGTCATTTTTTTTTTTTATATAAAAAAAAAAAGGCTTACTATACATGGTCATTTTTTGATAGAAAAAAAGGCTTACTATACATGGTCATTTTTTTGATAGAAAACAAAAAGCCTTACTATAAATGGTAATTTTTTGTTAGAAAAAAAAAAAAGCCTTACTATACATGGTCATTTTTTCACATAATAAAACTCTTACTATACATGGTCATTTTTTTTTATAGAAAAAAAGGCTTACTATACATGGTAATTTTTTGACAGAAAAAAAAAGGCTTACAATACATGGTCATTTTTTGATAGAAAAAAAAAAAGCCTTACTATACATGGTCATTTTTTTATATGAAAAAAAAAAGCCTTACTATACATGGTCATTTTTTTTTTTTATATAAAAAAAAAAAAGGCTTACTATACATGGTCATTTTTTGATAGAAAAAAAAGGCTTTCTATACATGGTCGTTTTTTTAGGGGAAAAAAAACAAAAAAATGCCTTACTATACATGGTCGTTTTTTTGATGGAAAAAAAAAGGCTTACTATACATGGTCGTTTTTTTTTTTTTATATATATAAAAACCTAATAAATGTCTTACAATACATGGTCATTTTTTCACATAATAAAAGCCTTACTATACATGGTCATTTTTTTCACTGAAAAAAAAAAAGGCTTACTATACATGGTCATTTTTTGATAGAAAAAAAAAAAAGGCTTACTATACATGGTCATTTTTTGTTAGAAAAAAAAAGCCTTACTATACATGGTCATTTTTTTGATAGGAAAAAAAAAAGCCTTACTATACATGGTCATTTTTTGACAGAAAAAAAAAGGCTTACTATACATGGTCATTTTTTGATATAAAAAAAAAGGCTTACTATACATGGTCATTTTTTGATATAAAAAAAAAAAGGCTTACTATACATGGTCATTTTTTGACAGAAAAAAAAAAAGGCTTACTATACATGGTCATTTTTTGATAGGAAAAAAAAAGCCTTACTATACATGGTCATTTTTTGTTAGAAAAAAAAAAAGCCTTACTATACATGGTCATTTTTTGACAGAAAAAAAAAAAAGGCTTACTATACATGGTCATTTTTTGACAGAAAAAAAAAAGGCTTACTATACATGGTCATTTTTTTGTTAGGAAAAAAAGGCTTACTATACATGGTCGTTTTTTTAGGGGGAAAAAAACCGCCTTACTATACATGGTCGTTTTTTTTAACAAAATAAAAAACGCCTTACTATACATGGTCGTTTTTTTAGGGGGAAAAAAACGCCTTACTATACATGGTCGTTTTTTTTAACAAAATAAAAAACGCCTTACTATACATGGTCATTTTTTTGATAGAAAAAAAAAAAGCCTTACTATACATGGTCATTTTTTGTTTGAAAAAAAAAAAAGCCTTACTATACATGGTCATTTTTTTCACTGAAAAAAAAAAGGCTTACTATACATGGTCATTTTTTCACCTAATAAATGTCTTACAATACATGGTCATTATTTCACATAATAAAAGCCTTACTATACATAGTCATTTTTTTGATAGAAAAAAAAGGCTTACTTTCCATGGTCATTTTTTTTCACTGAAAAAAAAGGCTTACTATACACGGTCATTTTTTTGATAGAAAAAAAAGGCTTACTATGCATGGTCATTTTTTTTCACTGAAAAAAAAAGGCTTACTATACATGGTCATTTTTTGATAGAAAAAAAAGGCTTCCTATACATGGTCGTTTTTTTTAACAAAATAAAAAACGCCTTACTATACATGGTCGTTTTTTTAGGGGGAAAAAAAACGCCTTACTATACATGGTCGTTTTTTTTTAACAAAATAAAAAACGCCTTACTATACATGGTCATTTTTTTGATAGAAAACAAAAAGCCTTACTATAAATGGTAATTTTTTGTTAGAAAAAAAAAAAAGCCTTACTATACATGGTCATTTTTTCACATAATAAAACTCTTACTATACATGGTCATTTTTTTTTATAGAAAAAAAGGCTTACTATACATGGTAATTTTTTGACAGAAAAAAAAAGGCTTACAATACATGGTCATTTTTTGATAGAAAAAAAAAAGCCTTACTATACATGGTCATTTTTTTATATGAAAAAAAAAAAGCCTTACTATACATGGTCATTTTTTTTTTTTATATAAAAAAAAAAAAGGCTTACTATACATGGTCATTTTTTTATAGAAAAAAAAGGCTTTCTATACATGGTCGTTTTTTTAGGGGAAAAAAACAAAAAAATGCCTTACTATACATGGTCGTTTTTTTGATGGAAAAAAAAAGGCTTACTATACATGGTCGTTTTTTTGATGGAAAAAAAAAAGGCTTACTATACATGGTCATTTTATCACATAATAAAAGTCTTACTATATATGGTCATTTTTTTGATAGAAAATAAGGCTTACTATACATGGTCATTTTTTTGATAGAAAAAAAAAAAAAAGGCTTACTATACATGGTCATTTTTTGTTAGAAAAAAAAAGCCTTACTATACATGGTCATTTTTTTGATAGAAAAAAAAAGGCTTACTTTCCATGGTCATTTTTTTTCACTGAAAAAAAAAAGGCTTACTATACATGGTCATTTTTTTGATAGAAAAAAAGGCTTACTTTCAATGGTAATTTTTTTCACTGAAAAAAAAAAGGCTTACTATACATGGTCATTTTTTCACCTAATAAATGTCTTACAATACATGGTCATTTTTTCACATAATAAAAGCCTTACTATACATGGTCATTTTTTTCACTGAAAAAAAAAGGCTTACTATACATGGTCATTTTTTGATAGAAAAAAAAAAGGCTTACTATACATGGTCATTTTTTGTTAGAAAAAAAAAGCCTTACTATACATGGTCATTTTTTTGATAGGAAAAAAAAAAGCCTTACTATACATGGTCATTTTTTGACAGAAAAAAAAAGGCTTACTATACATGGTCATTTTTTGATATAAAAAAAAGGCTTACTATACATGGTCATTTTTTGATATAAAAAAAAAAAGGCTTACTATACATGGTCATTTTTTGACAGAAAAAAAAAGGCTTACTATACATGGTCATTTTTTGATAGGAAAAAAAAAGCCTTACTATACATGGTCATTTTTTGTTAGAAAAAAAAAAGCCTTACTATACATGGTCATTTTTTGACAGAAAAAAAAAAAAGGCTTACTATACATGGTCATTTTTTGACAGAAAAAAAAAAGGCTTACTATACATGGTCATTTTTTTGTTAGGAAAAAAAGGCTTACTATACATGGTCGTTTTTTTAGGGGGAAAAAAACCGCCTTACTATACATGGTCGTTTTTTTTAACAAAATAAAAAACGCCTTACTATACATGGTCGTTTTTTTAGGGGGAAAAAAACACCTTACTATACATGGTCGTTTTTTTTAACAAAATAAAAAACGCCTTACTATACATGGTCATTTTTTTGATAGAAAAAAAAAAAGCCTTACTATACATGGTCATTTTTTGTTTGAAAAAAAAAAAGCCTTACTATACATTGTCATTTTTTTCACTGAAAAAAAAAAAGGCTTACTATACATGGTCATTTTTTCACCTAATAAATGTCTTACAATACATGGTCATTATTTCACATAATAAAAGCCTTACTATACATAGTCATTTTTTTGATAGAAAAAAAAGGCTTACTTTCCATGGTCATTTTTTTTCACTGAAAAAAAAGGCTTACTATACACGGTCATTATTTTGATAGAAAATAAAAAAGGCTTCCTATACATGGTCATTTTTTTGATAGAAAAAAAAGGCTTACTATACATGGTCATTTTTTGTTTGAAAAAAAAAAGCCTTACTATAAATGGTCATTTTTTTGATAGGAAAAAAAAAGCCTTACTATACATGGTCATTTTTTTGATAGAAAAAAAAGGCTTACTATACATGGTCGTTTTTTTAGGGGGAAAAAAAACGCCTTACTATACATGGTCATTTTTTGATAGGAAAAAAAAAGCCTTACTATACATGGTCGTTCTTTTTAACAGAATAAAAAACGCCTTACTATACATGGTCATTTTTTGACAGAAAAAAAAAGGCTTACTATACATGGTCATTTTTTGAAAGAAAAAAAAAGCCTTACTATACATGGTCATTTTTTGACAGAAAAAAAAAGGCTTACTATACATGGTCATTTTTTGACAGAAAAAAAAAAGGCTTACTATACATGGTCATTTTTTTAGGGAAAAAAAAACGCCTTACTATACATGGTCGTTTTTTTTAACAAAATAAAAAACGCCTTACTATACATGGTCGTTTTTTTAGGGGGAAAAAAAACGCCTTACTATACATGGTCATTTTTTTGATAGAAAAAAAAAAGCCTTACTATACATGGTCATTTTTTGTTTGAAAAAAAAAAAAGCCTTACTATACATGGTCATTTTTTTCACTGGAAAAAAAAAAGACTTACTATACATGGTCATTTTTTCACCTAATAAAAGCCTTACTATACATAGTCATTTTTTTGATAGAAAAAAAAAGGCTTACTTTCCATGGTCATTTTTTTTCACTGAAAAAAAAAAGGCTTACTATACATGGTCATTTTTTGATAGAAAAAAAAAGGCTTCCTATACATGGTCATTTTTTTGATAGAAAAAAAAGGCTTACTATGCATGGTCATTTTTTGAAAAAAAAAAAAAAAAAGGCTTACTATACATGGTCATTTTTTGTTTGAAAAAAAAAGGCTTACTATACATGGTCATTTTTTTTGATAGAAAAAAAAAAGCCTTACTATACATGGTCATTTTTTTGATAGAAAAAAAAAAAGGCTTACTATACATGGTCATTTTTTGATAGAAAAAAAACGCCTTACTATACATGGTCATTTTTTTGATAGAAAAAAAAAGGCTTACTATACATGGTCATTTCTTGGCAGAAAAAAAAGGCTTACTATACATGGTCATTTTCTGATAGAAAAAAAAAGGCTTACTATACATGGTCATTTTTTGGCAGAAAAAAAAAGGCTTACTATACATGGTCATTTTTTGATAGGAAAAAAAAAGCCTTACTATACATGGTCATTTTTTCACATAATGAAAGTCTTACTATACATGGTCATTTTTTTTGATAGAAAAAAAAGGCTTACTATACATGGTCATTTTTTTGACAGAAAAAAAAGGCTTACTATACATGGTCATTTTTTTGATAGAAAAAAAAGGCTTACTATACATGGTCATTTTTTTGACAGAAAAAAAAGCCTTACTATACATGGTCATTTTTTTTGATAGAAAAAAAAAAAGCCTTACTATAAATGGTCATTTTTTGTTAGAAAAAAAAAAGCCTTACTATACATGGTCATTTTTTCACATAATATAAGTCTTACTATACATGGTCATTTTTTGATAGAAAAAAAAAAGCTTTACTATACATGGTCATTTTTTGATAGAAAAAAAAAAGCCTTACTATACATGGTAATTTTTTTTGATAGAAAAAAAAAAGCCTTACTATACATGGTCATTTTTTGATATGAAAAAAAAAGCCTTACTATACATGGTCATTTTTCTTTTTTATATAAAAAAAAAGGCTTACTATACATGGTCATTTTTTTGATAGAAAAAAAAGGCTTTCTATACATGGTCGTTTTTTTTAGGGGAAAAAAAACAAAAAAATGCCTTACTATACATGGTCGTTTTTTTAACAAAATAAAAAACGCCTTACTATACATGGTCATTTTTTTGATAGAAAACAAAAAGCCTTACTATAAATGGTAATTTTTTGTTAGAAAAAAAAAAAGCCTTACTATACATGGTCATTTTTTCACATAATAAAACTCTTACTATACATGGTCATTTTTTTTATAGAAAAAAAGGCTTGCTATACATGGTAATTTTTTGACAGAAAAAAAAAGGCTTACAATACATGGTCATTTTTTGATAGAAAAAAAAAAAGCCTTACTATACATGGTCATTTTTTTATATGAAAAAAAAAAGCCTTACTATACATGGTCATTTTTTTTTTTTATATAAAAAAAAAAAAGGCTTACTATACATGGTCATTTTTTGATAGAAAAAAAAGGCTTACTATATATGGTCATTTTTTTGATAGAAAACAAAAAGCCTTACTATAAATGGTAATTTTTTGTTAGAAAAAAAAAAAAGCCTTACTATACATGGTCATTTTTTCACATAATAAAACTCTTACTATACATGGTCATTTTTTTTTATAGAAAAAAAGGCTTACTATACATGGTAATTTTTTGACAGAAAAAAAAAGGCTTACAATACATGGTCATTTTTTGATAGAAAAAAAAAAGCCTTACTATACATGGTCATTTTTTTATATGAAAAAAAAAAAGCCTTACTATACATGGTCATTTTTTTTTTTTATATAAAAAAAAAAGGCTTACTATACATGGTCATTTTTTGATAGAAAAAAAAGGCTTTCTATACATGGTCGTTTTTTTAGGGGAAAAAAAACAAAAAAATGCCTTACTATACATGGTCGTTTTTTTGATGGAAAAAAAAAGGCTTACTATACATGGTCGTTTTTTTTTTTTATATAAAAAAAAAAAAGGCTTACTATACATGGTCATTTTTTGATAGAAAAAAAAGGCTTTCTATACATGGTCGTTTTTTTAGGGGAAAAAAAAACAAAAAAATGCCTTACTATACATGGTCGTTTTTTTGATGGAAAAAAAAGGCTTACTATACATGGTCGTTTTTTTGATGGAAAAAAAAAGGCTTACTATACATGGTCATTTTATCACATAATAAAAGTCTTACTATATATGGTCATTTTTTTGATAGAAAATAAGGCTTACTATACATGGTCATTTTTTTGATAGAAAAAAAAAAAAAGGCTTACTATACATGGTCATTTTTTGTTAGAAAAAAAAAGCCTTACTATACATGGTCATTTTTTTTGATAGAAAAAAAAAGGCTTACTTTCCATGGTCATTTTTTTTCACTGAAAAAAAAAAAGGCTTACTATACATGGTCATTTTTTTGATAGAAAAAAAGGCTTATGAAAGTAAGCCATTGAAAGATGGTCATTTTTTTCACTGAAAAAAAAAAGGCTTACTATACATGGTCATTTTTTCACCTAATAAATGTCTTACAATACATGGTCATTTTTTCACATAATAAAAGCCTTACTATACATGGTCATTTTTTTCACTGAAAAAAAAAAAGGCTTACTATACATGGTCATTTTTTGATAGAAAAAAAAAAGGCTTACTATACATGGTCATTTTTTGTTAGAAAAAAAAAGCCTTACTATACATGGTCATTTTTTTGATAGGAAAAAAAAAAGCCTTACTATACATGGTCATTTTTTGACAGAAAAAAAAAGGCTTACTATACATGGTCATTTTTTGATATAAAAAAAAAGGCTTACAATACATGGTCATTTTTTGATATAAAAAAAAAAGGCTTACTATACATGGTCATTTTTTGACAGAAAAAAAAAGGCTTACTATACATGGTCATTTTTTGATAGGAAAAAAAAAGCCTTACTATACATGGTCATTTTTTGTTAGAAAAAAAATAGCCTTATTATACATGGTCATTTTTTGACAGAAAAAAAAAAAGGCTTACTATACATGGTCATTTTTTGACAGAAAAAAAAAAGGCTTACTATACATGGTCATTTTTTTGTTAGGAAAAAAAGGCTTACTATACATGGTCGTTTTTTTAGGGGGAAAAAAACCGCCTTACTATACATGGTCGTTTTTTTTAACAAAATAAAAAACGCCTTACTATACATGGTCGTTTTTTTAGGGGGAAAAAAACGCCTTACTATACATGGTCGTTTTTTTTAACAAAATAAAAAACGCCTTACTATACATGGTCATTTTTTTGATAGAAAAAAAAAAAGCCTTACTATACATGGTCATTTTTTGTTTGAAAAAAAAAAGCCTTACTATACATGGTCATTTTTTTCACTGAAAAAAAAAAAGGCTTACTATACATGGTCATTTTTTCACCTAATAAATGTCTTACAATACATGGTCATTATTTCACATAATAAAAGCCTTACTATACATAGTCATTTTTTTGATAGAAAAAAAAGGCTTACTTTCCATGGTCATTTTTTTTCACTGAAAAAAAAGGCTTACTATACACGGTCATTTTTTTGATAGAAAATAAAAAAGGCTTCCTATACATGGTCATTTTTTTGATAGAAAAAAAAGGCTTACTATGCATGGTCATTTTTTGAAAAAAAAAAAAAAAAAGGCTTACTATACATGGTCATTTTTTGTTTGAAAAAAAAAAGCCTTACTATAAATGGTCATTTTTTTGATAGGAAAAAAAAAGCCTTACTATACATGGTCATTTTTTTGATAGAAAAAAAAGGCTTACTATACATGGTCGTTTTTTTACGGGGAAAAAAAACGCCTTACTATACATGGTCATTTTTTGATAGGAAAAAAAAAAGCCTTACTATACATGGTCATTTTCTGATAGAAAAAAAAAGGCTTACTATACATGGTCATTTTTTGACAGAAAAAAAAGGCTTACTACACATGGTCATTTTTTGACAGAAAAAAAAAGGCTTACTATACATGGTCATTTTTTGAAAGAAAAAAAAAAGCCTTACTATACATGGTCATTTTTTGACAGAAAAAAAAAGGCTTACTATACATGGTCATTTTTTGACAGAAAAAAAAAAGGCTTACTATACATGGTCATTTTTTTAGGGAAAAAAAAAACGCCTTACTATACATGGTCGTTTTTTTTAACAAAATAAAAAACGCCTTACTATACATGGTCGTTTTTTTAGGGGGAAAAAAAACGCCTTACTATACATGGTCGTTTTTTTTTAACAAAATAAAAAACGGCTTACTATACATGGTCATTTTTTTGATAGAAAAAAAAAAGCCTTACTATACATGGTCATTTTTTGTTTGAAAAAAAAAAAGCCTTACTATACATGGTCATTTTTTTCACTGGAAAAAAAAAAGACTTACTATACATGGTCATTTTTTCACCTAATAAAAGCCTTACTATACATAGTCATTTTTTTGATAGAAAAAAAAAAGGCTTACTTTCCATGGTCATTTTTTTTCACTGAAAAAAAAAAGGCTTACTATACATGGTCATTTTTTGATAGAAAAAAAAAGGCTTCCTATACATGGTCATTTTTTTGATAGAAAAAAAAGGCTTACTATGCATGGTCATTTAAAAAAAAAAAAAAAAAAGGCTTACTATACATGGTCATTTTTTGTTTGAAAAAAAAGCCTTACTATAAATGGTCATTTTTTTGATAGGAAAAAAAAAAGCCTTACTATACATGGTCATTTTTTTGATAGAAAAAAAAGGCTTACTATACATGGTCGTTTTTTTAGGGGGAAAAAAAACGCCTTACTATACATGGTCATTTTTTGATAGGAAAAAAAAAGCCTTCCTATACATGGTCATTTTTTCACATAATAAAAGTCTGACTATCCATCCATCCATCTTCTTCCGCTTATCCAAGGTCGGGTCGCGGGGGCAGTAGCTTTAGGAGGGAAACCCAGACCTCCCTCTCCCCAGCCACTTCAACCAGCTCCTCCGGCGGGATTCCAAGGAGTTCCCAAGCCAGCCGATAGACATACTCTCTCCAGTGTGTCCTGGGTCTTCCCCGGGGGCTCCCGCTGGTGGGACATTCCCGGAACACCTCTCCAGGGAGGCGTCCAGGAGGCATCCGAACCAGATGCCCGAGCCACCTCAGCTGGCTCCTCTCAACGCGGAGGAGCTGCGGCTCGACCCTGAGTCCCTCCCGGATGACCGAGCTTCTCACCCTAAGTCTTACAAAATATGGTCATTTTTTGATTGAAAAAAAAAGGCTTACTATACATGGTCATTTTTTTGATAGAAAAAAAAAAGGCTTACTATACATGGTTATTTTTTTGATAGGAAAAAAAAAGCCTTACTATACATGGTCGTTTTTTTTAACAAAATAAAAAACGCCTTACTATACATGGTCATTTTTTCACAGAATAAAAGTCTTACTATACATGGTCATTTTTTTGATAGGAAAAAAAAAAGCGCCTTACTATACATGGTCATTTTTTGACAGAAAAAAAAAGGCTTACTATACATGGTCATTTTTTGATAGGAAAAAAAAAGCCTTACTATACATGGTCATTTTTTGACAGAAAAAAAAAGGCTTACTATACATGGTCATTTTTTGATAGAAAAAAAAAGGCTTACTATACATGGTCATTTTTTGATAGAAAAAAAAAGGCTTACTTTACATGGTCATTTTTTGACAGAAAAAAAAAAGGCTTACTATACATGGTCATTTTTTGATAGGAAAAAAAAAGCCTTACTATACATGGTCATTTTTTTGATAGAAAAAAAAAAGGCTTACTATACATGGTCATTTTTTTGTTAGAAAAAAAAAAGGCTTACTATACATGGCCGTTTTTTTAGGGGGAAAAAAAAGGCCTTACTATACATGGTCATTTTTTGACATAATGAAAGTCTTACATACATGGTCGTTTTTTTTAACAAAATAAAAAACGCCTTACAATACATGGTCGTTTTGTTAGGGGGGAAAAAAAGGCCTTACTATACATGGTCATTTTTTGACATAATGAAAGTCTTACTATACATGGTCATTTTTTTTTTATAGAAAAAAAAAGGCTTACTATACATGGTCATTTTTTTAACAGAAAAAAAAGGCTTACTATACATGGTCATTTTTTGATAGAAAAAAAAAGCCTTACTATACATGGTCATTTTTTTGATAGAAAAAAAAGGCTTACTATACATGGTCATTTTTTGACAGAAAAAAAAAAAGGCTTACTCTACATGGTCATTTTTTGATAGGAAAAAAAAGCCTTACTATACATGGTCATTTTTTTGATAGAAAAAAAAGGCTTACTATACATGGTCATTTTTTGATAGAAAAAAAAAGCCTTACTATACATGGTCATTTTTTTGATAGAAAAAAAAAAGGCTTACTATACATGGTCATTTTTTGATAGAAAAAAAAAGCCTTACTATACATGGTCATTTTTTGTTAGAAAAAAAAAAGCCTTACTATACATGGTCGTTTTTTTTAACAAAATAAAAAACGCCTTACTATACATGGTCATTTTTTCACAGAATAAAAGTCTTACTATACATGGTCATTTTTTTGATAGGAAAAAAAAAAGCGCCTTACTATACATGGTCATTTTTTGACAGAAAAAAAAAGGCTTACTATACATGGTCATTTTTTGATAGGAAAAAAAAAGGCTTACTATACATGGTCATTTTTTGATAGAAAAAAAAAGGCTTACTGTACATGGTCATTTTTTGATAGAAAAAAAAAAAGGCTTACTATACATGGTCATTTTTTGACAGAAAAAAAAAGGCTTACTATACATGGTCATTTTTTGATAGGAAAAAAAAAGCCTTACTATACATGGTCATTTTTTTGATAGAAAAAAAAAAGGCTTACTATACATGGTCATTTTTTTGTTAGAAAAAAAAAAGGCTTACTATACATGGTCGTTTTTTTTAACAAAATAAAAAACGCCTTACAATACATGGTCGTTTTGTTAGGGGAAAAAAAAAGGCCTTACTATACATGGTCATTTTTTTTGATAGAAAAAAAAAGGCTTACTATACATGGTCGTTTTTTTAACAAAATAAAAAAAGCCTTACTATTCATGGTCGTTTTTTTTGATAGAAAAAAAAAAAGGCTTACTATACATGGTCGTTTTTTTAACAAAATAAAAAACGCCTTACTATACATGGTCATTTTTTGATAGAAAAAAAAAAGGCTTACTATACATGGTCATTTTTTGATGGAAAAAAAAAGCCTTACTATACATGGTCATTTTTTGACAGAAAAAAAAGGGCTTACTATACATGGTCATTTTTTTGATAGAAAAAAAAAGGCTTACTATAAATGGTCATTTTTTGTTAGAAAAATAAAAGCCTTACTATACATGGTCATTTTTCCACATAATAAAAGTCTTACTATACATGGTCATTTTTTTTTTTATAGAAAAAAAAAGGCTTACTATACATGGTCATTTTTTGCTAGAAAAAAAAGCCTCACTATACATGGTCATTTTTTTGATAGAAAAAAAAGGCTTACTATACATGGTCATTTTTTGTTAGAAAAAAAAGGCTTACTATACATGGTCATTTTTTTTGATAGAAAAAAAAGCCTTACTATACATGGTCATTTTTTTGATAGAAAAAAAAAAGGCTTACTATACATGGTCATTTTTTGATAGAAAAAAAACGCCTTACTATACATGGTCATTTTTTTGATAGAAAAAAAAGGCTTACTATACATGGTCATTTCTTGGCAGAAAAAAAGGCTTACTATACATGGTCATTTTCTGATAGAAAAAAAAAGGCTTACTATACATGGTCATTTTTTGGCAGAAAAAAAAAAGGCTTACTATACATGGTCATTTTTTGACAGAAAAAAAAAGCCTTACTATACATGGTCATTTTTTCACATAATGAAAGTCTTACTATACATGGTCATTTTTTTTTTATAGAAAAAAAAGGCTTACTATACATGGTCATTTTTTTGACAGAAAAAAAAGGCTTACTATACATGGTCATTTTTTGATAGAAAAAAAAAGCCTTACGATACATGGTCATTTTTTTGATAGAAAAAAAAGGCTTACTATACATGGTCATTTTTTGACAGAAAAAAAAAAGCCTTACTATACATGGTCATTTTTTGATAGAAAAAAAAAGCCTTACTATACATGGTCATTTTTTTGATAGAAAAAAAAAAGCCTTACTATAAATGGTCATTTTTTGTTAGAAAAAAAAAAGCCTTACTATACATGGTCATTTTTTCACATAATATAAGTCTTACTATACATGGTCATTTTTTGATAGAAAAAAAAAAAAGCCTTACTATACATGGTCATTTTTTGATAGAAAAAAAAAAGCCTTACTATACATGGTAATTTTTTTTGATAGAAAAAAAAAAAGGCTTACTATACATGGTCATTTTTTGATATGAAAAAAAAAGCCTTACTATACATGGTCATTTTTTTGATAGAAAAAAAAGGCTTTCTATACATGGTCGTTTTTTTTAGGGGAAAAAAAACAAAAAAATGCCTTACTATACATGGTCGTTTTTTTAACAAAATAAAAAACGCCTTACTATACATGGTCATTTTTTTGATAGAAAACAAAAAGCCTTACTATACATGGTCATTTTTTCACATAATAAAACTCTTACTATACATGGTCATTTTTTTTTTATAGAAAAAAAGGCTTACTATACATGGTAATTTTTTGACAGAAAAAAAAAGGCTTACAATACATGGTCATTTTTTGATAGAAAAAAAAAAAGCCTTACTATACATGGTCATTTTTTTATATGAAAAAAAAAAAAGCCTTACTATACATGGTCATTTTTTTTTTTATATAAAAAAAAAAAGGCTTACTATACATGGTCATTTTTTGATAGAAAAAAAAGGCTTTCTATACATGGTCGTTTTTTTAGGGGAAAAAAAACAAAAAAATGCCTTACTATACATGGTCGTTTTTTTGATGGAAAAAAAAAGGCTTACTATACATGGTCGTTTTTTTGATGGAAAAAAAAGGCTTACTATACATGGTCATTTTATCACATAATAAAAGTCTTACTATATATGGTCATTTTTTTGATAGAAAATAAGGCTTACTATACATGGTCATTTTTTTGATAGAAAAAAAAAAAAAAAGGCTTACTATACATAGACATTTTTTGACAGAAAAAAAAGGCTTACTATACATGGTCATTTTTTGACAGAAAAAAAAAAGGCTTACTATACATGGTCATTTTTTGTTAGAAAAAAAAAGGCTTACTATACATGGTCATTTTTTTGATAGAAAAAAAGGCTTACTTTCAATGGTCATTTTTTTTCACTGAAAAAAAAAGGCTTACTATACATGGTCATTTTTTCACCTAATAAATGTCTTACAATACATGGTCATTTTTTCACATAATAAAAGCCTTACTATACATGGTCATTTTTTTGATAGAAAAAAAAGGCTTACTTTCCATGGTCATTTTTTTCACTGAAAAAAAAAAAGGCTTACTATACATGGTCATTTTTTGATAGAAAAAAAAAGGCTTACTATACATGGTCATTTTTTGTTAGAAAAAAAAAGCCTTACTATACATGGTCGTTTTTTTTAACAAAATAAAAAACGCCTTACTATACATGGTCATTTTTTTGATAGAAAAAAAAAAAGCCTTACTATACATGGTCATTTTTTGTTTGAAAAAAAAAAAGCCTTACTATACATGGTCATTTTTTTCACTGAAAAAAAAAAGGCTTACTATACATGGTCATTTTTTCACCTAATAAATGTCTTACAATACATGGTCATTATTTCACATAATAAAAGCCTTACTATACATAGTCATTTTTTTGATAGAAAAAAAAGGCTTACTTTCCATGGTCATTTTTTTTCACTGAAAAAAAAGGCTTACTATACACGGTCATTTTTTTGATAGAAAATAAAAAAGGCTTCCTATACATGGTCATTTTTTTGATAGAAAAAAAAGGCTTACTATGCATGGTCATTTTTTTTCACTGAAAAAAAAAGGCTTACTATACATGGTCATTTTTTGATAGAAAAAAAAAGGCTTCCTATACATGGTCATTTTTTGAAAAAAAAAAAAAAAAGGCTTACTATACATGGTCATTTTTTGTTTGAAAAAAAAAAGCCTTACTATAAATGGTCATTTTTTTGATAGGAAAAAAAAAGCCTTACTATACATGGTCATTTTTTTGATAGAAAAAAAAGGCTTACTATACATGGTCGTTTTTTTAGGGGGAAAAAAAACGCCTTACTATACATGGTCATTTTTTGATAGGAAAAAAAAAGCCTTCCTATACATGGTCATTTTTTCACATAATAAAAGTCTGACTATCCATCCATCCATCTTCTTCCGCTTATCCAAGGTCGGGTCGCGGGGGCAGTAGCTTTAGGAGGGAAACCCAGACCTCCCTCTCCCCAGCCACTTCAACCAGCTCCTCCGGCGGGATTCCAAGGAGTTCCCAAGCCAGCCGATAGACATACTCTCTCCAGTGTGTCCTGGGTCTTCCCCGGGGGCTCCCGCTGGTGGGACATTCCCGGAACACCTCTCCAGGGAGGCGTCCAGGAGGCATCCGAACCAGATGCCCGAGCCACCTCAGCTGGCTCCTCTCAACGCGGAGGAGCTGCGGCTCGACCCTGAGTCCCTCCCGGATGACCGAGCTTCTCACCCTAAGTCTTACAAAATATGGTCATTTTTTGATTGAAAAAAAAAGGCTTACTATACATGGTCATTTTTTCACCTAATAAATGTCTTACAATACATGGTCATTTTTTCACATAATAAAAGCCTTACTATACATGGTCATTTTTTTGATAGAAAAAAAAGGCTTACTATACATGGTCATTTTTTTCACTGAAAAAAAAAAGAGGCTTACTATACATGGTCATTTTTTTGATAGAAAAAAAAGGCTTACTATGCATGGTCATTTTTTGATAGAAAAAAAAGGCTTACTATACATGGTCATTTTTTCACCTAATAAATGTCTTACAATACATGGTCATTTTTTCACATAATAAAAGCCTTACTATACATGGTCATTTTTTTGATAGAAAAAAAAGGCTTACTATACATGGTCATTTTTTTCACTGAAAAAAAAAAGAGGCTTACTATACATGGTCATTTTTTTGATAGAAAAAAAAGGCTTACTATGCATGGTCATTTTTTGATAGAAAAAAAAGGCTTACTATACATGGTCATTTTTTTCACTGACAAAAAAAAGCCTTACTATACATGGTCATTTTTTTTATAGAAAAAAAGGCTTACTATACATGGTCATTTCTTGGCAGAAAAAAAAGGCTTACTATACATGGTCATTTTTTTGATAGGAAAAAAAAAAGCCTTACTATACATGGTCATTTTTTGACAGAAAAAAAAAGGCTTACTATACATGGTCATTTTTTTGTTAGAAAAAAAAGGCTTACTATACATGGTCGTTTTTTTAGGGGAAAAAAAAACGCCTTACTATACATGGTCGTTTTTTTTAACAAAATAAAAAACGCCTTACTATACATGGTCGTTTTTTTAGGGGAAAAAAAAAACTCCTTACTATACATGGTCGTTTTTTTTAACAAAATAAAAAACGCCTTACTATACATGGTCATTTTTTTGATAGAAAAAAAAAGCCTTACTATACATGGTCATTTTTTGTTTGAAAAAAAAAAAGCCTTACTATACATGGTCATTTTTTCACATAATAAAAGTCTTACTATACATGGTAATTTTTTTGATAGGAAAAAAAAAGCCTTACTATACATGGTCATGTTTTGACAGAAAAAAAAAGGCTTACTATACATGGTCATTTTTTGATAGAAAAAAAAGGCTTACTATACATGGTCATTTTCTGATAGAAAAAAAAAAAGGCTTACTATACATGGTCATTTTTTGACAGAAAAAAAAAAAGGCTTACTATACATGGTAATTTTTTTGTTATAAAAAAAAGGCTTACTATACATGGTCGTTTTTTTAGGGGAAAAAAAACGCCTTACTATACATGGTCGTTCTTTTTAACAGAATAAAAAACGCCTTACTATACATGGTCATTTTTTTGATAGAAAAAAAAAAGCCTTACTATACATGGTCATTTTCTGATAGAAAAAAAAAGGCTTACTATACATGGTCATTTTTTGACAGGAAAAAAAAGGCTTACTATACATGGTCATTTTTTGACAGAAAAAAAAAAGGCTTACTATACATGGTCATTTTTTGAAAGAAAAAAAAAAGCCTTACTATACATGGTCATTTTTTGACAGAAAAAAAAAGGCTTACTATACATGGTCATTTTTTGACAGAAAAAAAAAAGGCTTACTATACATGGTCATTTTTTTGTTAGGAAAAAAAAGGCTTACTATACATGGTCGTTTTTTTAGGGAAAAAAAAAACGCCTTACTATACATGGTCGTTTTTTTTAACAAAATAAAAAACGCCTTACTATACATGGTCGTTTTTTTAGGGGGAAAAAAAACGCCTTACTATACATGGTCGTTTTTTTTTAACAAAATAAAAAACGCCTTACTATACATGGTCATTTTTTTGATAGAAAAAAACGCCTTACTATACATGGTCGTTTTTTTAGGGGGAAAAAAAACGCCTTACTATACATGGTCGTTTTTTTTTAACAAAATAAAAAACGCCTTACTATACATGGTCATTTTTTTCACTGGAAAAAAAAAAGACTTACTATACATGGTCATTTTTTCACCTAATAAAAGCCTTACTATACATAGTCATTTTTTTGATAGAAAAAAAAGGCTTACTTTCCATGGTAATTTTTTTTCACTGAAAAAAAAAAAGGCTTACTATACATGGTCATTTTTTGATAAAAAAAAAAAGGCTTCCTATACATGGTCATTTTTTTGATAGAAAAAAAAGGCTTACTATGCATGGTCATTTTTTTTCACTGAAAAAAAAGGCTTACTATACATGGTCATTTTTTGATAGAAAAAAAAAGGCTTCCTATACATGGTCATTTTTTTGATAGAAAAAAAAGGCTTACTATGCATGGTCATTTTTTGAAAGAAAAAAAAGGCTTACTGTACATGGTCATTTTTTGACAGAAAAAAAAGGCTTACTATACATGGTCATTTTTTGATAGAAAAAAAAAAAGGCTTACTATACATGGTCATTTTTTGTTAGAAAAAAAAAGCCTTACTATAAATGGTCATTTTTTTGATAGGAAAAAAAAAAGCCTTACTATACATGGTCATTTTTTTGATAGAAAAAAAAGGCTTACTATACATGGTCGTTTTTTTAGGGGAAAAAAAAACGCCTTACTATACATGGTCATTTTTTGATAGGAAAAAAAAAGCCTTCCTATACATGGTCATTTTTTCACATAATAAAAGTCTGACTATCCATCCATCCATCTTCTTCCGCTTATCCAAGGTCGGGTCGCGGGGGCAGTAGCTTTAGGAGGGAAACCCAGACCTCCCTCTCCCCAGCCACTTCAACCAGCTCCTCCGGCGGGATTCCAAGGAGTTCCCAAGCCAGCCGATAGACATACTCTCTCCAGTGTGTCCTGGGTCTTCCCCGGGGGCTCCCGCTGGTGGGACATTCCCGGAACACCTCTCCAGGGAGGCGTCCAGGAGGCATCCGAACCAGATGCCCGAGCCACCTCAGCTGGCTCCTCTCAACGCGGAGGAGCTGCGGCTCGACCCTGAGTCCCTCCCGGATGACCGAGCTTCTCACCCTAAGTCTTACAAAATATGGTCATTTTTTGATTGAAAAAAAAGGCTTACTATACATGGTCATTTTTTCACCTAATAAATGTCTTACAATACATGGTCATTTTTTCACATTATAAAAGCCTTACTATACATGGTCATTTTTTTGATAGAAAAAAAAGGCTTACTATACATGGTCATTTTTTTCACTGAAAAAAAAAAGAGGCTTACTATACATGGTCATTTTTTTGATAGAAAAAAAAAGGCTTACTATGCATGGTCATTTTTTGATAGAAAAAAAAGGCTTACTATACATGGTCATTTTTTTCACTGAAAAAAAAAAAGCCTTACTATACATGGTCATTTTTTTTATAGAAAAAAAGGCTTACTATACATGGTCATTTCTTGGCAGAAAAAAAAGGCTTACTATACATGGTCATTTTTTTGATAGGAAAAAAAAAAGCCTTACTATACATGGTCATTTTTTTTATAGAAAAAAAGGCTTACTATACATGGTCATTTCTTGGCAGAAAAAAAACCCTGACTATACATGGTCATTTTTTTGATAGAAAAAAAAGCCTTACTATACATAGTCATTTTTTTGATAGAAAAAAAAGGCTTACTTTCCATGGTCATTTTTTTTCACTGAAAAAAAAAGGCTTACTATACATGGTCATTTTTTGATAGAAAAAAAAAGGCTTCCTATACATGGTCATTTTTTTGATAGAAAAAAAAGGCTTACTATGCATGGTCATTTTTTGATAGAAAAAAAAGGCTTACTATACATGGTCATTTTTTTAATAGAAAAAAAGGCTTACTATACATGGTCATTTCTTGGCAGAAAAAAAAGGCTTACTATACATGGTCATTTTTTGATAGGAAAAAAAAAAAAGGCTTACTATACATGGTCATTTTTTGACAGAAAAAAAAAAGGCTTACTATACATGGTCATTTTTTGACAGAAAAAAAAAGGCTTACTATACATGGTCATTTTTTTGTTAGAAAAAAAAGGCTAACTATACATGGTCGTTTTTTTAGGGGGAAAAAAAACGCCTTACTATACATGGTCGTTTTTTTTAACAAAATAAAAAACGCCTTACTATGCATGGTCGTTTTTTTAGGGGAAAAAAAAAACGCCTTACTATACATGGTCGTTTTTTTTAACAAAATAAAAAACGCCTTACTATACATGGTCATTTTTTTGATAGAAAAAAAAAAGCCTTACTATACATGGTCATTTTCTGATAGAAAAAAAAGGCTTACTATACATGGTCATTTTTTGACAGGAAAAAAAAGGCTTACTATACATGGACATTTTTTGACAGAAAAAAAAAGGCTTACTATACATGGTCATTTTTTGAAAGAAAAAAAAAAGCCTTACCATACATGGTCATTTTTTGACAGAAAAAAAAAAGGCTTACTATACATGGTCATTTTTTGACAGAAAAAAAAAGGCTTACTATACATGGTCATTTTTTTGTTAGAAAAAAAAGGCTAACTATACATGGTCGTTTTTTTAGGGGAAAAAAAAACGCCTTACTATACATGGTCGTTTTTTTTAACAAAATAAAAAACGCCTTACTATGCATGGTCGTTTTTTTAGGGGAAAAAAAAAACGCCTTACTATACATGGTCGTTTTTTTTAACAAAATAAAAAACGCCTTACTATACATGGTCATTTTTTTGATAGAAAAAAAAAAGCCTTACTATACATGGTCATTTTCTGATAGAAAAAAAAGGCTTACTATACATGGTCATTTTTTGACAGGAAAAAAAAGGCTTACTATACATGGTCATTTTTTGACAGAAAAAAAAAGGCTTACTATACATGGTCATTTTTTGATAGAAAAAAAAAAGCCTTACTATACATGGTCATTTTTTGTTTGAAAAAAAAAAAGCCTTACTATACATGGTCATTTTTTCACATAATAAAAGTCTTACTATACATGGTCATTTTTTTTGATAGAAAAAAAAGGCTTACTATACATGGTCATTTTTTGATAGAAAAAAAAAGGCTTACTATACATGGTCATTTTTTGATAGAAAAAAAAGGCTTACTATACATGGTCATTTTTTGACAGAAAAAAAAAAGGCTTATGATACATGGTCATTTTTTGTTAGAAAAAAAAAAGCCTTACTATACATGGTCATTTTTTTGATAAGAAAAAAAAAGGCTTACTATACATGGTCATTCTTTGATAGAAAAAAAAAAGGCTTACTATACATGGTCATTTTTTGATAGGAAAAAAAAGCCTTACTATACATGGTCATTTTTTTTGATAGAAAAAAAAGGCTTACTATACATGGTCATTTTTTGTTAGAAAAAAAAGGCTTACTATACATGGTCATTTTATGATAGAAAAAAAAAAGCCTTACTATACATGGTAATTTTTTTGATAGAAAAAAAAAAGCCTTACTATACATGGTCGTTTTTTTAACAAAATAAAAAACGCCTTACTATACATGGTCGTTTTTTTAGGGGGAAAAAAAACGCCTTACTATACATGGTCGTTTTTTTTTAACAAAATAAAAAACGCCTTACTATACATGGTCATTTTTTTGATAGAAAAAAAAAAAGCCTTACTATACATGGTCATTTTTTGTTTGAAAAAAAAAAAGCCTTACTATACATGGTCATTTTTTGACAGAAAAAAAAAGGCTTACTATACATGGTCATTTTTTGACAGAAAAAAAAAAGGCTTACTATACATGGTCATTTTTTTGTTAGGAAAAAAAAGGCTTACTATACATGGTCGTTTTTTTAGGGAAAAAAAAAACGCCTTACTATACATGGTCGTTTTTTTTAACAAAATAAAAAACGCCTTACTATACATGGTCGTTTTTTTAGGGGGAAAAAAAACGCCTTACTATACATGGTCGTTTTTTTTTAACAAAATAAAAAACGCCTTACTATACATGGTCATTTTTTTGATAGAAAAAAAAAAGCCTTACTATACATGGTCATTTTTTGTTTGAAAAAAAAAAAGCCTTACTATACATGGTCATTTTTTTCACTGGAAAAAAAAAAGACTTACTATACATGGTCATTTTTTCACCTAATAAAAGCCTTACTATACATAGTCATTTTTTTGATAGAAAAAAAAGGCTTACTTTCCATGGTAATTTTTTTTCACTGAAAAAAAAAAAGGCTTACTATACATGGTCATTTTTTGATAAAAAAAAAAAGGCTTCCTATACATGGTCATTTTTTTGATAGAAAAAAAAGGCTTACTATGCATGGTCATTTTTTTTCACTGAAAAAAAAGGCTTACTATACATGGTCATTTTTTGATAGAAAAAAAAAGGCTTCCTATACATGGTCATTTTTTTGATAGAAAAAAAAGGCTTACTATGCATGGTCATTTTTTGACAGAAAAAAAAGGCTTACTATACATGGTCATTTTTTGATAGAAAAAAAAAAAGGCTTACTATACATGGTCATTTTTTGTTAGAAAAAAAAAGCCTTACTATAAATGGTCATTTTTTTGATAGGAAAAAAAAAAGCCTTACTATACATGGTCATTTTTTTGATAGAAAAAAAAGGCTTACTATACATGGTCGTTTTTTTAGGGGAAAAAAAAACGCCTTACTATACATGGTCATTTTTTGATAGGAAAAAAAAAGCCTTCCTATACATGGTCATTTTTTCACATAATAAAAGTCTGACTATCCATCCATCCATCTTCTTCCGCTTATCCAAGGTCGGGTCGCGGGGGCAGTAGCTTTAGGAGGGAAACCCAGACCTCCCTCTCCCCAGCCACTTCAACCAGCTCCTCCGGCGGGATTCCAAGGAGTTCCCAAGCCAGCCGATAGACATACTCTCTCCAGTGTGTCCTGGGTCTTCCCCGGGGGCTCCCGCTGGTGGGACATTCCCGGAACACCTCTCCAGGGAGGCGTCCAGGAGGCATCCGAACCAGATGCCCGAGCCACCTCAGCTGGCTCCTCTCAACGCGGAGGAGCTGCGGCTCGACCCTGAGTCCCTCCCGGATGACCGAGCTTCTCACCCTAAGTCTTACAAAATATGGTCATTTTTTGATTGAAAAAAAAGGCTTACTATACATGGTCATTTTTTCACCTAATAAATGTCTTACAATACATGGTCATTTTTTCACATTATAAAAGCCTTACTATACATGGTCATTTTTTTGATAGAAAAAAAAGGCTTACTATACATGGTCATTTTTTTCACTGAAAAAAAAAAGAGGCTTACTATACATGGTCATTTTTTTGATAGAAAAAAAAAGGCTTACTATGCATGGTCATTTTTTGATAGAAAAAAAAGGCTTACTATACATGGTCATTTTTTTCACTGAAAAAAAAAAAGCCTTACTATACATGGTCATTTTTTTTATAGAAAAAAAGGCTTACTATACATGGTCATTTCTTGGCAGAAAAAAAAGGCTTACTATACATGGTCATTTTTTTGATAGGAAAAAAAAAAGCCTTACTATACATGGTCATTTTTTTTATAGAAAAAAAGGCTTACTATACATGGTCATTTCTTGGCAGAAAAAAAACCCTGACTATACATGGTCATTTTTTTGATAGAAAAAAAAGCCTTACTATACATAGTCATTTTTTTGATAGAAAAAAAAGGCTTACTTTCCATGGTCATTTTTTTTCACTGAAAAAAAAAAAGGCTTACTATACATGGTCATTTTTTGATAAAAAAAAAAAGGCTTCCTATACATGGTCATTTTTTTGATAGAAAAAAAAGGCTTACTATGCATGGTCATTTTTTTTCACTGAAAAAAAAAGGCTTACTATACATGGTCATTTTTTGATAGAAAAAAAAAGGCTTCCTATACATGGTCATTTTTTTGATAGAAAAAAAAGGCTTACTATGCATGGTCATTTTTTGACAGAAAAAAAAGGCTTACTATACATGGTCATTTTTTGATAGAAAAAAAAAAAGGCTTACTATACATGGTCATTTTTTGTTAGAAAAAAAAGGCCTTACTATAAATGGTCATTTTTTTGATAGGAAAAAAAAAAGCCTTACTATACATGGTCATTTTTTTGATAGAAAAAAAAGGCTTACTATACATGGTCGTTTTTTTAGGGGAAAAAAAAACGCCTTACTATACATGGTCATTTTTTGATAGGAAAAAAAAAGCCTTCCTATACATGGTCATTTTTTCACATAATAAAAGTCTGACTATCCATCCATCCATCTTCTTCCGCTTATCCAAGGTCGGGTCGCGGGGGCAGTAGCTTTAGGAGGGAAACCCAGACCTCCCTCTCCCCAGCCACTTCAACCAGCTCCTCCGGCGGGATTCCAAGGAGTTCCCAAGCCAGCCGATAGACATACTCTCTCCAGTGTGTCCTGGGTCTTCCCCGGGGGCTCCCGCTGGTGGGACATTCCCGGAACACCTCTCCAGGGAGGCGTCCAGGAGGCATCCGAACCAGATGCCCGAGCCACCTCAGCTGGCTCCTCTCAACGCGGAGGAGCTGCGGCTCGACCCTGAGTCCCTCCCGGATGACCGAGCTTCTCACCCTAAGTCTTACAAAATATGGTCATTTTTTGATTGAAAAAAAAGGCTTACTATACATGGTCATTTTTTCACCTAATAAATGTCTTACAATACATGGTCATTTTTTCACATTATAAAAGCCTTACTATACATGGTCATTTTTTTGATAGAAAAAAAAGGCTTACTATACATGGTCATTTTTTTCACTGAAAAAAAAAAGAGGCTTACTATACATGGTCATTTTTTTGATAGAAAAAAAAAGGCTTACTATGCATGGTCATTTTTTGATAGAAAAAAAAGGCTTACTATACATGGTCATTTTTTTCACTGAAAAAAAAAAAGCCTTACTATACATGGTCATTTTTTTTATAGAAAAAAAGGCTTACTATACATGGTCATTTCTTGGCAGAAAAAAAAGGCTTACTATACATGGTCATTTTTTTGATAGGAAAAAAAAAAGCCTTACTATACATGGTCATTTTTTTTATAGAAAAAAAGGCTTACTATACATGGTCATTTCTTGGCAGAAAAAAAACCCTGACTATACATGGTCATTTTTTTGATAGAAAAAAAAGCCTTACTATACATAGTCATTTTTTTGATAGAAAAAAAAGGCTTACTTTCCATGGTCATTTTTTTTCACTGAAAAAAAAAGGCTTACTATACATGGTCATTTTTTGATAGAAAAAAAAAGGCTTCCTATACATGGTCATTTTTTTGATAGAAAAAAAAGGCTTACTATGCATGGTCATTTTTTGATAGAAAAAAAAGGCTTACTATACATGGTCATTTTTTTAATAGAAAAAAAGGCTTACTATACATGGTCATTTCTTGGCAGAAAAAAAAGGCTTACTATACATGGTCATTTTTTGATAGGAAAAAAAAAAAGGCTTACTATACATGGTCATTTTTTGACAGAAAAAAAAAAGGCTTACTATACATGGTCATTTTTTGACAGAAAAAAAAAGGCTTACTATACATGGTCATTTTTTTGTTAGAAAAAAAAGGCTAACTATACATGGTCGTTTTTTTAGGGGGAAAAAAAACGCCTTACTATACATGGTCGTTTTTTTTAACAAAATAAAAAACGCCTTACTATGCATGGTCGTTTTTTTAGGGGAAAAAAAAAACGCCTTACTATACATGGTCGTTTTTTTTAACAAAATAAAAAACGCCTTACTATACATGGTCATTTTTTTGATAGAAAAAAAAAAGCCTTACTATACATGGTCATTTTCTGATAGAAAAAAAAGGCTTACTATACATGGTCATTTTTTGACAGGAAAAAAAAGGCTTACTATACATGGTCATTTTTTGACAGAAAAAAAAAGGCTTACTATACATGGTCATTTTTTGAAAGAAAAAAAAAAGCCTTACCATACATGGTCATTTTTTGACAGAAAAAAAAAAGGCTTACTATACATGGTCATTTTTTGACAGAAAAAAAAAGGCTTACTATACATGGTCATTTTTTTGTTAGAAAAAAAAGGCTAACTATACATGGTCGTTTTTTTAGGGGAAAAAAAAACGCCTTACTATACATGGTCGTTTTTTTTAACAAAATAAAAAACGCCTTACTATGCATGGTCGTTTTTTTAGGGGGAAAAAAAAACGCCTTACTATACATGGTCGTTTTTTTTAACAAAATAAAAAACGCCTTACTATACATGGTCATTTTTTTGATAGAAAAAAAAAAGCCTTACTATACATGGTCATTTTCTGATAGAAAAAAAAGGCTTACTATACATGGTCATTTTTTGACAGGAAAAAAAAGGCTTACTATACATGGTCATTTTTTGACAGAAAAAAAAAGGCTTACTATACATGGTCATTTTTTGATAGAAAAAAAAAAGCCTTACTATACATGGTCATTTTTTGTTTGAAAAAAAAAAAGCCTTACTATACATGGTCATTTTTTCACATAATAAAAGTCTTACTATACATGGTCATTTTTTTTGATAGAAAAAAAAGGCTTACTATACATGGTCATTTTTTGATAGAAAAAAAAAGGCTTACTATACATGGTCATTTTTTGATAGAAAAAAAAGGCTTACTATACATGGTCATTTTTTGACAGAAAAAAAAAAAGGCTTATGATACATGGTCATTTTTTGTTAGAAAAAAAAAAGCCTTACTATACATGGTCATTTTTTTGATAAGAAAAAAAAAGGCTTACTATACATGGTCATTCTTTGATAGAAAAAAAAAAGGCTTACTATACATGGTCATTTTTTGATAGGAAAAAAAAGCCTTACTATACATGGTCATTTTTTTTGATAGAAAAAAAAGGCTTACTATACATGGTCATTTTTTGTTAGAAAAAAAAGGCTTACTATACATGGTCATTTTATGATAGAAAAAAAAAAGCCTTACTATACATGGTAATTTTTTTGATAGAAAAAAAAAAGCCTTACTATACATGGTCGTTTTTTTAACAAAATAAAAAACGCCTTACTATACATGGTCATTTTTTTGATAGAAAAAAAAAGCCTTACTATAAATAGTCATTTTTTGTTCGAAAAATAAAAGCCTTACTATACATGGTCATTTTTTCACATAATAAAAGTCTTACTATACATGGTCATTTTTTTTGATAGAAAAAAAAGGCTTACTATACATGGTCATTTTTTTGTTAGAAAAAAAAAAGGCTTACTATACATGGTCATTTTTTGATAGAAAAAAAAGCCTTACTATACATGGTCATTTTTTTTTATAGAAAAAAAAGGCTTACTATACATGGTCATTTTTTTGTGAGAAAAAAAAAGGCTTACTATACATGGTCATTTTATGATAGAAAAAAAAAGCCTTACTATACATGGTCATTTTTTTGATAGAAAAAAAAAAGCCTTACTATACATGGTCATTTTTTTTTATAGAAAAAAAAGGCTTACTATACATGGTCATTTTTTGATAGAAAAAAAAACGCCTTACTATACATGGTCGTTTTTTTAACAAAATAAAAAAAGCCTTACTATAAATGGTCATTTTTTGTTAGAAAAAAAAAGCCTTACTATACATGGTCATTTTTTCACATAATAAAAGTTTTACTGTACATGGTCATTTTTTTTATAGAAAAAAAGGCTTACTATACATGGTCATTTTTTGACAGAAAAAAAAGCCTTACTATACATGGTCATTTTTTCACATAATAAAAGTCTTACTATACATGGTCATTTTTTTTGATAGAAAAAAAAGGCTTACTATACATGGTCATTTTTTTGTTAGAAAAAAAAAGGCTTACTATACATGGTCATTTTTTGATAGAAAAAAAAAGCCTTACTATACATGGTCATTTTTTTGATAGAAAAAAAAAGCCTTACTATACATGGTCTTTTTTTTTTATAGAAAAAAAAGGCTTACTATACATGGTCATTTTTTGATAGAAAAAAAAAGCCTTACTATACATGGTCATTTTTTTGATAGAAAAAAAGGCTTACTATACATGGTCATTTCTTGGCAGAAAAAAAGGCTTACTATACATGGTAATTTTTTGATAGAAAAAAAAAAGGCTTACTATACATGGTCATTTTTTGATAGGAAAAAAAAAAAAGCCTTACTATACATGGTCATTTTTCTTTATATAAAAAAAAAAGGCTTACTATACATGGTCATTTTTTTGATAGAAAAAAAGGCTTTCTATACATGGTCGTTTATTTAGGGGGAAAAACCCCCAAAACGCCTTACTATACATGGTCGTTTTTTTAACAAAATAAAAAACGCCTTACTATACATGGTCATTTTTTTTATAGAAAAAAAAAGCCTTACTATAAATGGTCATTTTTTGTTAGAAAAAAAAAAGCCTTACTATACATGGTCATTTTTTCACATAATAAAAGTCTTACTATACATGGTCATTTTTTTTTCATAGAAAAAAAGGCTTAATATACATGGTAATTTTTTGACAGAAAAAAAAAGCCTTACTATACATGGTCATTTTTTGATAGAAAAAAAAAAGCCTTACTATACATGGTCATTTTTTTTTATAGAAAAAAAGGCTTACTATACATGGTCATTTTTTGACAGAAAAAAAAGGCTTACAATACATGGTCATTTTTTGTTAGAAAAAAAAAAGCCTTACTATACATGGTCATTTTTTTGATAGAAAAAAAAGGCTTACTATACATGGTCATTTTTTTGATAGGAAAAAAAAAGCCTTACTATACATGGTCATTTTTTTGATAGAAAAAAAAAGCCTTACTATAAATGGTCATTTTTTGTTAGAAAAAAAAAAGCCTTACTATACATGGTCATTTTTTCACATAATAAAAGTCTTACTATACATGGTCATTTTTTTTTTTAGAAAAAAAGGCTTACTATACATGGTAATTTTTTGACAGAAAAAAAAGCCTTACTATACATGGTCATTTTTTGATAGAAAAAAAAAAAAGCCTTACTATACATGGTCATTTTTTTTTGATAGAAAAAAAGGCTTACTATACATGGTAATTTTTTGATAGAAACAAAAGGCTTACAATACATGGTCATTTTTTGTTAGAAAAAAAAAAAGCCTTACTATACATGGTCATTTTTTTGATAGAAAAAAAAGGCTTACTATACATGGTCATTTTTTTTTTTATAGAAAAAAAAAAGCCTTACTATAAATGGTCATTTTTTGTTAGAAAAAAAAAAGCCTTACTATACATGGTCATTTTTTCACATCATAAAAGTCTTACTATACATGGTCATTTTTTTTTTGATAGAAAACAAAAGGCTTACTATACATGGTCATTTTTCGAAAGAAAAAAAAAAGCCTTACTATACATGGTCATTTTATGATAGAAAAAAAAAAGCCTTACTATACATGGCCATTTTTTTGATAGAAAAAAAAAAAGCCTTACTATACATGGTCGTTTTTTTAACAAAATAAAAAACGCCTTACTATACATGGTCATTTTTTCACATAATAAAAGTCTTACTATACATGGTCATTTTTTTGATAGAAAAAAAAAGGCTTACTATACATGGTCATTTTTTTGACAGAAAAAAAAAGGCTTACTATACATGGTCATTTTTTGATAGAAAAAAAAAGCCTTACTATACATGGTCGTTTTTTTTGGGTGGAAAAAAAATGCCTTACTATACATGGTCTTTTTTTGGGTGGAAAAAAATGCCTTACTATACATGATCGTTTTTTTTTTGCGTGGAAAAAAATGCCTTACTATACATGGTCGTTTTTTTTGGGTGAAAAAAAAAAGCCTTACTATACATGGTCGGTTTTTTGGGGTGAAAAAAAATGCCTTACTATACATGGTCGTATTTTTTGGGTGGAAAAAAATGCCTTACTATACATGGTCGTTTTTTTTAGGTGGAAAAAAAATGCCTGACTATACATGGTCGTTTTTTTTGGGTGGAAAAAAATGCCTTACTATACATGGTTGTTTTTTTTGGGTGGAAAAAAAATGCCTTACTATACATGGTCGTTTTTTTTGGGTGGAAAAAAAATGCCTTACTATACATGGTCGTTTTTTTGGGGTGGAAAAAAAAATGCCTTACTATACATGGTCGTTTTCTTTGGGTGGAAAAAAAATGCCTTACTATACATGGTCATTTTTTTTGGGTGGAAAAAAATGCCTTACTATACATGGTCATTTTTTTGGGGTGGAAAAAAAATGCCTTACTATACATGGTCGGTTTTTTTGGGTGGAAAAAAAATGCCTTACTATACATGGTCGTTTTTTTGGGTCGAAAAAAATGCCTTACTATACATGGTCGTTTTTTTGGGTGGAAAAAAAATGCCTTACTATACATGGTCGTTTTTTTTTGGGTGGAAAAAAAATGCCTTACTATACATGGTCTTTTTTTGGGTGGAAAAAAATGCCTTACTATACATGGTCGTTTTTTTTGGGTGGAAAAAAAATGCCTTACTATACATGGTCGTTTTTTTGGGGTGAAAAAAAAATGCCTTACTATACATGGTCGTTTTTTTTGGGTGGAAAAAAAATGCCTTACTATACATGGTCGTTTTTTTTGGGTGGAAAAAAAATGCCTTACTATACATGGTCGTTTTTTTTGGGTGGATAAAAAATGCCTTACTATACATGGTCGTTTTTTTGGGGTGGAATAAAAATGCCTTACTATACATGGTTGTTTTTTTTGGGTGGAAAAAAAATGCCTTACGATACATGGTCGTTTTTTTGGGGTGGAAAAAAATGCCTTACTATACATGGTCGTTTTTTTTGGGTGGAAAAAAAAATGCCTTACTATACATGGTCGTTTTTTTTGGGTGGAAAAAAATGCCTTACTATACATGGTCGTTTTTTTTGGGTGGAAAAAAAATGCCTTACTATACATGGTCGTTTTTTTGGGGTGGAAAAAAAAATGCCTTACTATACATGGTCGTTTTCTTTGGGTGGAAAAAAAATGCCTTACTATACATGGTCATTTTTTTTGGGTGGAAAAAAATGCCTTACTATACATGGTCGTTTTTTTTGGGTGGAAAAAAAATGCCTTACTATACATGGTCGTTTTTTTTGGGTGGAAAAAAAATGCCTTACTATACATGGTCGTTTTTTTGGGTAAAAAAAAAATGCCTTACTATACATGGTCGTTTTTTTTTTGGGTGGAAAAAAAATGCCTTACTATACATGGTTGTTTTTTTTTGGGTGGAAAAAAAATGCCTTACTATACATGGTCGGTTTTTTGGGGTGGAAAAAAAATGCCTTACTATACATGGTCGGTTTTTTTGGGTGAAAAAAAATGCCTTACTATACATGGTCGTTTTTTTTGGGTGGAAAAAAAATGCCTTACTATACATGGTCTTTTTTTGGGTGGAAAAAAATGCCTTACTATACATGATCGTTTTTTTTTGCGTGGAAAAAAATGCCTTACTATACATGGTCGTTTTTTTTGGGTGAAAAAAAAATGCCTTACTATACATGGTCGGTTTTTTGGGGTGAAAAAAAAATGCCTTACTATACATGGTCGTTTTTTTTGGGTGGAAAAAAATGCCTTACTATACATGGTCGTTTTTTTTAGGTGGAAAAAAAATGCCTGACTATACATGGTCGTTTTTTTTGGGTGGAAAAAAATGCCTTACTATACATGGTTGTTTTTTTTGGGTGGAAAAAAAATGCCTTACTATACATGGTCGTTTTTTTTGGGTGGAAAAAAAATGCCTTACTATACATGGTCGTTTTTTTTTGGGTGGAAAAAAAATGCCTTACTATACATGGTCGTTTTTTTGGGGTGGAAAAAAAATGCCTTACTATACACGGTCGGTTTTTTTTGGGTGGAAAAAAAATGCCTTACTATACATGGTCGTTTTTTTGGGGTGGAAACAAATGCCTTACTATACATGGCCGTTTTTTTTGGGTGGAAAAAAAAATGCCTTACTATACATGGTCGTTTTTTTTGGGGTGGAAAAAAAATGCCTTACTATACATGGTCGTTTTTTTGGGGTGGAAAAAAATGCCTTACTATACATGGTCGTTTTTTTTGGGTGGAAAAAAAATGCCTTACTATACATGGTCATTTTTTTTGGGTGGAAAAAAATGCCTTACTATACATGGTCGTTTTTTTTGGGTGGAAAAAAAATGCCTTACTATACATGGTCGGTTTTTTTGGGTGGAAAAAAAATGCCTTACTATACATGGTCGTTTTTTTGGGTCGAAAAAAAATGCCTTACTATACATGGTCGTTTTTTTTTGGGTGGAAAAAAAATGCCTTACTATACATGGTTGTTTTTTTTTGGGTGGAAAAAAAATGCCTTACTATACATGGTCGGTTTTTTTGGGTGGAAAAAAAATGCCTTACTATACATGGTCGTTTTTTTTGGGTGAAAAAAAAATGCCTTACTATACATGGTCGTTTTTTTTGGGTGGAAAAAAAATGCCTTACTATACATGGTCGTTTTTTTTGGGTGGAAAAAAAATGCCTTACTATACATGGTCGTTTTTTTTGGGTGGATGAAAAATGCCTTACTATACATGGTCGTTTTTTTGGGGTGGAATAAAAATGCCTTACTATACATGGTTGTTTTTTTTGGGTGGAAAAAAAATGCCTTACGATACATGGTCGTTTTCTTTGGGTGGAAAAAAAATGCCTTACTATACATGGTCATTTTTTTGGGGTGGAAAAAAATGCCTTACTATACATGGTCGTTTTTTTTGGGTGGAAAAAAAATGCCTTACTATACATGGTCGTTTTTTTTGGGTGAAAAAAAAAATGCCTTACTATACATGGTCGTTTTTTTTTGGGTGGAAAAAAAATGCCTTACTATACATGGTCGTTTTTTTTGGGTGGAAAAAAATGCCTTACTATACATGGTCTTTTTTTGGGTGGAAAAAAATGCCTTACTATATATTGTCGTTTTCTTTGGGTGGAAAAAAAATGCCTTACTATACATGGTCGTTGTTTTTGGGGTGGAAAAAAAATGCCTTACTATACATGGTCGTTTTTTTTTGGGTGGGAAAAAAATGCCTTACTATACATGGTCGTTTTTTTGGGGTGGAAAAAAATGCCTTACTATACATGGTCTTTTTTTGGGTGGAAAAAAATGCCTTACTATACATGGTCGTTTTTTTTGGGTGGAAAAAAATGCCTTACTATACATGGTCGTTTTTTTTGGGTGGAAAAAAAATGCCTTACTATACATGGTCGTTTTTTTTGGGTGGAAAAAAATGCCTTTCTATACATGGTCGTTTTTTTTGGGTGGAAAAAAAATGCCTTACTATACATGGTCGTTTTTTTTAGGTGGAAAAAAAAATGCCTTACTATACATGGTCGTTTTCTTTGGGTGGAAAAAAAATGCCTTACTATACATGGTCATTTTTTTTGGGTGGAAAAAAATGCCTTACTATACATGGTCGTTTTTTTTGGGTGGAAAAAAAATGCCTTACTATACATGGTCGTTTTTTTTGGGTGAAAAAAAAAATGCCTTACTATACATGGTCGTTTTTTTTTGGGTGGAAAAAAAATGCCTTACTATACATGGTCGTTTTTTTGGGGTGGAAAAAAATGCCTTACTATACATGGTCGTTTTTTTTGGGTGGAAAAAAAATGCCTTACTATACATGGTCGTTTTTTTGGGGTGGAAAAAAAAATGCCTTACTATACATTGTCGTTTTCTTTGGGTGGAAAAAAAATGCCTTACTATACATGGTCGTTGTTTTTGGGGTGGAAAAAAAATGCCTTACTATACATGGTCGTTTTTTTTTGGGTGGAAAAAAAATGCCTTACTATACATGGTCGTTTTTTTGGGGTGGAAAAAAAATGCCTTACTATACATGGTCTTTTTTTGGGTGGAAAAAAATGCCTTACTATACATGGTCGTTTTTTTGGGGTGGAAAAAAATGCCTTACTATACATGGTCGTTTTTTTTGGGTGGAAAAAAAATGCCTTACTATACATGGTCGTTTTTTTTGGGTGGAAAAAAATGCCTGACTATACATGGTCGTTTTTTTTTGGGTGGAAAAAAAAATGCCTTACTATACATGGTCGTTTTTTTGGGGTGGAAAAAAAATGCCTTACTATACATGGTCGTTTTTTTTTGGGTGGAAAAAAAATGCCTTACTATACATGGTCGTTTTTTTTGGGTGGAAAAAAATGCCTTACTATACATGGTCGTTTTTTTTGGGTGGAAAAAAAATGCCTTACTATACATGGTCGTTTTTTTGGGGTGGAAAAAAAAATGCCTTACTATACATGGTCGTTTTCTTTGGGTGGAAAAAAAATGCCTTACTATACATGGTCGTTTTTTTGGGTGGAAAAAAAATGCCTTACTATACATGGTCGTTTTTTTGGGTGGAAAAAAAATGCCTTACTATACATGGTCGTTTTTTTTGGGTGGAAAAAATGCCTTACTATACATGGTCGTTTTTTTTTGGGTGGAAAAAAAATGCCTTACTATACATGGTCGTTTTTTTGGGAGAAAAAAAATGCCTTACTATATATGGTCGTTTTTTTTGGGTGGAAAAAAAATGCCTTACTATACATGGTCTTTTTTTGGGTGGAAAAAAATGCCTTACTATACATGGTCGTTTTTTTTGGGTGGAAAAAAAATGCCTTACTATACATGGTCGTTTTTTTTGGGTGAAAAAAAAATGCCTTACTATACATGGTCGTTTTTTTTGGGTGGAAAAAAAATGCCTTACTATACATGGTCGTTTTTTTGGGGTGGAAAAAAATGCCTTACTATACATGGTCGTTTTTTTTGGGTGGAAAAAAAAATGCCTTACTATACATGGTCGTTTTTTTTTGGGTGGAAAAAAATGCCTTACTATACATGGTCGTTTTTTTTGGGTGGAAAAAAAAATGCCTTACTATACATGGTCGTTTTTTTTTGGGTGGAAAAAAATGCCTTACTATACATGGTCGTTTTTTTTGGGTGGAAAAAAATGCCTTACTATACATGGTCGTTTTTTTTGGGTGGAAAAAAATGCCTTACTATACATGGTCGTTTTTTTGGGGTGGAAAAAAAAATGCCTTACTATACATGGTCGTTTTCTTTGGGTGGAAAAAAAATGCCTTACTATACATGGTCGTTTTTTTTGGGGTGGAAAAAAAATGCCTTACTATACATGGTCGTTTTTTTTTGGGTGGAAAAAAAATGCCTTAATATACATGGTCGTTTTTTTGGGGTGGAAAAAAAATGCCTTACTATACATGGTCGTTTTTTTTGGGGTGGAAAAAAAATGCCTTACTATACATGGTCGTTTTTTTTGGGTGGAAAAAAATGCCTTACTATACATGGTCGTTTTTTTTGGGTGGAAAAAAAATGCCTTACTATACATGGTCGTTTTTTTTGGGTGGAAAAAAATGCCTGACTATACATGGTCGTTTTTTTTTGGGTGGAAAAAAAATGCCTTACTATACATGGTCGTTTTTTTTGGGTGGAAAAAAAATGCCTTACTATACATGGTCGTTTTTTTGGGGTGGAAAAAAATGCCTTACTATACATGGTCGTTTTTTTTGGGTGGAAAAAAAAATGCCTTACTATACATGGTCGTTTTTTTTGGGTGGAAAAAAATGCCTTACTATACATGGTCGTTTTTTTTGGGTGGAAAAAAATGCCTTACTATACATGGTCGTTTTTTTGGGGTGGAAAAAAAAATGCCTTACTATACATGGTCGTTTTCTTTGGGTGGAAAAAAAATGCCTTACTATACATGGTCGTTTTTTTTGGGGTGGAAAAAAAATGCCTTACTATACATGGTCGTTTTTTTTTGGGTGGAAAAAAAATGCCTTAATATACATGGTCGTTTTTTTGGGGTGGAAAAAAAATGCCTTACTATACATGGTCGTTTTTTTTGGGGTGGAAAAAAAATGCCTTACTATACATGGTCGTTTTTTTTGGGTGGAAAAAAATGCCTTACTATACATGGTCGTTTTTTTTGGGTGGAAAAAAAATGCCTTACTATACATGGTCGTTTTTTTTGGGTGGAAAAAAATGCCTGACTATACATGGTCGTTTTTTTTGGGGTGGAAAAAAAATGCCTTACTATACATGGTCGTTTTTTTTGGGTGGAAAAAAAATGCCTTACTATACATGGTCGTTTTTTTGGGGTGGAAAAAAATGCCTTACTATACATGGTCGTTTTTTTTGGGTGGAAAAAAAAATGCCTTACTATACATGGTCGTTTTTTTTGGGTGGAAAAAAAAATGCCTTACTATACATGGTCGTTTTTTTTTGGGTGGAAAAAAAATGCCTTACTATACATGGTCGTTTTTTTGGGGTGGAAAAAAATGCCTTACTATACATGGTCGTTTTTTTTGGGTGGAAAAAAAAATGCCTTACTATACATGGTCGTTTTTTTTTTGGGTGGAAAAAAATGCCTTACTATACATGGTCGTTTTTTTTGGGTGGAAAAAAATGCCTTACTATACATGGTCGTTTTCTTTGGGTGGAAAAAAAATGCCTTACTATACATGGTCGTTTTTTTTGGGGTGGAAAAAAAATGCCTTACTATACATGGTCGTTTTTTTTTGGGTGGAAAAAAAATGCCTTAATATACATGGTCGTTTTTTTGGGGTGGAAAAAAAATGCCTTACTATACATGGTCGTTTTTTTTGGGGTGGAAAAAAAATGCCTTACTATACATGGTCGTTTTCTTTGGGTGGAAAAAAAATGCCTTACTATACATGGTCGTTTTTTTTGGGGTGGAAAAAAAATGCCTTACTATACATGGTCGTTTTTTTTTGGGTGGAAAAAAAATGCCTTAATATACATGGTCGTTTTTTTGGGGTGGAAAAAAAATGCCTTACTATACATGGTCGTTTTTTTTGGGGTGGAAAAAAAATGCCTTACTATACATGGTCGTTTTTTTTGGGTGGAAAAAAATGCCTTACTATACATGGTCGTTTTTTTTGGGTGGAAAAAAAATGCCTTACTATACATGGTCGTTTTTTTTGGGTGGAAAAAAATGCCTGACTATACATGGTCGTTTTTTTTGGGGTGGAAAAAAAATGCCTTACTATACATGGTCGTTTTTTTTGGGTGGAAAAAAAATGCCTTACTATACATGGTCGTTTTTTTGGGGTGGAAAAAAATGCCTTACTATACATGGTCGTTTTTTTGGTGGAAAAAAAAATGCCTTACTATACATGGTCGTTTTTTTTGGGTGGAAAAAAAAATGCCTTACTATACATGGTCGTTTTTTTTGGGTGGAAAAAAAATGCCTTACTATACATGGTCGTTTTTTTGGGGTGGAAAAAAATGCCTTACTATACATGGTCGTTTTTTTTGGGTGGAAAAAAAAATGCCTTACTATACATGGTCGTTTTTTTTTTGGGTGGAAAAAAATGCCTTACTATACATGGTCGTTTTTTTTGGGTGGAAAAAAATGCCTTACTATACATGGTCGTTTTCTTTGGGTGGAAAAAAAATGCCTTACTATACATGGTCGTTTTTTTTGGGGTGGAAAAAAAATGCCTTACTATACATGGTCGTTTTTTTTTGGGTGGAAAAAAAATGCCTTAATATACATGGTCGTTTTTTTGGGGTGGAAAAAAAATGCCTTACTATACATGGTCGTTTTTTTTGGGGTGGAAAAAAAATGCCTTACTATACATGGTCGTTTTTTTTGGGTGGAAAAAAATGCCTTACTATACATGGTCGTTTTTTTTGGGTGGAAAAAAAATGCCTTACTATACATGGTCGTTTTTTGTGGGGTGGAAAAAAATGCCTGACTATACATGGTCGTTTTTTTTTGGGTGGAAAAAAAATGCCTTACTATACATGGTCGTTTTTTTGGGGTGGAAAAAAATGCCTTACTATACATGGTCGGTTTTTTTTGGGTGGAAAAAAAAATGCCTTACTATACATGGTCGTTTTTTTTGGGTGGAAAAAAAAAATGCCTTACTATACATGGTCGTTTTTTTTGGGTGGAAAAAAATGCCTTACTATACATGGTCGGTTTTTTTGGGTGGAAAAAAATGCCTTACTATACATGGTCGTTTTTTTGGGGTGGAAAAAAAAATGCCTTACTATACATGGTCGTTTTTTTTGGGTGGAAAAAATGCCTTACTATACATGGTCGTTTTTTTGGGAGAAAAAAAATGCCTTACTATATATGGTCGTTTTTTTGGGTGGAAAAAAAATGCCTTACTATACATGGTCGTTTTTTTGGGTGGAAAAAAATGCCTTACTATACATGGTCGTTTTTTTTGGGTGGAAAAAAAATGCCTTACTATACATGGTCGTTTTTTTTGGGTGAAAAAAAAATGCCTTACTATACATGGTCGTTTTTTTTGGGTGGAAAAAAAATGCCTTACTATACATGGTCGTTTTTTTGGGGTGGAAAAAATGCCTTACTATACATGGTCGTTTTTTTTGGGTGGAAAAAAAAATGCCTTACTATACATGGTCGTTTTTTTTTGGGTGGAAAAAAATGCCTTACTATACATGGTCGTTTTTTTTGGGTGGAAAAAAATGCCTTACTATACATGGTCGTTTTTTTTGGGTGGAAAAAAATGCCTTACTATACATGGTTGTTTTTTTGGGGTGGAAAAAAAAATGCCTTACTATACATGGTCATTTTCTTTGGGTGGAAAAAAAATGCCTTACTATACATGGTCGTTTTTTTTGGGGTGGAAAAAAAATGCCTTACTATACATGGTCGTTTTTTTTTGGGTGGAAAAAAAATGCCTTACTATACATGGTCGTTTTTTTTGGGTGGAAAAAAATGCCTTACTATACATGGTCGTTTTTTTTTGGGTGGAAAAAAAATGCCTTACTATACATGGTCGTTTTTTTGGGGTGGAAAAAAAATGCCTTACTATACATGGTCGTTTTTTTTTGGGTGGAAAAAAAATGCCTTACTATACATGGTCGTTTTTTTGGGGTGGAAACAAATGCCTTACTATACATGGCCGTTTTTTTTTGGGTGGAAAAAAAATGCCTTACTATACATGGTCGTTTTTTTTGGGGTGGAAAAAAATGCCTTACTATACATGGTCGTTTTTTTTGGGTGGAAAAAAAATGCCTTACTATACATGGTCGTTTTTTTGGGGTGGAAAAAAAAATGCCTTACTATACATGGTCGTTTTCTTTGGGTGGAAAAAAAATGCCTTACTATACATGGTCATTTTTTTGGGGTGGAAAAAAATGCCTTACTATACATGGTCGGTTTTTTTGGGTGGAAAAAAAATGCCTTACTATACATGGTCGGTTTTTTTTGGGTGGAAAAAAAATGCCTTACTATACATGGTCGTTTTTTTGGGTCGAAAAAAAATGCCTTACTATACATGGTCGTTTTTTTTTGGGTGGAAAAAAAATGCCTTACTATACATGGTTGTTTTTTTTTGGGTGGAAAAAAAATGCCTTACTATACATGGTCGTTTTTTTGGGTGGAAAAAAAATGCCTTACTATACATGGTCGTTTTTTTTGGGTGGAAAAAAAATGCCTTACTATACATGGTCTTTTTTTGGGTGGAAAAAAATGCCTTACTATACATGGTCGTTTTTTTGGGGTGGAAAAAAAATGCCTTACTATACATGGTCGTTTTTTTTGGGTGGAAAAAAATGCCTTACTATACATGGTCGTTTTTTTTGGGTGGAAAAAAATGCCTTACTATACATGGTCGTTTTTTTGGGGTGGAAAAAAAAATGCCTTACTATACATGGTCGTTTTCTTTGGGTGGAAAAAAAATGCCTTACTATACATGGTCGTTTTTTTTGGGGTGGAAAAAAAATGCCTTACTATACATGGTCGTTTTTTTTGGGTGGAAAAAAAATGCCTTAATATACATGGTCGTTTTTTTGGGGTGGAAAAAAAATGCCTTACTATACATGGTCGTTTTTTTTGGGTGGAAAAAATGCCTGACTATACATGGTCGTTTTTTTTTGGGTGGAAAAAAAATGCCTTACTATACATGGTCGTTTTTTTGGGGTGGAAAAAAAATGCCTTACTATACATTGTCATTTTTTTTTGGGTGGAAAAAAAATGCCTTAATATACATGGTCGTTTTTTTGGGGTGGAAACAAATGCCTTACTATACATGGCCGTTTTTTTTGGGTGGAAAAAAAATGCCTTACTATACATGGTCGTTTTTTTTTTGGGTGGAAAAAAAATGCCTTACTATACATGGTCGTTTTTTTGGGGTGGAAAAAAATGCCTTACTATACATGGTCGTTTTTTTTGGGTGGAAAAAAAATGCCTTACTATACATGGTCGTTTTTTTGGGGTGGAAAAAAAAATGCCTTACTATACATGGTCGTTTTCTTTGGGTGGAAAAAAAATGCCTTACTATACATGGTCATTTTTTTGGGGTGGAAAAAAATGCCTTACTATACATGGTCGGTTTTTTTGGGTGGAAAAAAAATGCCTTACTATACATGGTCGGTTTTTTTTGGGTGGAAAAAAAATGCCTTACTATACATGGTCGTTTTTTTGGGTCGAAAAAAAATGCCTTACTATACATGGTCGTTTTTTTTTGGGTGGAAAAAAAATGCCTTACTATACATGGTTGTTTTTTTTTGGGTGGAAAAAAAATCCCTTACTATACATGGTCGTTTTTTTGGGTGGAAAAAAAATGCCTTACTATACATGGTCGTTTTTTTTGGGTGGAAAAAAAATGCCTTACTATACATGGTCTTTTTTTGGGTGGAAAAAAATGCCTTACTATACATGGTCGTTTTTTTTGGGTGGAAAAAAATGCCTTACTATACATGGTCGTTTTTTTTGGGTGGAAAAAAATGCCTTACTATACATGGTCGTTTTTTTTGGGTGGAAAAAAATGCCTTACTATACATGGTCGTTTTTTTGGGGTGGAAAAAAAAATGCCTTACTATACATGGTCGTTTTCTTTTGGTGGAAAAAAAATGCCTTACTATACATGGTCGTTTTTTTTGGGGTGGAAAAAAAATGCCTTACTATACATGGTCGTTTTTTTTTGGGTGGAAAAAAAATGCCTTACTATACATGGTCGTTTTTTTTGGGTGGAAAAAAATGCCTTACTATACATGGTTGTTTTTTTTGGGTGGAAAAAAAATGCCTTACTATACATGGTCGTTTTTTTTGGGTGGAAAAAAATGCCTGACTATACATGGTCGTTTTTTTTTGGGGTGGAAAAAAATGCCTTACTATACATGGTCGTTTTTTTGGGGTGGAAAAAAAATGCCTTACTATACATGGTCATTTTTTTTGGGGTGGAAAAAAAATGCCTTAATATACATGGTCGTTTTTTTGGGGTGGAAACAAATGCCTTACTATACATGGCCGTTTTTTTTGGGTGGAAAAAAAATGCCTTACTATATATGGTCGTTTTTTTGGGTGGAAAAAAAATGCCTTACTATACATGGTCTTTTTTTGGGTGGAAAAAAATGCCTTACTATACATGGTCGTTTTTTTTGGGTGGAAAAAAAATGCCTTACTATACATGGTCGTTTTTTTGGGTGAAAAAAAAATGCCTTACTATACATGGTCGTTTTTTTTGGGTGGAAAAAAAATGCCTTACTATACATGGTCGTTTTTTTTGGGTGGAAAAAAATGCCTTACTATACATGGTCGTTTTTTTTTGGGTGGAAAAAAATGCCTTACTATACATGGTCGTTTTTTTTGGGTGGAAAAAAATGCCTTACTATACATGGTCGTTTTTTTTGGGTGGAAAAAAATGCCTTACTATACATGGTTGTTTTTTTGGAGTGGAAAAAAAAATGCCTTACTATACATGGTCATTTTCTTTGGGTGGAAAAAAAATGCCTTACTATACATGGTCGTTTTTTTTGGGGTGGAAAAAAAATGCCTTACTATACATGGTCGTTTTTTTTTGGGTGGAAAAAAAATGCCTTACTATACATGGTCGTTTTTTTTTGGGTGGAAAAAAAATGCCTTACTATACATGGTCGTTTTTTTTTGGGTGGAAAAAAAATGCCTTACTATACATGGCCGTTTTTTTTTGGGTGGAAAAAAAATGCCTTACTATACATGGTCGTTTTTTTTTGGGTGGAAAAAAAATGCCTTACTATACATGGTCGTTTTTTTGGGGTGGAAAAAAATGCCTTACTATACATGGTCGTTTTTTTTGGGTGGAAAAAAAATGCCTTACTATACATGGTCGTTTTTTTGGGGTGGAAAAAAAAATGCCTTACTATACATGGTCGTTTTCTTTGGGTGGAAAAAAAATGCCTTACTATACATGGTCATTTTTTTGGGGTGGAAAAAATGCCTTACTATACATGGTCGGTTTTTTTGGGTGGAAAAAAAATGCCTTACTATACATGGTCGGTTTTTTTTGGGTGGAAAAAAAATGCCTTACTATACATGGTCGTTTTTTTTGGGTCGAAAAAAAATGCCTTACTATACATGGTCGTTTTTTTTTGGGTGGAAAAAAAATGCCTTACTATACATGGTTGTTTTTTTTTGGGTGGAAAAAAAATGCCTTACTATACATGGTCGTTTTTTTGGGTGGAAAAAAAATGCCTTACTATACATGGTCGTTTTTTTTTGGGTGGAAAAAAAATGCCTTACTATACATGGTCTTTTTTTGGGTGGAAAAAAATGCCTTACTATACATGGTCGTTTTTTTTGGGTGGAAAAAAAATGCCTTACTATACATGGTCGTTTTTTTTGGGTGGAAAAAAATGCCTTACTATACATGGTAGTTTTTTTTGGGTGGAAAAAAATGCCTTACTATACATGGTCGTTTTTTTGGGGTGGAAAAAAAAATGCCTTACTATACATGGTCGTTTTCTTTGGGTGGAAAAAAAATGCCTTACTATACATGGTCGTTTTTTTTGGGGTGGAAAAAAAATGCCTTACTATACATGGTCGTTTTTTTTTGGGTGGAAAAAAAATGCCTTAATATACATGGTCGTTTTTTTGGGGTGGAAAAAAAATGCCTTACTATACATGGTCGTTTTTTTTTGGGTGGAAAAAAAATGCCTTACTATACATGGTCGTTTTTTTGGGGTGGAAAAAAATGCCTTACTATACATGGTTGTTTTTTTTGGGTGGAAAAAAAATGCCTTACTATACATGGTCGTTTTTTTTGGGTGGAAAAAAATGCCTGACTATACATGGTCGTTTTTTTTTGGGTGGAAAAAAAATGCCTTACTATACATGGTCGTTTTTTTGGGGTGGAAAAAAAATGCCTTACTATACATGGTCATTTTTTTTTGGGTGGAAAAAAAATGCCTTAATATACATGGTCGTTTTTTTGGGGTGGAAACAAATGCCTTACTATACATGGCCGTTTTTTTTGGGTGGAAAAAAAATGCCTTACTATACATGGTCGTTTTTTTTTGGGTGGAAAAAAAATGCCTTACTATACATGGTCGTTTTTTTGGGGTGGAAAAAAATGCCTTACTATACATGGTCGTTTTTTTTGGGTGGAAAAAAAATGCCTTACTATACATGGTCGTTTTTTTGGGGTGGAAAAAAAAATGCCTTACTATACATGGTCGTTTTCTTTGGGTGGAAAAAAAATGCCTTACTATACATGGTCATTTTTTTGGGGTGGAAAAAAATGCCTTACTATACATGGTCGGTTTTTTTGGGTGGAAAAAAAATGCCTTACTATACATGGTCGGTTTTTTTTGGGTGGAAAAAAAATGCCTTACTATACATGGTCGTTTTTTTGGGTCGAAAAAAAATGCCTTACTATACATGGTCGTTTTTTTTTGGGTGGAAAAAAAATGCCTTACTATACATGGTTGTTTTTTTTTGGGTGGAAAAAAAATGCCTTACTATACATGGTCGTTTTTTTGGGTGGAAAAAAAATGCCTTACTATACATGGTCGTTTTTTTTGGGTGGAAAAAAAATACCTTACTATACATGGTATTTTTTTGGGTGGAAAAAAATGCCTTACTATACATGGTCGTTTTTTTTGGGTGGAAAAAAAATGCCTTACTATACATGGTCGTTTTTTTTGGGTGGAAAAAAAATGCCTTACTATACATGGTCTTTTTTTGGGTGGAAAAAAATGCCTTACTATACATGGTCGTTTTTTTTGGGTGGAAAAAAAATGCCTTACTATACATGGTCGTTTTTTTTGGGTGGAAAAAAATGCCTTACTATACATGGTTGTTTTTTTTGGGTGGAAAAAAATGCCTTACTATACATGGTCGTTTTTTTGGGGTGGAAAAAAAAATGCCTTACTATACATGGTCGTTTTCTTTGGGTGGAAAAAAAATGCCTTACTATACATGGTCGTTTTTTTTGGGGTGGAAAAAAAATGCCTTACTATACATGGTCGTTTTTTTTTTGGGTGGAAAAAAAATGCCTTAATATACATGGTCGTTTTTTTGGGGTGGAAAAAAAATGCCTTACTATACATGGTCGTTTTTTTTTGGGTGGAAAAAAAATGCCTTACTATACATGGTCGTTTTTTTTGGGTGGAAAAAAATGCCTTACTATACATGGTTGTTTTTTTTGGGTGGAAAAAAAATGCCTTACTGTACATGGTCGTTTTTTTTGGGTGGAAAAAAATGCCTGACTATACATGGTCGTTTTTTTTTGGGTGGAAAAAAATGCCTTACTATACATGGTCGTTTTTTTGGGGTGGAAAAAAAATGCCTTACTATACATGGTCATTTTTTTTGGGGTGGAAAAAAAATGCCTTAATATACATGGTCGTTTTTTTGGGGTGGAAACAAATGCCTTACTATACATGGCCGTTTTTTTTGGGTGGAAAAAAAATGCCTTACTATACATGGTCGTTTTTTTTTGGGTGGAAAAAAAATGCCTTACTATACATGGTCGTTTTTTTTGGGGTGGAAAAAAATGCCTTACTATACATGGTCGTTTTTTTTGGGTGGAAAAAAAATGCCTTACTATACATGGTCGTTTTTTTGGGGTTGAAAAAAAAATGCCTTACTATACATGGTCGTTTTCTTTGGGTGGAAAAAAAATGCCTTACTATACATGGTCATTTTTTGGGGGTGGAAAAAAATGCCTTACTATACATGGTCGTTTTTTTTGGGTGGAAAAAAAATGCCTTACTATACATGGTCGGTTTTTTTGGGTGGAAAAAAAATGCCTTACTATACATGGTCGTTTTTTTGGGTCGAAAAAAAATGCCTTACTATACATGGTCGTTTTTTTTTGGGTGGAAAAAAAATGCCTTACTATACATGGTTGTTTTTTTTTGGGTGGAAAAAAAATGCCTTACTATACATGGTCGTTTTTTTGGGTGGAAAAAAAATGCCTTACTATACATGGTCGGTTTTTTTGGGTGGAAAAAAAATGCCTTACTATACATGGTCTTTTTTTGGGTGGAAAAAAATGCCTTACTATACATGGTCGTTTTTTTTGGGTGGAAAAAAAAATGCCTTACTATACATGGTCGTTTTTTTTGGGTGAAAAAAAAATGCCTTACTATACATGGTCGTTTTTTTTGGGTGGAAAAAAAATGCCTTACTATACATGGTCGTTTTTTTGGGAGAAAAAAAATGCCTTACTATATATGGTCGTTTTTTTTGGGTGGAAAAAAAATGCCTTACTATACATGGTCTTTTTTTGGGTGGAAAAAAATGCCTTACTATACATGGTCGTTTTTTTTGGGTGGAAAAAAAATGCCTTACTATACATGGTCGTTTTATACATGGTCGTTTTTTTGGGGGGGAAAAAAATGCCTTACTATACATGGTCGGTTTTTTTTGGGTGGAAAAAAAATGCCTTACTATACATGGTCGTTTTTTTGGGGTGGAAAAAAATGCCTTACTATACATGGTCGTTTTTTTTGGGTGGAAAAAAAAATGCCTTACTATACATGGTCGTTTTTTTTGGGTGGAAAAAAATGCCTTACTATACATGGTCGTTTTTTTTGGGTGGAAAAAAAATGCCTTACTATACATGGTCGTTTTTTTTGGGTGGAAAAAAAAATGCCTTACTATACATGGTCGTTTTTTTGGGTGGAAAAAAAATGCCTTAATATACATGGTCGTTTTTTTGGTGGAAAAAAAATGCCTTACTATACATGGTCGTTTTTTTTGGGTGGAAAAAAAATGCCTTACTATACATGGTCGTTTTTTTGGGGTGGAAAAAAATGCCTTACTATACATGGTCGTTTTTTTTTGGGTGGAAAAAAATGCCTTACTATACATGGTCGTTTTTTTTGGGTGGAAAAAAAATGCCTTACTATACATGGTCGTTTTTTTTGGGTGGAAAAAAAAATGCCTTACTATACATGGTCGTTTTTTTTGGGTGGAAAAAAAATGCCTTACTATACATGGTTGTTTTTTTTTGGGTGGAAAAAAAATGCCTTACTATACATGGTCGTTTTTTTTGGGTGGAAAAAAAATGCCTTACTATACATGGTCGTTTTTTTTGGGTGGAAAAAAAATGCCTTACTATACATGGTCGTTTTTTTTTGGGTGGAAAAAAATGCCTTACTATACATGGTCGTTTTTTTTGGGTGGAAAAAAATGCCTACTATACATGGTCGTTTTTTTGGGTGGAAAAAAAATGCCTTACTATACATGGTCGTTTTTTTTTGGGTGGAAAAAAATGCCTTACTATACATGGTCGTTTTTTTTGGGTGGAAAAAAATGCCTTACTATACATGGTCGTTTTTTTTGGGTGGAAAAAAATGCCTTACTATACATGGTCGTTTTTTTGGGTGGAAAAAAAATGCCTTACTATACATGGTCGTTTTCTTTGGGTGAAAAAAAATGCCTTACTATACATGGTCGTTTTTTTTGGGGTGGAAAAAAAATGCCTTACTATACATGGTCGTTTTTTTTTGGGTGGAAAAAAAATGCCTTAATATACATGGTCGTTTTTTTGGGGTGGAAAAAAAATGCCTTACTATACATGGTCGTTTTTTTTGGGGTGGAAAAAAAATGCCTTACTATACATGGTCGTTTTTTTGGGTGGAAAAAAATGCCTTACTATACATGGTCGTTTTTTTGGGTGGAAAAAAAATGCCTTACTATACATGGTCGTTTTTTTGGGTGGAAAAAAATGCTGACTATACATGGTCGTTTTTTTTGGGTGGAAAAAAAATGCCTTACTATACATGGTCGTTTTTTTGGGGTGGAAAAAAAATGCCTTACTATACATGGTCGTTTTTTTTTGGGTGGAAAAAAAATGCCTTACTATACATGGTCGTTTTTTTGGGGTGGAAAAAAATGCCTTACTATACATGGTCGTTTTTTTTGGGTGGAAAAAAAAATGCCTTACTATACATGGTCGTTTTTTTTGGGTGGAAAAAAAAATGCCTTACTATACATGGTCGTTTTTTTTTTGGGTGGAAAAAAAATGCCTTACTATACATGGTCGTTTTTTTTGGGTGGAAAAAAATGCCTTACTATACATGGTCGTTTTTTTTGGGTGGAAAAAAAATGCCTTACTATACATGGTCGTTTTTTTGGGGTGGAAAAAAATGCCTTACTATACATGGTCGTTTTTTTTGGGTGGAAAAAAAAATGCCTTACTATACATGGTCGTTTTTTTTTTGGGTGGAAAAAAATGCCTTACTATACATGGTCGTTTTTTTTGGGTGGAAAAAAATGCCTTACTATACATGGTCGTTTTTTTTGGGTGGAAAAAAATGCCTTACTATACATGGTCGTTTTCTTGGGGTGGAAAAAAAATGCCTTACTATACATGGTCGTTTTCTTTGGGTGGAAAAAAAATGCCTTACTATACATGGTCGTTTTTTTTGGGGTGGAAAAAAAATGCCTTACTATACATGGTCGGTTTTTTTTGGGTGGAAAAAAAATGCCTTAATATACATGGTCGTTTTTTTGGGGTGGAAAAAAAAATGCCTTACTATACATGGTCGTTTTCTTTGGGTGGAAAAAAAATGCCTTACTATACATGGTCATTTTTTTGGGGTGGAAAAAAATGCCTTACTATACATGGTCGGTTTTTTTGGGTGGAAAAAAAATGCCTTACTATACATGGTCGGTTTTTTTTGGGTGGAAAAAAAATGCCTTACTATACATGGTCGTTTTTTTGGGTCGAAAAAAAATGCCTTACTATACATGGTCGTTTTTTTTTGGGTGGAAAAAAAAATGCCTTACTATACATGGTCGTTTTTTTTTGGGTGGAAAAAAATGCCTTACTATACATGGTCGTTTTTTTTGGGTGGAAAAAAAATGCCTTACTATACATGGTCGTTTTTTTGGGGTGGAAAAAAATGCCTTACTATACATGGTCGTTTTTTTTGGGTGGAAAAAAAAATGCCTTACTATACATGGTCGTTTTTTTTGGGTGGAAAAAAAAATGCCTTACTATACATGGTCGTTTTTTTTTGGGTGGAAAAAAAATGCCTTACTATACATGGTCGTTTTTTTTGGGTGGAAAAAAATGCCTTACTATACATGGTCGTTTTCTTTGGGTGGAAAAAAAATGCCTTACTATACATGGTCGTTTTTTTTGGGTGGAAAAAAAAATGCCTTACTATACATGGTCGTTTTTTTTTGGGTGGAAAAAAAATGCCTTACTATACATGGTCGTTTTTTTTGGGTGGAAAAAAATGCCTTACTATACATGGTCGTTTTTTTTGGGTGGAAAAAAAATGCCTTACTATACATGGTCGTTTTTTTGGGGTGGAAAAAAATGCCTTACTATACATGGTCGTTTTTTTTGGGTGGAAAAAAAAATGCCTTACTATACATGGTCGTTTTTTTTTGGGTGGAAAAAAATGCCTTACTATACATGGTCGTTTTTTTTGGGTGGAAAAAAATGCCTTACTATACATGGTCGTTTTTTTTGGGTGGAAAAAAATGCCTTACTATACATGGTCGTTTTTTTTGGGTGGAAAAAAATGCCTTACTATACATGGTCGTTTTTTTGGGGTGGAAAAAAAATGCCTTACTATACATGGTCGTTTTCTTTGGGTGGAAAAAAAATGCCTTACTATACATGGTCGTTTTTTTTTGGGGTGGAAAAAAAATGCCTTACTATACATGGTCGGTTTTTTTTGGGTGGAAAAAAAATGCCTTAATATACATGGTCGTTTTTTTGGGGTGGAAAAAAAAATGCCTTACTATACATGGTCGTTTTCTTTGGGTGGAAAAAAAATGCCTTACTATACATGGTCATTTTTTTGGGGTGGAAAAAAATGCCTTACTATACATGGTCGGTTTTTTTGGGTGGAAAAAAAATGCCTTACTATACATGGTCGGTTTTTTTTGGGTGGAAAAAAAATGCCTTACTATACATGGTCGTTTTTTTGGGTCGAAAAAAAATGCCTTACTATACATGGTCGTTTTTTTTGGGTGGAAAAAAAAATGCCTTACTATACATGGTCGTTTTTTTTTGGGTGGAAAAAAATGCCTTACTATACATGGTGGTTTTTTTTGGGTGGAAAAAAAATGCCTTACTATACATGGTCGTTTTTTTGGGGTGGAAAAAAATGCCTTACTATACATGGTCGTTTTTTTTGGGTGGAAAAAAAAATGCCTTACTATACATGGTCGTTTTTTTTGGGTGGAAAAAAAAATGCCTTACTATACATGGTCGTTTTTTTTTGGGTGGAAAAAAAATGCCTTACTATACATGGTCGTTTTTTTTGGGTGGAAAAAAATGCCTTACTATACATGGTCGTTTTTTTTGGGTGGAAAAAAAATGCCTTACTATACATGGTCGTTTTTTTGGGGTGGAAAAAAAAATGCCTTACTATACATGGTCGTTTTCTTTGGGTGGAAAAAAAATGCCTTACTATACATGGTCGTTTTTTTGGGTGGAAAAAAAATGCCTTACTATACATGGTCGTTTTTTTGGGTGGAAAAAAAATGCCTTACTATACATGGTCGTTTTTTTTGGGTGGAAAAAATGCCTTACTATACATGGTCGTTTTTTTTTGGGTGGAAAAAAAATGCCTTACTATACATGGTCGTTTTTTTGGGAGAAAAAAAATGCCTTACTATATATGGTCGTTTTTTTTGGGTGGAAAAAAAATGCCTTACTATACATGGTCTTTTTTTGGGTGGAAAAAAATGCCTTACTATACATGGTCGTTTTTTTTGGGTGGAAAAAAAATGCCTTACTATACATGGTCGTTTTTTTTGGGTGAAAAAAAAATGCCTTACTATACATGGTCGTTTTTTTTGGGTGGAAAAAAAATGCCTTACTATACATGGTCGTTTTTTTGGGGTGGAAAAAAATGCCTTACTATACATGGTCGTTTTTTTTGGGTGGAAAAAAAAATGCCTTACTATACATGGTCGTTTTTTTTTGGGTGGAAAAAAATGCCTTCTATACATGGTCGTTTTTTGGGGTGGAAAAAAATGCCTTACTATACATGGTCGGTTTTTTTGGGTGGAAAAAAAATGCCTTACTATACATGGTCGGTTTTTTTGGGTGGAAAAAAAATGCCTTACTATACATGGTCGTTTTTTTGGGTCGAAAAAAAATGCCTTACTATACATGGTCGTTTTTTTTTGGGTGGAAAAAAAATGCCTTACTATACATGGTTGGTTTTTTTTGGGTGGAAAAAAAATGCCTTACTATACATGGTCGTTTTTTTGGGTGGAAAAAAAATGCCTTACTATACATGGTCGTTTTTTTTTGGGTGGAAAAAAAATGCCTTACTATACATGTCTTTTTTTGGGTGGAAAAAAATGCCTTACTATACATGGTCGTTTTTTTTTGGGTGGAAAAAAAAATGCCTTACTATACATGGTCGTTTTTTTTGGGTGAAAAAAAAATGCCTTACTATACATGGTCGTTTTTTTTGGGTGGAAAAAAAATGCCTTACTATACATGGTCGTTTTTTTGGGAGAAAAAAAATGCCTTACTATATATGGTCGTTTTTTTTGGGTGGAAAAAAAATGCCTTACTATACATGGCTTTTTTTTGGGTGGAAAAAAATGCCTTACTATACATGGTCGTTTTTTTTGGGTGGAAAAAAAATGCCTTACTATACATGGTCGTTTTTTTTGGGTGAAAAAAAATGCCTTACTATACATGGTCGTTTTTTTGGGGTGGAAAAAAATGCCTTACTATACATGGTTGTTTTTTTGGGGTGGAAAAAAAAATGCCTTACTATACATGGTCATTTTCTTTGGGTGGAAAAAAAATGCCTTACTATACATGGTCGTTTTTTTGGGGGTGGAAAAAAAATGCCTTACTATACATGGTCGTTTTTTTTTGGGTGGAAAAAAAAATGCCTTACTATACATGGTCGTTTTTTTTGGTGGAAAAAATGCCTTACTATACATGGTCGTTTTTTTTTGGGTGGAAAAAAAATGCCTTACTATACATGGTCGTTTTTTGGGGGTGGAAAAAAAATGCCTTACTATACATGGTCGTTTTTTTTTGGGTGGAAAAAAAATGCCTTACTATACATGGTCGTTTTTTTGGGGTGGAAACAAATGCCTTACTATACATGGCCGTTTTTTTTGGGTGGAAAAAAAATGCCTTACTATACATGGTCGTTTTTTTTTGGGTGGAAAAAAAAATGCCTTACTATACATGGTCGTTTTTTTGGGGTGGAAAAAAATGCCTTACTATACATGGTCGTTTTTTTTGGGTGGAAAAAAAATGCCTTACTATACATGGTCGTTTTTTTGGGGTGGAAAAAAAAATGCCTTACTATACATGGTCGTTTTCTTTGGGTGGAAAAAAAATGCCTTACTATACATGGTCATTTTTTGGGGTGGAAAAAAATGCCTTACTATACATGGTCGGTTTTTTTGGGTGGAAAAAAAATGCCTTACTATACATGGTCGGTTTTTTTTGGGTGGAAAAAAAATGCCTTACTATACATGGTCGTTTTTTTGGGTCGAAAAAAAATGCCTTACTATACATGGTCGTTTTTTTTTGGGTGGAAAAAAAATGCCTTACTATACATGGTTGTTTTTTTTTGGGTGGAAAAAAAATGCCTTACTATACATGGTCGTTTTTTTTGGGTGGAAAAAAAATGCCTTACTATACATGGTCGTTTTTTTTGGGTGGAAAAAAATGCCTTACTATACATGGTCTTTTTTTGGTGGAAAAAAATGCCTTACTATACATGGTCGTTTTTTTTGGGTGGAAAAAAAATGCCTTACTATACATGGTCGTTTTTTTTGGGTGGAAAAAAATGCCTTACTATACATGGTCGTTTTTTTTGGGGTGGAAAAAAAAATGCCTTACTATACATGGTCGTTTTCTTTGGGTGGAAAAAAATGCCTTACTATACATGGTCGTTTTTTTTGGGGTGGAAAAAAAATGCCTTACTATACATGGTCGTTTTTTTTTGGGTGGAAAAAAATGCCTTAATATACATGGTCGTTTTTTTTGGGGTGGAAAAAAAATGCCTTACTATACATGGTCGTTTTTTTTTGGGTGGAAAAAAAATGCCTTACTATACATGGTCGTTTTTTTTGGGTGGAAAAAATGCCTTACTATACATGGTTGTTTTTTTTGGGTGGAAAAAAAATGCCTTACTATACATGGTCTTTTTTTGGGTGGAAAAAAATGCCTTACTATACATGGTCGTTTTTTTTTGGGTGGAAAAAAAATGCCTTACTATACATGGTCGTTTTTTTTGGGTGAAAAAAAATGCCTTACTATACATGGTCGTTTTTTTTTGGGTGGAAAAAAAATGCCTTAATATACATGGTCGTTTTTTTGGGGTGGAAACAAATGCCTTACTATACATGGCCGTTTTTTTTGGGTGGAAAAAAAATGCCTTACTATACATGGTCGTTTTTTTTTTGGGTGGAAAAAAAATGCCTTACTATACATGGTCGTTTTTTTTGGGTGGAAAAAAAATGCCTTACTATACATGGTCGTTTTTTTTGGGTCGAAAAAAAATGCCTTACTATACATGGTCGTTTTTTTTTGGGTGGAAAAAAAATGCCTTACTATACATGGTTGTTTTTTTTTGGGTGGAAAAAAAATGCCTTACTATACATGGTCGTTTTTTTGGGTGGAAAAAAATGCCTTACTATACATGGTCGTTTTTTTTGGGTGGAAAAAAAATGCCTTACTATACATGGTCTTTTTTTGGGTGGAAAAAAATGCCTTACTATACATGGTCGTTTTTTTTGGGTGGAAAAAAAATGCCTTACTATACATGGTCGTTTTTTTTGGGTGGAAAAAAAATGCCTTACTATACATGGTCGTTTTTTTTGGGTGGAAAAAAATGCCTTACTATACATGGTCGTTTTTTTGGGGTGGGAAAAAAAATGCCTTACTATACATGGTCGTTTTCTTTGGGTGGAAAAAAAATGCCTTACTATACATGGTCGTTTTTTTTGGGGTGGAAAAAAAATGCCTTACTATACATGGTCGTTTTTTTTTGGGTGGAAAAAAAATGCCTTAATATACATGGTCGTTTTTTTGGGGTGGAAAAAAAATGCCTTACTATACATGGTCGTTTTTTTTTTGGGTGGAAAAAAAATGCCTTACTATACATGGTCGTTTTTTTTGGGGTGGAAAAAAAATGCCTTACTATACATGGTCATTTTTTTTGGGGTGGAAAAAAAATGCCTTAATATACATGGTCGTTTTTTTGGGGTGGAAACAAATGCCTTACTATACATGGCCGTTTTTTTTGGGTGGAAAAAAAATGCCTTACTATACATGGTCGTTTTTTTTTGGGTGGAAAAAAAATGCCTTACTATACATGGTCGTTTTTTTGGGGTGGAAAAAAATGCCTTACTATACATGGTCGTTTTTTTTGGGTGGAAAAAAAATGCCTTACTATACATGGTCGTTTTTTTGGGGTGGAAAAAAAAATGCCTTACTATACATGGTCGTTTTCTTTGGGTGGAAAAAAAATGCCTTACTATACATGGTCGTTTTTTTTGGGTGGAAAAAAATGCCTTACTATACATGGTCGTTTTTTTGGGGTGGAAAAAAAAATGCCTTACTATACATGGTCGTTTTCTTTGGGTGGAAAAAAAATGCCTTACTATACATGGTCGTTTTTTTTGGGGTGGAAAAAAAATGCCTTACTATACATGGTCGTTTTTTTTTGGGTGGAAAAAAAATGCCTTAATATACATGGTCGTTTTTTTTGGGTGGAAAAAAAATGCCTTACTATACATGGTCGTTTTTTTTTTGGGTGGAAAAAAAATGCCTTACTATACATGGTCGTTTTTTTTGGGTGGAAAAAAATGCCTTACTATACATGGTTGTTTTTTTTTGGGTGGAAAAAAAATGCCTTACTATACATGGTCGTTTTTTTTGGGTGGAAAAAAATGCCTGACTATACATGGTCGTTTTTTTTTGGGTGGAAAAAAAATGCCTTACTATACATGGTCGTTTTTTTGGGGTGGAAAAAAAATGCCTTACTATACATGGTCATTTTTTTTGGGGTGGAAAAAAAATGCCTTAATATACATGGTCGTTTTTTTGGGGTGGAAACAAATGCCTTACTATACATGGCCGTTTTTTTGGGGTGGAAAAAAATGCCTTACTATACATGGTCGTTTTTTTTGGGTGGAAAAAAATGCCTTACTATACATGGTCGTTTTTTTGGGGTGGAAAAAAAATGCCTTACTATACATGGTCGTTTTCTTTGGGTGGAAAAAAAATGCCTTACTATACATGGTCGTTTTTTTTGGGGTGGAAAAAAAATGCCTTACTATACATGGTCGTTTTTTTTTGGGTGGAAAAAAAATGCCTTAATATACATGGTCGTTTTTTTGGGGTGGAAAAAAAATGCCTTACTATACATGGTCGTTTTTTTTTGGGTGGAAAAAAAATGCCTTACTATACATGGTCGTTTTTTTTGGGTGGAAAAAAATGCCTTACTATACATGGTTGTTTTTTTTGGGTGGAAAAAAAATGCCTTACTATACATGGTCTTTTTTTGGGTGGAAAAAAATGCCTTACTATACATGGTCGTTTTTTTTGGGTGGAAAAAAAAATGCCTTACTATACATGGTCGTTTTTTTTGGGTGAAAAAAAAATGCCTTACTATACATGGTCGTTTTTTTTGGGTGGAAAAAAAATGCCTTAATATACATGGTCGTTTTTTTGGGGTGGAAACAAATGCCTTACTATACATGGCCGTTTTTTTTTGGGTGGAAAAAAAATGCCTTACTATACATGGTCGTTTTTTTTTGGGTGGAAAAAAAATGCCTTACTATACATGGTCGTTTTTTTTGGGTGGAAAAAAAATGCCTTACTATACATGGTCGTTTTTTTGGGTCGAAAAAAAATGCCTTACTATACATGGTCTTTTTTTGGGTGGAAAAAAATGCCTTACTATACATGGTCGTTTTTTTTGGGTGGAAAAAAAATGCCTTACTATACATGGTCGTTTTTTTTGGGTGGAAAAAAATGCCTTACTATACATGGTCGTTTTTTTTGGGTGGAAAAAAATGCCTTACTATACATGGTCGTTTTTTTGGGGTGGAAAAAAAAATGCCTTACTATACATGGTCGTTTTCTTTGGGTGGAAAAAAAATGCCTTACTATACATGGTCGTTTTTTTTGGGGTGGAAAAAAAATGCCTTACTATACATGGTCGTTTTTTTTTGGGTGGAAAAAAAATGCCTTAATATACATGGTCGTTTTTTTGGGGTGGAAAAAAAATGCCTTACTATACATGGTCGTTTTTTTTTGGGTGGAAAAAAAATGCCTTACTATACATGGTCGTTTTTTTGGGGTGGAAAAAAAATGCCTTACTATACATGGTCATTTTTTTTGGGGTGGAGAAAAAATGCCTTAATATACATGGTCGTTTTTTTTGGGGTGGAAACAAATGCCTTACTATACATGGCCGTTTTTTTTGGGTGGAAAAAAAATGCCTTACTATACATGGTCGTTTTTTTTTGGGTGGAAAAAAAATGCCTTACTATACATGGTCGTTTTTTTTGGGGTGGAAAAAAAATGCCTTACTATACATGGTCGTTTTTTTTTGGGTGGAAAAAAAATGCCTTAATATACATGGTCGTTTTTTTGGGGTGGAAAAAAAATGCCTTACTATACATGGTCGTTTTTTTTTGGGTGGAAAAAAAATGCCTTACTATACATGGTCGTTTTTTTTGGGTGGAAAAAAATGCCTTACTATACATGGTTGTTTTTTTTGGGTGGAAATAAAATGCCTTACTATACATGGTCGTTTTTTTTGGGTGGAAAAAAATGCCTGACTATACATGGTCGTTTTTTTTTGGGTGGAAAAAAAATGCCTTACTATACATGGTCGTTTTTTTGGGGTGGAAAAAAAATGCCTTACTATACATGGTCATTTTTTTTGGGGTGGAAAAAAAATGCCTTAATATACATGGTCGTTTTTTTGGGGTGGAAACAAATGCCTTACTATACATGGCCGTTTTTTTTGGGTGGAAAAAAAATGCCTTACTATACATGGTCGTTTTTTTTGGGTGGAAAAAAAATGCCTTACTATACATGGTCGTTTTTTTGGGGTGGAAAAAAAAATGCCTTACTATACATGGTCGTTTTCTTTGGGTGGAAAAAAAATGCCTTACTATACATGGTCATTTTTTTGGGGTGGAAAAAAATGCCTTACTATACATGGTCGGTTTTTTGGGGTGGAAAAAAAATGCCTTACTATACATGGTCGGTTTTTTTGGGTGGAAAAAAAATGCCTTACTATACATGGTCGTTTTTTTGGGTCGAAAAAAAATGCCTTACTATACATGGTCGTTTTTTTTTGGGTGGAAAAAAAATGCCTTACTATACATGGTTGTTTTTTTTTGGGTGGAAAAAAAATGCCTTACTATACATGGTCGTTTTTTTGGGTGGAAAAAAAATGCCTTACTATACATGGTCGTTTTTTTTTGGGTGGAAAAAAAATGCCTTACTATACATGGTCTTTTTTTGGGTGGAAAAAAATGCCTTACTATACATGGTCGTTTTTTTTGGGTGGAAAAAAAAATGCCTTACTATACATGGTCGTTTTTTTTGGGTGAAAAAAAAATGCCTTACTATACATGGTCGTTTTTTTTGGGTGGAAAAAAAATGCCTTACTATACATGGTCGTTTTTTTGGGAGAAAAAAAATGCCTTACTATATATGGTCGTTTTTTTTGGGTGGAAAAAAAATGCCTTACTATACATGGTCTTTTTTTGGGTGGAAAAAAATGCCTTACTATACATGGTCGTTTTTTTTGGGTGGAAAAAAAATGCCTTACTATACATGGTCGTTTTTTTGGGGTGAAAAAAAAATGCCTTACTATACATGGTCGTTTTTTTTTGGGTGGAAAAAAAATGCCTTACTATACATGGTCGTTTTTTTGGGGTGGAAAAAAAATGCCTTACTATACATGGTCGTTTTTTTTTGGGTGGAAAAAAAATGCCTTACTATACATGGTCGTTTTTTTGGGGTGGAAACAAATGCCTTACTATACATGGCCGTTTTTTTTGGGTGGAAAAAAAATGCCTTACTATACATGGTCGTTTTTTTGGGTGGAAAAAAAATGCCTTACTATACATGGTCGTTTTTTTTGGGTGGAAAAAAAATGCCTTACTATACATGGTCTTTTTTTGGGTGGAAAAAAATGCCTTACTATACATGGTCGTTTTTTTTTGGGTGGAAAAAAAATGCCTTAATATACATGGTCGTTTTTTTGGGGTGGAAAAAAAATGCCTTACTATACATGGTCGTTTTTTTTTGGGTGGAAAAAAAATGCCTTACTATACATGGTCGTTTTTTTTGGGTGGAAAAAAATGCCTTACTATACATGGTTGTTTTTTTTGGGTGGAAAAAAAATGCCTTACTATACATGGTCTTTTTTTGGGTGGAAAAAAATGCCTTACTATACATGGTCGTTTTTTTTGGGTGGAAAAAAAAATGCCTTACTATACATGGTCGTTTTTTTTGGGTGAAAAAAAAATGCCTTACTATACATGGTCGTTTTTTTTGGGTGGAAAAAAAATGCCTTAATATACATGGTCGTTTTTTTGGGGTGGAAACAAATGCCTTACTATACATGGCCGTTTTTTTTGGGTGGAAAAAAAATGCCTTACTATACATGGTCGTTTTTTTTTGGGTGGAAAAAAAATGCCTTACTATACATGGTCGTTTTTTTTGGGTGGAAAAAAAATGCCTTACTATACATGGTCGTTTTTTTGGGTCGAAAAAAAATGCCTTACTATACATGGTCGTTTTTTTTTGGGTGGAAAAAAAATGCCTTACTATACATGGTTGTTTTTTTTTGGGTGGAAAAAAAATGCCTTACTATACATGGTCGTTTTTTTGGGTGGAAAAAAAATGCCTTACTATACATGGTCGTTTTTTTTGGGTGGAAAAAAAATGCCTTACTATACATGGTCTTTTTTTGGGTGGAAAAAAATGCCTTACTATACATGGTCGTTTTTTTTGGGTGGAAAAAAAATGCCTTACTATACATGGTCGTTTTTTTTGGGTGGAAAAAAATGCCTTACTATACATGGTCGTTTTTTTTGGGTGGAAAAAAATGCCTTACTATACATGGTCGTTTTTTTGGGGTGGAAAAAAAAATGCCTTACTATACATGGTCGTTTTCTTTGGGTGGAAAAAAAATGCCTTACTATACATGGTCGTTTTTTTTGGGGTGGAAAAAAAATGCCTTACTATACATGGTCGTTTTTTTTTGGGTGGAAAAAAAATGCCTTAATATACATGGTCGTTTTTTTGGGGTGGAAAAAAAATGCCTTACTATACATGGTCGTTTTTTTTTGGGTGGAAAAAAAATGCCTTACTATACATGGTCGTTTTTTTGGGGTGGAAAAAAAATGCCTTACTATACATGGTCATTTTTTTTGGGGTGGAAAAAAAATGCCTTAATATACATGGTCGTTTTTTTGGGGTGGAAACAAATGCCTTACTATACATGGCCGTTTTTTTTGGGTGGAAAAAAAATGCCTTACTATACATGGTCGTTTTTTTTTGGGTGGAAAAAAAATGCCTTACTATACATGGTCGTTTTTTTGGGGTGGAAAAAAATGCCTTACTATACATGGTCGTTTTTTTTGGGTGGAAAAAAAATGCCTTACTATACATGGTCGTTTTTTTGGGGTGGAAAAAAAAATGCCTTACTATACATGGTCGTTTTCTTTGGGTGGAAAAAAAATGCCTTACTATACATGGTCGTTTTTTTTGGGTGGAAAAAAATGCCTTACTATACATGGTCGTTTTTTTGGGGTGGAAAAAAAAATGCCTTACTATACATGGTCGTTTTCTTTGGGTGGAAAAAAAATGCCTTACTATACATGGTCGTTTTTTTTGGGGTGGAAAAAAAATGCCTTACTATACATGGTCGTTTTTTTTTGGGTGGAAAAAAAATGCCTTAATATACATGGTCGTTTTTTTGGGGTGGAAAAAAAATGCCTTACTATACATGGTCGTTTTTTTTTTGGGTGGAAAAAAAATGCCTTACTATACATGGTCGTTTTTTTTGGGTGGAAAAAAATGCCTTACTATACATGGTTGTTTTTTTTGGGTGGAAAAAAAATGCCTTACTATACATGGTCGTTTTTTTTGGGTGGAAAAAAATGCCTGACTATACATGGTCGTTTTTTTTTGGGTGGAAAAAAAATGCCTTACTATACATGGTCGTTTTTTTGGGGTGGAAAAAAAATGCCTTACTATACATGGTCATTTTTTTTGGGGTGGAAAAAAAATGCCTTAATATACATGGTCGTTTTTTTGGGGTGGAAACAAATGCCTTACTATACATGGCCGTTTTTTTGGGGTGGAAAAAAATGCCTTACTATACATGGTCGTTTTTTTTGGGTGGAAAAAAATGCCTTACTATACATGGTCGTTTTTTTGGGGTGGAAAAAAAAATGCCTTACTATACATGGTCGTTTTCTTTGGGTGGAAAAAAAATGCCTTACTATACATGGTCGTTTTTTTTGGGGTGGAAAAAAAATGCCTTACTATACATGGTCGTTTTTTTTTGGGTGGAAAAAAAATGCCTTAATATACATGGTCGTTTTTTTGGGGTGGAAAAAAAATGCCTTACTATACATGGTCGTTTTTTTTTGGGTGGAAAAAAAATGCCTTACTATACATGGTCGTTTTTTTTGGGTGGAAAAAAATGCCTTACTATACATGGTTGTTTTTTTTGGGTGGAAAAAAAATGCCTTACTATACATGGTCTTTTTTTGGGTGGAAAAAAATGCCTTACTATACATGGTCGTTTTTTTTGGGTGGAAAAAAAAATGCCTTACTATACATGGTCGTTTTTTTTGGGTGAAAAAAAAATGCCTTACTATACATGGTCGTTTTTTTTGGGTGGAAAAAAAATGCCTTAATATACATGGTCGTTTTTTTGGGGTGGAAACAAATGCCTTACTATACATGGCCGTTTTTTTTGGGTGGAAAAAAAATGCCTTACTATACATGGTCGTTTTTTTTTGGGTGGAAAAAAAATGCCTTACTATACATGGTCGTTTTTTTTGGGTGGAAAAAAAATGCCTTACTATACATGGTCGTTTTTTTGGGTCGAAAAAAAATGCCTTACTATACATGGTCGTTTTTTTTTGGGTGGAAAAAAAATGCCTTACTATACATGGTTGTTTTTTTTTGGGTGGAAAAAAAATGCCTTACTATACATGGTCGTTTTTTTGGGTGGAAAAAAAATGCCTTACTATACATGGTCGTTTTTTTTGGGTGGAAAAAAAATGCCTTACTATACATGGTCTTTTTTTGGGTGGAAAAAAATGCCTTACTATACATGGTCGTTTTTTTTGGGTGGAAAAAAAATGCCTTACTATACATGGTCGTTTTTTTTGGGTGGAAAAAAATGCCTTACTATACATGGTCGTTTTTTTTGGGTGGAAAAAAATGCCTTACTATACATGGTCGTTTTTTTGGGGTGGAAAAAAAAATGCCTTACTATACATGGTCGTTTTCTTTGGGTGGAAAAAAAATGCCTTACTATACATGGTCGTTTTTTTTGGGGTGGAAAAAAAATGCCTTACTATACATGGTCGTTTTTTTTTGGGTGGAAAAAAAATGCCTTAATATACATGGTCGTTTTTTTGGGGTGGAAAAAAAATGCCTTACTATACATGGTCGTTTTTTTTTGGGTGGAAAAAAAATGCCTTACTATACATGGTCGTTTTTTTGGGGTGGAAAAAAAATGCCTTACTATACATGGTCATTTTTTTTGGGGTGGAAAAAAAATGCCTTAATATACATGGTCGTTTTTTTGGGGTGGAAACAAATGCCTTACTATACATGGCCGTTTTTTTTGGGTGGAAAAAAAATGCCTTACTATACATGGTCGTTTTTTTTTGGGTGGAAAAAAAATGCCTTACTATACATGGTCGTTTTTTTTGGGGTGGAAAAAAAATGCCTTACTATACATGGTCGTTTTTTTTTGGGTGGAAAAAAAATGCCTTAATATACATGGTCGTTTTTTTGGGGTGGAAAAAAAATGCCTTACTATACATGGTCGTTTTTTTTTGGGTGGAAAAAAAATGCCTTACTATACATGGTCGTTTTTTTTGGGTGGAAAAAAATGCCTTACTATACATGGTTGTTTTTTTTGGGTGGAAATAAAATGCCTTACTATACATGGTCGTTTTTTTTGGGTGGAAAAAAATGCCTGACTATACATGGTCGTTTTTTTTTGGGTGGAAAAAAAATGCCTTACTATACATGGTCGTTTTTTTGGGGTGGAAAAAAAATGCCTTACTATACATGGTCATTTTTTTTGGGGTGGAAAAAAAATGCCTTAATATACATGGTCGTTTTTTTGGGGTGGAAACAAATGCCTTACTATACATGGCCGTTTTTTTTGGGTGGAAAAAAAATGCCTTACTATACATGGTCGTTTTTTTTGGGTGGAAAAAAAATGCCTTACTATACATGGTCGTTTTTTTGGGGTGGAAAAAAAAATGCCTTACTATACATGGTCGTTTTCTTTGGGTGGAAAAAAAATGCCTTACTATACATGGTCATTTTTTTGGGGTGGAAAAAAATGCCTTACTATACATGGTCGGTTTTTTGGGGTGGAAAAAAAATGCCTTACTATACATGGTCGGTTTTTTTGGGTGGAAAAAAAATGCCTTACTATACATGGTCGTTTTTTTGGGTCGAAAAAAAATGCCTTACTATACATGGTCGTTTTTTTTTGGGTGGAAAAAAAATGCCTTACTATACATGGTTGTTTTTTTTTGGGTGGAAAAAAAATGCCTTACTATACATGGTCGTTTTTTTGGGTGGAAAAAAAATGCCTTACTATACATGGTCGTTTTTTTTTGGGTGGAAAAAAAATGCCTTACTATACATGGTCTTTTTTTGGGTGGAAAAAAATGCCTTACTATACATGGTCGTTTTTTTTGGGTGGAAAAAAAAATGCCTTACTATACATGGTCGTTTTTTTTGGGTGAAAAAAAAATGCCTTACTATACATGGTCGTTTTTTTTGGGTGGAAAAAAAATGCCTTACTATACATGGTCGTTTTTTTGGGAGAAAAAAAATGCCTTACTATATATGGTCGTTTTTTTTGGGTGGAAAAAAAATGCCTTACTATACATGGTCTTTTTTTGGGTGGAAAAAAATGCCTTACTATACATGGTCGTTTTTTTTGGGTGGAAAAAAAATGCCTTACTATACATGGTCGTTTTTTTGGGGTGAAAAAAAAATGCCTTACTATACATGGTCGTTTTTTTTGGGTGGAAAAAAATGCCTTACTATACATGGTCGTTTTTTTTGGGTGGAAAAAAAAATGCCTTACTATACATGGTCGTTTTTTTTTGGGTGGAAAAAAATGCCTTACTATACATGGTCGTTTTTTTTGGGTGGAAAAAAATGCCTTACTATACATGGTCGTTTTTTTTGGGTGGAAAAAAATGCCTTACTATACATGGTCGTTTTTTTGGGGTGGAAAAAAAAATGCCTTACTATACATGGTCGTTTTCTTTGGGTGGAAAAAAAATGCCTTACTATACATGGTCGTTTTTTTTGGGGTGGAAAAAAAATGCCTTACTATACATGGTCGTTTTTTTTTGGGTGGAAAAAAAATGCCTTAATATACATGGTCGTTTTTTTGGGGTGGAAAAAAAATGCCTTACTATACATGGTCGTTTTTTTTGGGGTGGAAAAAAAATGCCTTACTATACATGGTCGTTTTTTTTGGGTGGAAAAAAATGCCTTACTATACATGGTCGTTTTTTTTGGGTGGAAAAAAAATGCCTTACTATACATGGTCGTTTTTTTTGGGTGGAAAAAAATGCCTGACTATACATGGTCGTTTTTTTTTGGGTGGAAAAAAAATGCCTTACTATACATGGTCGTTTTTTTGGGGTGGAAAAAAAATGCCTTACTATACATGGTCGTTTTTTTTGGGTGGAAAAAAAATGCCTTACTATACATGGTCGTTTTTTTGGGGTGGAAAAAAATGCCTTACTATACATGGTCGTTTTTTTTGGGTGGAAAAAAAAATGCCTTACTATACATGGTCGTTTTTTTTGGGTGGAAAAAAAAATGCCTTACTATACATGGTCGTTTTTTTTTGGGTGGAAAAAAAATGCCTTACTATACATGGTCGTTTTTTTTGGGTGGAAAAAAATGCCTTACTATACATGGTCGTTTTTTTTGGGTGGAAAAAAAATGCCTTACTATACATGGTCGTTTTTTTGGGGTGGAAAAAAATGCCTTACTATACATGGTCGTTTTTTTTGGGTGGAAAAAAAAATGCCTTACTATACATGGTCGTTTTTTTTTTGGGTGGAAAAAAATGCCTTACTATACATGGTCGTTTTTTTTGGGTGGAAAAAAATGCCTTACTATACATGGTCGTTTTTTTTGGGTGGAAAAAAATGCCTTACTATACATGGTCGTTTTTTTTGGGGTGGAAAAAAAATGCCTTACTATACATGGTCGTTTTCTTTGGGTGGAAAAAAAATGCCTTACTATACATGGTCGTTTTTTTTGGGGTGGAAAAAAAATGCCTTACTATACATGGTCGGTTTTTTTTGGGTGGAAAAAAAATGCCTTAATATACATGGTCGTTTTTTTGGGGTGGAAAAAAAATGCCTTACTATACATGGTCGTTTTTTTTGTGGTGGAAAAAAAATGCCTTACTATACATGGTCGTTTTTTTTGGGTGGAAAAAAATGCCTTACTATACATGGTCGTTTTTTTTGGGTGGAAAAAAAATGCCTTACTATACATGGTCGTTTTTTTTGGGTGGAAAAAAATGCCTGACTATACATGGTCGTTTTTTTTTGGGTGGAAAAAAAATGCCTTACTATACATGGTCGTTTTTTTGGGGTGGAAAAAAAATGCCTTACTATACATGGTCGTTTTTTTTGGGTGGAAAAAAAATGCCTTACTATACATGGTCGTTTTTTTGGGGTGGAAAAAAATGCCTTACTATACATGGTCGTTTTTTTTGGGTGGAAAAAAAAATGCCTTACTATACATGGTCGTTTTTTTTGGGTGAAAAAAAAAATGCCTTACTATACATGGTCGTTTTTTTTTGGGTGGAAAAAAAATGCCTTACTATACATGGTCGTTTTTTTTGGGTGGAAAAAAATGCCTTACTATACATGGTCGTTTTTTTTGGGTGGAAAAAAAATGCCTTACTATACATGGTCGTTTTTTTGGGGTGGAAAAAAAAATGCCTTACTATACATGGTCGTTTTCTTTGGGTGGAAAAAAAATGCCTTACTATACATGGTCGTTTTTTTGGGTGGAAAAAAAATGCCTTACTATACATGGTCGTTTTTTTGGGTGGAAAAAAAATGCCTTACTATACATGGTCGTTTTTTTTGGGTGGAAAAAAAATGCCTTACTATACATGGTCGTTTTTTTGGGAGAAAAATAATGCCTTACTATATATGGTCGTTTTTTTTGGGTGGAAAAAAAATGCCTTACTATACATGGTCTTTTTTTGGGTGGAAAAAAATGCCTTACTATACATGGTCGTTTTTTTTGGGTGGAAAAAAAATGCCTTACTATACATGGTCGTTTTTTTTGGGTGAAAAAAAAATGCCTTACTATACATGGTCGTTTTTTTTGGGTGGAAAAAAAATGCCTTACTATACATGGTCGTTTTTTTGGGGTGGAAAAAAATGCCTTACTATACATGGTCGTTTTTTTTGGGTGGAAAAAAAAATGCCTTACTATACATGGTCGTTTTTTTTTGGGTGGAAAAAAATGCCTTCTATACATGGTCGTTTTTTTTGGGTGGAAAAAAATGCCTTACTATACATGGTCGTTTTTTTTGGGTGGAAAAAAATGCCTTACTATACATGGTTGTTTTTTTGGGGTGGAAAAAAAAATGCCTTACTATACATGGTCGTTTTTTTGGGGTGGAAAAAAATGCCTTACTATACATGGTCGGTTTTTTTGGGTGGAAAAAAAATGCCTTACTATACATGGTCGGTTTTTTTGGGTGGAAAAAAAATGCCTTACTATACATGGTCGTTTTTTTGGGTCGAAAAAAAATGCCTTACTATACATGGTCGTTTTTTTTTGGGTGGAAAAAAAATGCCTTACTATACATGGTTGTTTTTTTTTGGGTGGAAAAAAAATGCCTTACTATACATGGTCGTTTTTTTGGGTGGAAAAAAAATGCCTTACTATACATGGTCGTTTTTTTTGGGTGGAAAAAAAATGCCTTACTATACATGGTCTTTTTTTGGGTGGAAAAAAATGCCTTACTATACATGGTCGTTTTTTTTGGGTGGAAAAAAAAATGCCTTACTATACATGGTCGTTTTTTTTGGGTGAAAAAAAAATGCCTTACTATACATGGTCGTTTTTTTTGGGTGGAAAAAAAATGCCTTACTATACATGGTCGTTTTTTTGGGAGAAAAAAAATGCCTTACTATATATGGTCGTTTTTTTTGGGTGGAAAAAAAATGCCTTACTATACATGGTCTTTTTTTGGGTGGAAAAAAATGCCTTACTATACATGGTCGTTTTTTTTGGGTGGAAAAAAAATGCCTTACTATACATGGTCGTTTTTTTTGGGTGAAAAAAAAATGCCTTACTATACATGGTCGTTTTTTTTGGGTGGAAAAAAAATGCCTTACTATACATGGTCGTTTTTTTGGGGTGGAAAAAAATGCCTTACTATACATGGTCGTTTTTTTTGGGTGGAAAAAAAAATGCCTTACTATACATGGTCGTTTTTTTTTGGGTGGAAAAAAATGCCTTACTATACATGGTCGTTTTTTTTGGGTGGAAAAAAATGCCTTACTATACATGGTCGTTTTTTTTGGGTGGAAAAAAAAATGCCTTACTATACATGGTCGTTTTTTTTGGGTGAAAAAAAAATGCCTTACTATACATGGTCGTTTTTTTTGGGTGGAAAAAAAATGCCTTACTATACATGGTCGTTTTTTTGGGAGAAAAAAAATGCCTTACTATATATGGTCGTTTTTTTTGGGTGGAAAAAAAATGCCTTACTATACATGGTCTTTTTTTGGGTGGAAAAAAATGCCTTACTATACATGGTCGTTTTTTTTGGGTGGAAAAAAAATGCCTTACTATACATGGTCGTTTTTTTTGGGTGAAAAAAAAATGCCTTACTATACATGGTCGTTTTTTTTGGGTGGAAAAAAAATGCCTTACTATACATGGTCGTTTTTTTGGGGTGGAAAAAAATGCCTTACTATACATGGTCGTTTTTTTTGGGTGGAAAAAAAAATGCCTTACTATACATGGTCGTTTTTTTTTGGGTGGAAAAAAATGCCTTACTATACATGGTCGTTTTTTTTGGGTGGAAAAAAATGCCTTACTATACATGGTCGTTTTTTTGGGGTGGAAAAAAAAAAGCCTTACTATACATGGTCGTTTTCTTTGGGTGGAAAAAAAATGCCTTACTATACATGGTCGTTTTTTTGGGGTGGAAAAAAAATGCCTTACTATACATGGTCGTTTTTTTTGGGTGAAAAAAAAATGCCTTACTATACATGGTCGTTTTTTTTGGGTGGAAAAAAAATGCCTTACTATACATGGTCGTTTTTTTGGGGTGGAAAAAAATGCCTTACTATACATGGTCGTTTTTTTTGGGTGGAAAAAAAAATGCCTTACTATACATGGTCGTTTTTTTTTGGGTGGAAAAAAATGCCTTACTATACATGGTCGTTTTTTTTGGGTGGAAAAAAATGCCTTACCTCCATGGTCGTTTTTTTTGGGTGGAAAAAAAAATGCCTTACTATACATGGTCGTTTTTTTTGGGTGAAAAAAAAATTGCCTTACTATACATGGTCGTTTTTTTTGGGTGGAAAAAAAATGCCTTACTATACATGGTCGTTTTTTTGGGAGAAAAAAAATGCCTTACTATATATGGTCGTTTTTTTTGGGTGGAAAAAAAATGCCTTACTATACATGGTCTTTTTTTGGGTGGAAAAAAATGCCTTACTATACATGGTCGTTTTTTTTGGGTGGAAAAAAAATGCCTTACTATACATGGTCGTTTTTTTTGGGTGAAAAAAAAATGCCTTACTATACATGGTCGTTTTTTTGGGGTGGAAAAAAAATGCCTTACTATACATGGTCGTTTTTTTGGGGTGGAAAAAAATGCCTTACTATACATGGTCGTTTTTTTTGGGTGGAAAAAAAAATGCCTTACTATACATGGTCGTTTTTTTTTGGGTGGAAAAAAATGCCTTACTATACATGGTCGTTTTTTTTGGGTGGAAAAAAATGCCTTACTATACATGGTCGTTTTTTTGGGGTGGAAAAAAAAAAGCCTTACTATACATGGTCGTTTTCTTTGGGTGGAAAAAAAATGCCTTACTATACATGGTCGTTTTTTTGGGGTGGAAAAAAAAATGCCTTACTATACATGGTCGTTTTCTTTGGGTGGAAAAAAAATGCCTTACTATACATGGTCGTTTTTTTGGGTGGAAAAAAAATGCCTTACTATACATGGTCGTTTTTTTGGGTGGAAAAAAAATGCCTTACTATACATGGTCGTTTTTTTTGGGTGGAAAAAATGCCTTACTATACATGGTCGTTTTTTTTTGGGTGGAAAAAAAATGCCTTACTATACATGGTCGTTTTTTTGGGGTGGAAAAAAAAAAGCCTTACTATACATGGTCGTTTTCTTTGGGTGGAAAAAAAATGCCTTACTATACATGGTCGTTTTTTTTGGGTGGAAAAAAATGCCTTACTATACATGGTTGTTTTTTTGGGGTGGAAAAAAAAATGCCTTACTATACATGGTCGTTTTTTTGGGGTGGAAAAAAATGCCTTACTATACATGGTCGGTTTTTTTGGGTGGAAAAAAAATGCCTTACTATACATGGTCGTTTTTTTTGGGTGGAAAAAAAATGCCTTACTATACATGGTCGTTTTTTTGGGTCGAAAAAAAATGCCTTACTATACATGGTCGTTTTTTTTGGGGTGGAAAAAAAATGCCTTACTATACATGGTTTTTTTTTGGGTGGAAAAAAAATGCCTTACTATACATGGTCGTTTTTTTGGGGAGAAATAAAATGCCTTACTATACATGGTCGTTTTTGGGGGGGAGAAATAAAATGCCTTACTATACATGGTCGTTTTTTTTGGGTGGAAAAAAAATGCCTTACTATACATGGTCTTTTTTTGGGTAGAAAAAAATGCCTTACTATACATGGTCGTTTTTTTTGGGTGGAAAAAAAATGCCTTACTATACATGGTCTTTTTTTGGGTGGAAAAAAATGCCTTACTATACATGGTCGTTTTTTTTGGGTGGAAAAAAATGCCTTACTATACATGGTCGTTTTTTTTGGGTGGAAAAAAAAATGCCTTACTATACATGGTGGTTTTTTTTGGGTGAAAAAAAAATGCCTTACTATACATGGTCGTTTTTTTGGGGTGGAAAAAAAATGCCTTACTATACATGGTCGTTTTTTTGGGGTGGAAAAAAATGCCTTACTATACATGGTCGTTTTTTTTGGGTGGAAAAAAAAATGCCTTACTATACATGGTCGTTTTTTTTTGGGTGGAAAAAAATGCCTTACTATACATGGTCGTTTTTTTTGGGTGGAAAAAAATGCCTTACTATACATGGTCGTTTTTTTGGGGTGGAAAAAAAAAAGCCTTACTATACATGGTCGTTTTCTTTGGGTGGAAAAAAAATGCCTTACTATACATGGTCGTTTTTTTGGGGTGGAAAAAAAAATGCCTTACTATACATGGTCGTTTTCTTTGGGTGGAAAAAAAATGCCTTACTATACATGGTCGTTTTTTTGGGTGGAAAAAAAATGCCTTACTATACATGGTCGTTTTTTTGGGTGGAAAAAAAATGCCTTACTATACATGGTCGTTTTTTTTGGGTGGAAAAAATGCCTTACTATACATGGTCGTTTTTTTTTGGGTGGAAAAAAAATGCCTTACTATACATGGTCGTTTTTTTGGGGTGGAAAAAAAAAAGCCTTACTATACATGGTCGTTTTCTTTGGGTGGAAAAAAAATGCCTTACTATACATGGTCGTTTTTTTTGGGTGGAAAAAAATGCCTTACTATACATGGTTGTTTTTTTGGGGTGGAAAAAAAAATGCCTTACTATACATGGTCGTTTTTTTGGGGTGGAAAAAAATGCCTTACTATACATGGTCGGTTTTTTTGGGTGGAAAAAAAATGCCTTACTATACATGGTCGTTTTTTTTGGGTGGAAAAAAAATGCCTTACTATACATGGTCGTTTTTTTGGGTCGAAAAAAAATGCCTTACTATACATGGTCGTTTTTTTTGGGGTGGAAAAAAAATGCCTTACTATACATGGTTGTTTTTTTTTGGGTGGAAAAAAAATGCCTTACTATACATGGTCGTTTTTTTGGGGAGAAATAAAATGCCTTACTATACATGGTCGTTTTTGGGGGGGAGAAATAAAATGCCTTACTATACATGGTCGTTTTTTTTGGGTGGAAAAAAAATGCCTTACTATACATGGTCTTTTTTTGGGTAGAAAAAAATGCCTTACTATACATGGTCGTTTTTTTTGGGTGGAAAAAAAATGCCTTACTATACATGGTCTTTTTTTGGGTGGAAAAAAATGCCTTACTATACATGGTCGTTTTTTTTGGGTGGAAAAAAATGCCTTACTATACATGGTCGTTTTTTTTGGGTGGAAAAAAAAATGCCTTACTATACATGGTGGTTTTTTTTGGGTGAAAAAAAAATGCCTTACTATACATGGTCGTTTTTTTTGGGTGGAAAAAAAATGCCTTACTATACATGGTCGTTTTTTTGGGAGAAAAAAAATGCCTTACTATATATGGTCGTTTTGTTTGGGTGGAAAAAAAATGCCTTACTATACATGGTCTTTTTTTGGGTGGAAAAAAATGCCTTACTATACATGGTCGTTTTTTTTGGGTGGAAAAAAAATGCCTTACTATACATGGTCGTTTTTTTTGGGTGGAAAAAAAATGCCTTACTATACATGGTCGTTTTTTTGGGGTGGAAAAAAAAATGCCTTACTATACATGGTCGTTTTCTTTGGGTGGAAAAAAAATGCCTTACTATACATGGTCATTTTTTTGGGGTGGAAAAAAATGCCTTACTATACATGGTCGGTTTTTTTGGGTGGAAAAAAAATGCCTTACTATACATGGTTGTTTTTTTTTGGGTGGAAAAAAAATGCCTTACTATACATGGTTGTTTTTTTTTGGGTGGAAAAAAAATGCCTTACTATACATGGTCGTTTTTTTGGGTGGGAAAAAAATGCCTTACTATACATGGTCTTTTTTTGGGTGGAAAAAAATGCCTTACTATACATGGTCATTTTTTTTGGGTGGAAAAAAAAATGCCTTACTATACATGGTCGTTTTTTTTTGGGTGAAAAAAAAATGCCTTACTATACATGGTCGTTTTTTTTGGGTGGAAAAAAAATGCCTTACTATACATGGTCGTTTTTTTGGGAGAAAAAAAATGCCTTACTATATATGGTCGTTTTTTTTGGGTGGAAAAAAAATGCCTTACTATACATGGTCTTTTTTTGGGTGGAAAAAAATGCCTTACTATACATGGTCGTTTTTTTTGGGTGGAAAAAAAATGCCTTACTATACATGGTCGTTTTTTTTGGGTGAAAAAAAAATGCCTTACTATACATGGTCGTTTTTTTTGGGTGGAAAAAAAATGCCTTACTATACATGGTCGTTTTTTTGGGGTGGAAAAAAATGCCTTACTATACATGGTCGTTTTTTTTTGGGTGGAAAAAAATGCCTTACTATACATGGTCGTTTTTTTTGGGTGGAAAAAAATGCCTTACTATACATGGTCGTTTTTTTGGGGTGGAAAAAAAAATGCCTTACTATACATGGTCGTTTTTTTTTGGGTGGAAAAAAATGCCTTACTATACATGGTCGTTTTTTTTGGGTGGAAAAAAATGCCTTACTATACATGGTCGTTTTTTTTGGGTGGAAAAAAATGCCTTACTATACATGGTCGTTTTTTTGGGGTGGAAAAAAAAATGCCTTACTATACATGGTCGTTTTCTTTGGGTGGAAAAAAAATGCCTTACTATACATGGTCGTTTTTTTTGGGGTGGAAAAAAAATGCCTTACTATACATGGTCGTTTTTTTTTGGGTGGAAAAAAAAATGCCTTACTATACATGGTCGTTTTTTTGGGGTGGAAAAAAAATGCCTTACTATACATGGTCGTTTTTTTTGGGGTGGAAAAAAAATGCCTTACTATACATGGTCGTTTTTTTTGGGTGGAAAAAAATGCCTGACTATACATGGTCGTTTTTTTTTGGGTGGAAAAAAAATGCCTTACTATACATGGTCGTTTTTTTGGGGTGGAAAAAAAATGCCTTACTATACATGGTCGTTTTTTTTGGGTGGAAAAAAAATGCCTTACTATACATGGTCGTTTTTTTGGGGTGGAAAAAAATGCCTTACTATACATGGTCGTTTTTTTTGGGTGGAAAAAAAAATGCCTTACTATACATGGTCGTTTTTTTTGGGTGGAAAAAAAAAGCCTTACTATACATGGTCGTTTTTTTTTGGGTGGAAAAAAAATGCCTTACTATACATGGTCGTTTTTTTTTGGGTGGAAAAAAAATGCCTTACTATACATGGTCGTTTTTTTGGGGTGGAAAAAATGCCTTACTATACATGGTCGTTTTTTTTGGGTGGAAAAAAAATGCCTTACTATACATGGTCGTTTTTTTGGGGTGGAAAAAAAATGCCTTACTATACATGGTCGTTTTCTTTGGGTGGAAAAAAAATGCCTTACTATACATGGTCATTTTTTTGGGGTGGAAAAAAATGCCTTACTATACATGGTCGTTTTTTTGGGTGCAAAAAAAATGCCTTACTATACATGGTCGTTTTTTTTGGGTGGAAAAAAAATGCCTTACTATACATGGTCGTTTTTTTGGGGTGGAAAAAAATGCCTTACTATACATGGTCGTTTTTTTTTGGGTGGAAAAAAATGCCTTACTATACATGGTCGTTTTTTTTGGGTGGAAAAAAATGCCTTACTATACATGGTCGTTTTTTTGGGGTGGAAAAAAAAATGCCTTACTATACATGGTCGTTTTTTTTTGGGTGGAAAAAAATGCCTTACTATACATGGTCGTTTTTTTTGGGTGGAAAAAAATGCCTTACTATACATGGTCGTTTTTTTTGGGTGGAAAAAAATGCCTTACTATACATGGTCGTTTTTTTGGGGTGGAAAAAAAAATGCCTTACTATACATGGTCGTTTTCTTTGGGTGGAAAAAAAATGCCTTACTATACATGGTCGTTTTTTTTGGGGTGGAAAAAAAATGCCTTACTATACATGGTCGTTTTTTTTTGGGTGGAAAAAAAAATGCCTTACTATACATGGTCGTTTTTTTGGGGTGGAAAAAAAATGCCTTACTATACATGGTCGTTTTTTTTGGGGTGGAAAAAAAATGCCTTACTATACATGGTCGTTTTTTTTGGGTGGAAAAAAATGCCTGACTATACATGGTCGTTTTTTTTTGGGTGGAAAAAAAATGCCTTACTATACATGGTCGTTTTTTTGGGGTGGAAAAAAAATGCCTTACTATACATGGTCGTTTTTTTTGGGTGGAAAAAAAATGCCTTACTATACATGGTCGTTTTTTTGGGGTGGAAAAAAATGCCTTACTATACATGGTCGTTTTTTTTGGGTGGAAAAAAAAATGCCTTACTATACATGGTCGTTTTTTTTGGGTGGAAAAAAAAAAGCCTTACTATACATGGTCGTTTTTTTTTGGGTGGAAAAAAAATGCCTTACTATACATGGTCGTTTTTTTTTGGGTGGAAAAAAAATGCCTTACTATACATGGTCGTTTTTTTGGGGTGGAAAAAATGCCTTACTATACATGGTCGTTTTTTTTGGGTGGAAAAAAAATGCCTTACTATACATGGTCGTTTTTTTGGGGTGGAAAAAAAATGCCTTACTATACATGGTCGTTTTCTTTGGGTGGAAAAAAAATGCCTTACTATACATGGTCATTTTTTTGGGGTGGAAAAAAATGCCTTACTATACATGGTCGTTTTTTTGGGTGCAAAAAAAATGCCTTACTATACATGGTCGTTTTTTTGGGGTGGAAAAAAATGCCTGACTATACATGGTCGTTTTTTTTTGGGTGGAAAAAAAATGCCTTACTATACATGGTCGTTTTTTTGGGGTGGAAAAAAAATGCCTTACTATACATGGTCGTTTTTTTTGGGTGGAAAAAAAATGCCTTACTATACATGGTCGTTTTTTTGGGGTGGAAAAAAATGCCTTACTATACATGGTCGTTTTTTTTGGGTGGAAAAAAAAATGCCTTACTATACATGGTCGTTTTTTTTGGGTGGAAAAAAAAAAGCCTTACTATACATGGTCGTTTTTTTTTGGGTGGAAAAAAAATGCCTTACTATACATGGTCGTTTTTTTTTGGGTGGAAAAAAAATGCCTTACTATACATGGTCGTTTTTTTGGGGTGGAAAAAATGCCTTACTATACATGGTCGTTTTTTTTGGGTGGAAAAAAAATGCCTTACTATACATGGTCGTTTTTTTGGGGTGGAAAAAAAATGCCTTACTATACATGGTCGTTTTCTTTGGGTGGAAAAAAAATGCCTTACTATACATGGTCATTTTTTTGGGGTGGAAAAAAATGCCTTACTATACATGGTCGTTTTTTTGGGTGCAAAAAAAATGCCTTACTATACATGGTCGTTTTTTTTGGGTGGAAAAAAAATGCCTTACTATACATGGTCGTTTTTTTGGGGTGGAAAAAAATGCCTTACTATACATGGTCGTTTTTTTTTGGGTGGAAAAAAATGCCTTACTATACATGGTCGTTTTTTTTGGGTGGAAAAAAATGCCTTACTATACATGGTCGTTTTTTTGGGGTGGAAAAAAAAATGCCTTACTATACATGGTCGTTTTTTTTTGGGTGGAAAAAAATGCCTTACTATACATGGTCGTTTTTTTTGGGTGGAAAAAAATGCCTTACTATACATGGTCGTTTTTTTTGGGTGGAAAAAAATGCCTTACTATACATGGTCGTTTTTTTGGGGTGGAAAAAAAAATGCCTTACTATACATGGTCGTTTTCTTTGGGTGGAAAAAAAATGCCTTACTATACATGGTCGTTTTTTTTGGGGTGGAAAAAAAATGCCTTACTATACATGGTCGTTTTTTTTTGGGTGGAAAAAAAAATGCCTTACTATACATGGTCGTTTTTTTGGGGTGGAAAAAAAATGCCTTACTATACATGGTCGTTTTTTTTGGGGTGGAAAAAAAATGCCTTACTATACATGGTCGTTTTTTTTGGGTGGAAAAAAATGCCTGACTATACATGGTCGTTTTTTTTTGGGTGGAAAAAAAATGCCTTACTATACATGGTCGTTTTTTTGGGGTGGAAAAAAAATGCCTTACTATACATGGTCGTTTTTTTTGGGTGGAAAAAAAATGCCTTACTATACATGGTCGTTTTTTTGGGGTGGAAAAAAATGCCTTACTATACATGGTCGTTTTTTTTGGGTGGAAAAAAAAATGCCTTACTATACATGGTCGTTTTTTTTGGGTGGAAAAAAAAAAGCCTTACTATACATGGTCGTTTTTTTTTGGGTGGAAAAAAAATGCCTTACTATACATGGTCGTTTTTTTTTGGGTGGAAAAAAAATGCCTTACTATACATGGTCGTTTTTTTGGGGTGGAAAAAATGCCTTACTATACATGGTCGTTTTTTTTGGGTGGAAAAAAAATGCCTTACTATACATGGTCGTTTTTTTGGGGTGGAAAAAAAATGCCTTACTATACATGGTCGTTTTCTTTGGGTGGAAAAAAAATGCCTTACTATACATGGTCATTTTTTTGGGGTGGAAAAAAATGCCTTACTATACATGGTCGTTTTTTTGGGTGCAAAAAAAATGCCTTACTATACATGGTCGTTTTTTTGGGGTGGAAAAAAAATGCCTTACTATACATGGTCGTTTTTTTTGGGTGGAAAAAAAATGCCTTACTATACATGGTCATTTTTTTTGGGTGGAAAAAAAATGCCTTACTATACATGGTCGTTTTTTTTGGGTGGAAAAAAAATGCCTTACTATACATGGTCGTTTTTTTTGGGTGGAAAAAAATGCCTTACTATACATGGTCGTTTTTTTGGGGTGGAAAAAAATGCCTTACTATACATGGTCGGTTTTTTTGGGTGGAAAAAAAATGCCTTACTATACATGGTCGTTTTTTTTTGGGTGGAAAAAAAATGCCTTACTATACATGGTTGTTTTTTTTTGGGTGGAAAAAAAATGCCTTACTATACATGGTCGTTTTTTTGGGTGGAAAAAAAATGCCTTACTATACATGGTCGTTTTTTTTGGGTGGAAAAAAAATGCCTTACTATACATGGTCTTTTTTTGGGTGGAAAAAAATGCCTTACTATACATGGTCGTTTTTTTTGGGTGGAAAAAAAAATGCCTTACTATACATGGTCGTTTTTTTTTGGGTGAAAAAAAAATGCCTTACTATACATGGTCGTTTTTTTTGGGTGGAAAAAAAATGCCTTACTATACATGGTCGTTTTTTTGGGAGAAAAAAAATGCCTTACTATATATGGTCGTTTTTTTTGGGTGGAAAAAAAATGCCTTACTATACATGGTCTTTTTTTGGGTGGAAAAAAATGCCTTACTATACATGGTCGTTTTTTTTGGGTGGAAAAAAAATGCCTTACTATACATGGTCGTTTTTTTTGGGTGAAAAAAAAATGCCTTACTATACATGGTCGTTTTTTTTGGGTGGAAAAAAAATGCCTTACTATACATGGTCGTTTTTTTGGGGTGGAAAAAAATGCCTTACTATACATGGTCGTTTTTTTTTGGGTGGAAAAAAAATGCCTTACTATACATGGTTGTTTTTTTTTGGGTGGAAAAAAAATGCCTTACTATACATGGTCGTTTTTTTTGGGTGGAAAAAAAATGCCTTACTATACATGGTCGTTTTTTTTGGGTGGAAAAAAAATGCCTTACTATACATGGTCTTTTTTTGGGTGGAAAAAAATGCCTTACTATACATGGTCGTTTTTTTTGGCTGGAAAAAAAAATGCCTTACTATACATGGTCGTTTTTTTTTGGGTGAAAAAAAAATGCCTTACTATACATGGTCGTTTTTTTTGGGTGGAAAAAAAATGCCTTACTATACATGGTCGTTTTTTTGGGAGAAAAAAAATGCCTTACTATATATGGTCGTTTTTTTTGGGTGGAAAAAAAATGCCTTACTATACATGGTCTTTTTTTGGGTGGAAAAAAATGCCTTACTATACATGGTCGTTTTTTTTGGGTGGAAAAAAAATGCCTTACTATACATGGTCGTTTTTTTTGGGTGAAAAAAAAATGCCTTACTATACATGGTCGTTTTTTTTGGGTGGAAAAAAAATGCCTTACTATACATGGTCATTTTTTTGGGGTGGAAAAAAATGCCTTACTATACATGGTCGTTTTTTTTTGGGTGGAAAAAAATGCCTTACTATACATGGTCGTTTTTTTTGGGTGGAAAAAAATGCCTTACTATACATGGTCGTTTTTTTTGGGTGGAAAAAAAAATGCCTTACTATACATGGTCGTTTTTTTTTGGGTGGAAAAAAATGCCTTACTATACATGGTCGTTTTTTTTGGGTGGAAAAAAATGCCTTACTATACATGGTCGTTTTTTTTGGGTGGAAAAAAATGCCTTACTATACATGGTCGTTTTTTTGGGGTGGAAAAAAAAATGCCTTACTATACATGGTCGTTTTCTTTGGGTGGAAAAAAAATGCCTTACTATACATGGTCGTTTTTTTTGGGGTGGAAAAAAAATGCCTTACTATACATGGTCGTTTTTTTTTGGGTGGAAAAAAAAATGCCTTACTATACATGGTCGTTTTTTTGGGGTGGAAAAAAAATGCCTTACTATACATGGTCGTTTTTTTTGGGGTGGAAAAAAAATGCCTTACTATACATGGTCGTTTTTTTTGGGGTGGAAAAAAAATGCCTTACTATACATGGTCGTTTTTTTTTGGGTGGAAAAAAAAATGCCTTACTATACATGGTCGTTTTTTTTGGGTGGAAAAAAATGCCTGACTATACATGGTCGTTTTTTTTTGGGTGGAAAAAAAATGCCTTACTATACATGGTCGTTTTTTTGGGGTGGAAAAAAAATGCCTTACTATACATGGTCGTTTTTTTTGGGTGGAAAAAAAATGCCTTACTATACATGGTCGTTTTTTTGGGGTGGAAAAAAATGCCTTACTATACATGGTCGTTTTTTTTGGGTGGAAAAAAAAATGCCTTACTATACATGGTCGTTTTTTTTGGGTGGAAAAAAAAAAGCCTTACTATACATGGTCGTTTTTTTTTGGGTGGAAAAAAAATGCCTTACTATACATGGTCGTTTTTTTTGGGTGGAAAAAAAAATGCCTTACTATACATGGTCGTTTTTTTTGGGTGAAAAAAAAAAAGCCTTACTATACATGGTCGTTTTTTTTTGGGGTGGAAAAAAATGCCTTACTATACATGGTCGTTTTTTTTGGGTGGAAAAAAAATGCCTTACTATACATGGTCGTTTTTTTGGGGTGGAAAAAAAAATGCCTTACTATACATGGTCGTTTTCTTTGGGTGGAAAAAAAATGCCTTACTATACATGGTCATTTTTTTGGGGTGGAAAAAAATGCCTTACTATACATGGTCGTTTTTTTGGGTGCAAAAAAAATGCCTTACTATACATGGTCGTTTTTTTGGGGTGGAAAAAAAATGCCTTACTATACATGGTCGTTTTTTTTGGGTGGAAAAAAAATGCCTTACTATACATGGTCATTTTTTTTGGGTGGAAAAAAAATGCCTTACTATACATGGTCGTTTTTTTTGGGTGGAAAAAAAATGCCTTACTATACATGGTCGTTTTTTTTGGGTGGAAAAAAATGCCTTACTATACATGGTCGTTTTTTTGGGTGGAAAAAAATGCCTTACTATACATGGTCGTTTTTTTGGGGTGGAAAAAAAAATGCCTTACTATACATGGTCGTTTTCTTTGGGTGGAAAAAAAATGCCTTACTATACATGGTCGTTTTTTTTGGGGTGGAAAAAAAATGCCTTACTATACATGGTCGTTTTTTTTTGGGTGGAAAAAAAATGCCTTAATATACATGGTCGTTTTTTTGGGGTGGAAAAAAAATGCCTTACTATACATGGTCGTTTTTTTTTGGGTGGAAAAAAAATGCCTTACTATACATGGTCGTTTTTTTTGGGTGGAAAAAAATGCCTTACTATACATGGTTGTTTTTTTTGGGTGGAAAAAAAATGCCTTACTATACATGGTCGTATTTTTTGGGTGGAAAAAAATGCCTGACTATACATGGTCGTTTTTTTTTGGGTGGAAAAAAAATGCCTTACTATACATGGTCGTTTTTTTTGGGTGGAAAAAAAAATGCCTTACTATACATGGTCGTTTTTTTTGGGTGGAAAAAAAAAAGCCTTACTATACATGGTCGTTTTTTTTTGGGTGGAAAAAAAATGCCTTACTATACATGGTCGTTTTTTTGGGGTGGAAAAAAAAATGCCTTACTATACATGGTCGTTTTCTTTGGGTGGAAAAAAAATGCCTTACTATACATGGTCATTTTTTTGGGGTGGAAAAAAATGCCTTACTATACATGGTCGTTTTTTTGGGTGCAAAAAAAATGCCTTACTATACATGGTCGTTTTTTTGGGGTGGAAAAAAAATGCCTTACTATACATGGTCGTTTTTTTTGGGTGGAAAAAAAATGCCTTACTATACATGGTCATTTTTTTTGGGTGGAAAAAAAATGCCTTACTATACATGGTCGTTTTTTTTGGGTGGAAAAAAAATGCCTTACTATACATGGTCGTTTTTTTTGGGTGGAAAAAAATGCCTTACTATACATGGTCGTTTTTTTGGGTGGAAAAAAATGCCTTACTATACATGGTCGTTTTTTTGGGGTGGAAAAAAAAATGCCTTACTATACATGGTCGTTTTCTTTGGGTGGAAAAAAAATGCCTTACTATACATGGTCGTTTTTTTTGGGGTGGAAAAAAAATGCCTTACTATACATGGTCGTTTTTTTTTGGGTGGAAAAAAAATGCCTTAATATACATGGTCGTTTTTTTGGGGTGGAAAAAAAATGCCTTACTATACATGGTCGTTTTTTTTTGGGTGGAAAAAAAATGCCTTACTATACATGGTCGTTTTTTTTGGGTGGAAAAAAATGCCTTACTATACATGGTTGTTTTTTTTGGGTGGAAAAAAAATGCCTTACTATACATGGTCGTTTTTTTTGGGTGGAAAAAAATGCCTGACTATACATGGTCGTTTTTTTTTGGGTGGGAAAAAAATGCCTTACTATACATGGTCGTTTTTTTGGGGTGGAAAAAAAATGCCTTACTATACATGGTCGTTTTTTTTGGGTGGAAAAAAAATGCCTTACTATACATGGTCGTTTTTTTGGGGTGGAAACAAATGCCTTACTATACATGGCCGTTTTTTTTGGGTGGAAAAAAAATGCCTTACTATACATGGTCGTTTTTTTTTGGGTGGAAAAAAAATGCCTTACTATACATGGTCGTTTTTTTGGGGTGGAAAAAAATGCCTTACTATACATGGTCGTTTTTTTTGGGTGGAAAAAAAATGCCTTACTATACATGGTCGTTTTTTTGGGGTGGAAAAAAAAATGCCTTACTATACATGGTCGTTTTCTTTGGGTGGAAAAAAAATGCCTTACTATACATGGTCGTTTTTTTTGGGGTGGAAAAAAAATGCCTTACTATACATGGTCGTTTTTTTTTGGGTGGAAAAAAAATGCCTTAATATACATGGTCGTTTTTTTGGGGTGGAAAAAAAATGCCTTACTATACATGGTCGTTTTTTTTTGGGTGGAAAAAAAATGCCTTACTATACATGGTCGTTTTTTTTGGGTGGAAAAAAATGCCTTACTATACATGGTTGTTTTTTTTGGGTGGAAAAAAAATGCCTTACTATACATGGTCGTTTTTTTTGGGTGGAAAAAAATGCCTGACTATACATGGTCGTTTTTTTTTGGGTGGAAAAAAAATGCCTTACTATACATGGTCGTTTTTTTGGGGTGGAAAAAAAATGCCTTACTATACATGGTCGTTTTTTTTGGGTGGAAAAAAAATGCCTTACTATACATGGTCGTTTTTTTGGGGTGGAAACAAATGCCTTACTATACATGGCCGTTTTTTTTGGGTGGAAAAAAAATGCCTTACTATACATGGTCGTTTTTTTTTGGGTGGAAAAAAAATGCCTTACTATACATGGTCGTTTTTTTGGGGTGGAAAAAAATGCCTTACTATACATGGTCGTTTTTTTTGGGTGGAAAAAAAATGCCTTACTATACATGGTCGTTTTTTTGGGGTGGAAAAAAAAATGCCTTACTATACATGGTCGTTTTCTTTGGGTGGAAAAAAAATGCCTTACTATACATGGTCATTTTTTTGGGGTGGAAAAAAATGCCTTACTATACATGGTCGGTTTTTTTGGGTGGAAAAAAAATGCCTTACTATACATGGTCGTTTTTTTTGGGTGGAAAAAAAATGCCTTACTATACATGGTCGTTTTTTTGGGTCGAAAAAAAATGCCTTACTATACATGGTCGTTTTTTTTTGGGTGGAAAAAAAATGCCTTACTATACATGGTTGTTTTTTTTTGGGTGGAAAAAAAATGCCTTACTATACATGGTCGTTTTTTTGGGTGGAAAAAAAATGCCTTACTATACATGGTCGTTTTTTTTGGGTGGAAAAAAAATGCCTTACTATACATGGTCTTTTTTTGGGTGGAAAAAAATGCCTTACTATACATGGTCGTTTTTTTTGGGTGGAAAAAAAAATGCCTTACTATACATGGTCGTTTTTTTTGGGTGAAAAAAAAATGCCTTACTATACATGGTCGTTTTTTTTGGGTGGAAAAAAAATGCCTTACTATACATGGTCGTTTTTTTTGGGTGGAAAAAAAATGCCTTACTATACATGGTCGTTTTTTTTGGGTGGATAAAAAATGCCTTACTATACATGGTCGTTTTTTTGGGGTGGAATAAAAATGCCTTACTATACATGGTTGTTTTTTTTGGGTGGAAAAAAAATGCCTTACGATACATGGTCGTTTTTTTGGGGTGGAAAAAAATGCCTTACTATACATGGTCGTTTTTTTTGGGTGGAAAAAAAAATGCCTTACTATACATGGTCGTTTTTTTTGGGTGGAAAAAAATGCCTTACTATACATGGTCGTTTTTTTTGGGTGGAAAAAAAATGCCTTACTATACATGGTCGTTTTTTTGGGGTGGAAAAAAAAATGCCTTACTATACATGGTCGTTTTCTTTGGGTGGAAAAAAAATGCCTTACTATACATGGTCATTTTTTTTGGGTGGAAAAAAATTCCTTACTATACATGGTCGTTTTTTTTGGGTGGAAAAAAAATGCCTTACTATACATGGTCGTTTTTTTTGGGTGGAAAAAAAATGCCTTACTATACATGGTCGTTTTTTTGGGTAAAAAAAAAATGCCTTACTATACATGGTCGTTTTTTTTGGGTGGAAAAAAATGCCTTACTATACATGATCGTTTTTTTTTGCGTGGAAAAAAATGCCTTACTATACATGGTCGTTTTTTTTGGGTGAAAAAAAAATGCCTTACTATACATGGTCGGTTTTTTTGGGTGAAAAAAAAATTCCTTACTATACATGGTCGTTTTTTTTGGGTGGAAAAAAATGCCTTACTATACATGGTCGTTTTTTTTGGGTGGAAAAAAATGCCTTACTATATACATGGTCGTTTTTTTTGGGTGGAAAAAAAATGCCTTACTATACATGGTCGTTTTTTTGGGTGCAAAAAAAATGCCTTACTATACATGGTCGTTTTTTTGGGGTGGAAAAAAAATGCCTTACTATACATGGTCGTTTTTTTTTGGTGGAAAAAAAATGCCTTACTATACATGGTCGTTTTTTTGGGGTGGGAAAAAAATGCCTTACTATACATGGTTGTTTTTTTTGGGTGGAAAAAAAATGCCTTACTATACATGGTCGTTTTTTTTTGGGTGGAAAAAAATGCCTTACTATACATGGTCGTTTTTTTGGGGTGGAAAAAAATGCCTTACTATACATGGTCGTTTTTTTTGGGTGGAAAAAAAATGCCTTACTATACATGGTCGTTTTTTTGGGGTGGAAAAAAAAATGCCTTACTATACATGGTCGTTTTCTTTGGGTGGAAAAAACATGCCTTACTATACATGGTCATTTTTTTGGGGTGGAAAAAAATGCCTTACTATACATGGTCGGTTTTTTTGGGTGGAAAAAAAATGCCTTACTATACATGGTCGGTTTTTTTGGGTGGAAAAAAAATGCCTTACTATACATGGTCGTTTTTTTGGGTCCAAAAAAATGCCTTACTATACATGGTCGTTTTTTTTTGGGTGGAAAAAAAATGCCTTACTATACATGGTTGTTTTTTTTTGGGTGGAAAAAAAATGCCTTACTATACATGGTCGTTTTTTTGGGTGGAAAAAAAATGCCTTACTATACATGGTCGTTTTTTTTGGGTGGAAAAAAAATGCCTTACTATACATGGTCTTTTTTTGGGTGGAAAAAAATGCCTTACTATACATGGTCGTTTTTTTTGGGTGGAAAAAAAAATGCCTTACTATACATGGTCGTTTTTTTTGGGTGAAAAAAAAATGCCTTACTATACATGGTCATTTTTTTTGGGTGGAAAAAAAATGCCTTACTATACATGGTCGTTTTTTTTGGGTGGAAAAAAAATGCCTTACTATACATGGTCGTTTTTTTTGGGTGGATAAAAAATGCCTTACTATACATGGTCGTTTTTTTGGGGTGGAATAAAAATGCCTTGCTATACATGGTTGTTTTTTTTGGGTGGAAAAAAAATGCCTTACGATACATGGTCGTTTTTTTGGGGTGGAAAAAAATGCCTTACTATACATGGTCGTTTTTTTTGGGTGGAAAAAAAAATGCCTTACTATACATGGTCGTTTTTTTTGGGTGGAAAAAAATGCCTTACTATACATGGTCGTTTTTTTTGGGTGGAAAAAAAATGCCTTACTATACATGGTCGTTTTTTTGGGGTGGAAAAAAAAATGCCTTACTATACATGGTCGTTTTCTTTGGGTGGAAAAAAAATGCCTTACTATACATGGTCATTTTTTTTGGGTGGAAAAAAATGCCTTACTATACATGGTCGTTTTTTTTGGGTGGAAAAAAAATGCCTTACTATACATGGTCGTTTTTTTTGGGTGGAAAAAAAATGCCTTACTATACATGGTCGTTTTTTTGGGTAAAAAAAAAATGCCTTACTATACATGGTCGTTTTTTTTGGGTGGAAAAAAATGCCTTACTATACATGATCGTTTTTTTTTGCGTGGAAAAAAATGCCTTACTATACATGGTCGTTTTTTTTTGGGTGAAAAAAAATGCCTTACTATACATGGTCGGTTTTTTTGGGTGAAAAAAAAATGCCTTACTATACATGGTCGTTTTTTTTGGGTGGAAAAAAATGCCTTACTATACATGGTCGTTTTTTTTAGGTGGGAAAAAAATGCTTGACTATACATGGTTGTTTTTTTTTGGGTGGAAAAAAATGCCTTACTATACATGGTCGTTTTTTTTGGGTGGAAAAAAATGCCTTACTATATACATGGTCGTTTTTTTTGGGTGGAAAAAAAATGCCTTACTATACATGGTCGTTTTTTTGGGTGCAAAAAAAATGCCTTACTATACATGGTCGTTTTTTTGGGGTGGAAAAAAAATGCCTTACTATACATGGTCGTTTTTTTTGGGTGGAAAAAAAATGCCTTACTATACATGGTCGTTTTTTTGGGGTGGGAAAAAAATGCCTTACTATACATGGTTGTTTTTTTTTGGGTGGAAAAAAAATGCCTTACTATACATGGTCTTTAAAAAAAAAAAAAAGTGACTGATTGGGTCGGGCCTTGAATGCCGAGGAAATGCCTCATTGGTCCGTCCAGCGCCGTTTGAAGGACCTACCTGTTTATTGCCGCTTTCTTGCTCGCAGTTTCTCCACCAATCTCTGCAGGCCAAATGTGGAACTTGATCTTTGATCCCCATACTGTGCACTTAAACGTGTGTTTGCACAAGCAAATACATTTAGCAGACTACAACCCAAGTGTGACAAGAAGTGACTCCACAACCATCAGACTTTATTTTAAGAAGGCTCACATCACATGATCATAAACGCATTTATTAAATATTCTTAAGGGCCCGAGTGACATTGACATTTTTTTTTGACATTCTATGTTACAGCTGACTGCAGGACGTCTCTGTAAGACATAAGAAGAGTTGGAATTGAGTTTTTGCTGCTCTCCAATGATGACAGATGACGCGCATGCCGTTCATCTGTATCTGCTTCCGTCTTTGTCCTTGGCCTTCCTGGGCGAGCGGCTGCGACTCCTTCGACTCCGGTCCCGTCCCTCCTTCGCGTGTCTGTCCCGGGACTTGCCGCGCCTGCGGTCGCCGTCTCTGGAGCGGGAACGCGAGCGAGAGCGCTGCCGGTCCAACTTCCTGTCTTACTATACATGGTCGTTTTTTTGGGGAGAAAAAGAATGCCTTACTATACATGGTCGTTTTTTTTGGGAGAAAAAAAAATGCCTTACTATACATGGTTGTTTTTTTTGGGGTGGGAAAAAAATGCCTTACTATATATACATGGTGGTTTTTTTTGGGAGAAAAAAAAATGCCTTACTATACATGGTCGTGACAAGGCGAGGACAAGTAGGACTCAGACGCAGGCGTAAGGTAGGCCACCAAGGCAGCAGGTTTATTTCCGGCCAACAGTGGTCTCCTCTCAAACTGAGAGGAGAACAGGGAGGGGAAAAAGTGGAGAACAAAAGGCGCTCCACTAGGGAGGAAAAAACAGGCAAAAGGTACTGGGGACAACAGAAAGCGCTCCGCTAGGGAGGAAAAAGGGCACAAGGCAAAAGGGGTAACTAAAGGCGCTCCAAAAGGGAGGAAAAGGCACAAAAACAAAGCAACAACGCTAGGCAACAGGAACAAGGACATGAGGACTGTGGACGCTTCCATGCACTGACAGTGACACTTCGGCCCTGAGGGGAGAATGCAGGTGGCTTTTATTGCTGTAGGTGATTGGTGGCAGGTGGTGATAATCAAGGGCGGGGACCGGTAATTATGGAGCGGCAGGAAGGGCAAGTGACCTGGGGTGCGAAGGGAATCAGAAATTCAAAATAAAACAGGAAACATGACTATGACAATAAAAGCATGGCCTGTCACGCAGGTGGCGGCGTGACAGTACCCCCCCCTCAATGGCCGGCTCCTGACGGCCATCCGACCCAAAGAGTCCAAAAACAAGGGCGGGCGGAAGGGGGCACGGAGGTGGGAACACGGCCCACCCATCCGTACAGACAAAAAGCAGTTCAGGAGGGCGTCCTCGACGCCCGACAAGAGAGTCCCAGCGGGGCCAGTCAGGAGGGCGTCCTCGACGCCCGACAAGGAGCAGAGGTGGCGGCGGGGTGTTCGCCGCCAGATGAGGAGCAGGAGGCGGCCGCTGGCCGGGCGCCGCCGGAACTGGTGCAGATGATGGCGGCCGCTGGCTGGGCGCCGCCGATAGAGGAACCGGAGGTGGCGGCCGCAATCCATGCGCCGCCTGACGAGGAACAGGAGGTGGCGACCGCAATCCATGCGCCGCCTGACGAGGAACAGGAGGTGGCGACCGCAATCCATGCGCCGCCTGACGAGGAACAGGAGGTGGCGACCGCAATCCATGCGCCGCCTGACGAGGAACAGGAGGTGGCGACCGCAATCCATGCGCCGCCTGACGAGGAACAGGAGGTGGCGACCGCAATCCATGCGCCGCCTGACGAGGAACAGGAGGTGGCGACCGCAATCCATGCGCCGCCTGACGAGGAACAGGAGGTGGCGGCCGCAATCCATGCGCCGCCTGACGAGGAACAGGAAGTAGCGGCCCAGGCGAAGCGGCCAGGGACTGCGGCGGCAGCGGCCCAGGCGAAGCGGCCAGGGACTGCGGCGGCAGCGGCACAGGCGAAGCGGCCAGGGACTGCGGCGGCAGCGGCCCAGGCGAAGCGGCCAGGGGCTGCGGCGGCAGCGGCCCAGGCGAAGCGGCCAGGGGCTGCGGCGGCAGCGGCACAGGCGAAGCGGCCAGGGGCTGCGGCGGCAGCGGCACAGGCGAAGCGGCCAGGGGCTGCGGCGGCAGCGGCACAGGCGAAGCGGCCAGGGGCTGCGGCGGCAGCGGCAGCGGCACAGGCGAAGCGGCCAGGGGCTGCGGCGGCAGCGGCAGCGGCACAGGCGAAGCGGCCAGGGGCTGCGGCGGCAGTAGACAAGGTTCCGGAGCGAGAGGCTGTAGCAAACGAGGTTCAGGGGCGAGAGGCTGCAGCAGACGAGGTTCAGGGGCGAGAGGCTGCAGCAGACAAGGTTCAGGAGCGAGAAGCTGCAACAGACGAGGTTCAGGGGCGAGAGGCTCCAGCAGACGAGGTTCAGGGGCGAGAGGCTGCAGCAGACGAGGTTCGGGGTTCTGAGGCCAGTCCGACCCTTCACCCCAGTCGCCACGGTCCAAAGCCATCAACTCTTTTATCTCTGCAATGACTCGGGCGATGTCTTCAAGCCTCTGCCAGGTCTCCAAGTTGGACACTCCCGCTGGGTCCATGCTGGCCGAAGTGTACTGACAAGGCGAGGACAAGTAGGACTCAGACGCAGGCGTAAGGTAGGCCACCAAGGCAGCAGGTTTATTTCCGGCCAACAGTGGTCTCCTCTCAAACTGAGAGGAGAACAGGGAGGGGAAAAAGTGGAGAACAAAAGGCGCTCCACTAGGGAGGAAAAAACAGGCAAAAGGTACTGGGGACAACAGAAAGCGCTCCGCTAGGGAGGAAAAAGGGCACAAGGCAAAAGGGGTAACTAAAGGCGCTCCAAAAGGGAGGAAAAGGCACAAAAACAAAGCAACAACGCTAGGCAACAGGAACAAGGACATGAGGACTGTGGACGCTTCCATGCACTGACGGTGACACTTCGGCCCTGAGGGGAGAATGCAGGTGGCTTTTATTGCTGTAGGTGATTGGTGGCAGGTGGTGATAATCAAGGGCGGGGACCGGTAATTATGGAGCGGCAGGAAGGGCAAGTGACCTGGGGTGCGAAGGGAATCAGAAATTCAAAATAAAACAGGAAACATGACTATGACAATAAAAGCATGGCCTGTCACGCAGGTGGCGGCGTGACAGGTCGTTTTTTTTGGGTGGGAAAAAAATGCCTTACTATACATGGTCGTTTTTTTTGGGTGGAAAAAAAATGCCTTACTATACATGGTCGTTTTTTTGGGGGAGAAAAAAAATGCCTTACTATACATGGTCGTTTTTTTTGGGTGGAAAAAAAAATGCCTTACTATACATGGTCGTTTTTTTTGGGTGGAAAAAAAATGCCTTACTATACATGGTCGTTTTTTTTGGGTGGAAAAAAATGCCTTACTATACATGGTCGGTTTTTTGGGGAGAAAAAAAATGCCTTACTATACATGGTCGTTTTTTTTGGGTGGAAAAAAAATGCCTTACTATACATGGTCGTTTTTTTGGGTAAAAAAAAAATGCCTTACTATACATGGTCGTTTTTTTTGGGTGGAAAAAAATGCCTTACTATACATGATCGTTTTTTTTTGCGTGGAAAAAAATGCCTTACTATACATGGTCGTTTTTTTTTGGGTGAAAAAAAATGCCTTACTATACATGGTCGGTTTTTTTGGGTGAAAAAAAAATGCCTTACTATACATGGTCGTTTTTTTTGGGTGGAAAAAAATGCCTTACTATACATGGTCGTTTTTTTTAGGTGGGAAAAAAATGCTTGACTATACATGGTCGTTTTTTTTTGGGTGGAAAAAAATGCCTTACTATACATGGTCGTTTTTTTTGGGTGGAAAAAAATGCCTTACTATATACATGGTCGTTTTTTTTGGGTGGAAAAAAAATGCCTTACTATACATGGTCGTTTTTTTGGGTGCAAAAAAAATGCCTTACTATACATGGTCGTTTTTTTGGGGTGGAAAAAAAATGCCTTACTATACATGGTCGTTTTTTTTGGGTGGAAAAAAAATGCCTTACTATACATGGTCGTTTTTTTGGGGTGGGAAAAAAATGCCTTACTATACATGGTTGTTTTTTTTTGGGTGGAAAAAAAATGCCTTACTATACATGGTCTTTAAAAAAAAAAAAAGTGACTGATTGGGTCGGGCCTTGAATGCCGAGGAAATGCCTCATTGGTCCGTCCAGCGCCGTTTGAAGGACCTACCTGTTTATTGCCGCTTTCTTGCTCGCAGTTTCTCCACCAATCTCTGCAGGCCAAATGTGGAACTTGATCTTTGATCCCCATACTGTGCACTTAAACGTGTGTTTGCACAAGCAAATACATTTAGCAGACTACAACCCAAGTGTGACAAGAAGTGACTCCACAACCATCAGACTTTATTTTAAGAAGGCTCACATCACATGATCATAAACGCATTTATTAAATATTCTTAAGGGCCCGAGTGACATTGACATTTTTTTTTGACATTCTATGTTACAGCTGACTGCAGGACGTCTCTGTAAGACATAAGAAGAGTTGGAATTGAGTTTTTGCTGCTCTCCAATGATGACAGATGACGCGCATGCCGTTCATCTGTATCTGCTTCCGTCTTTGTCCTTGGCCTTCCTGGGCGAGCGGCTGCGACTCCTTCGACTCCGGTCCCGTCCCTCCTTCGCGTGTCTGTCCCGGGACTTGCCGCGCCTGCGGTCGCCGTCTCTGGAGCGGGAACGCGAGCGAGAGCGCTGCCGGTCCAACTTCCTGTCTTACTATACATGGTCGTTTTTTTGGGGAGAAAAAGAATGCCTTACTATACATGGTCGTTTTTTTTGGGAGAAAAAAAAATGCCTTACTATACATGGTTGTTTTTTTTGGGGTGGGAAAAAAATGCCTTACTATATATACATGGTGGTTTTTTTTGGGAGAAAAAAAAATGCCTTACTATACATGGTCGTGACAAGGCGAGGACAAGTAGGACTCAGACGCAGGCGTAAGGTAGGCCACCAAGGCAGCAGGTTTATTTCCGGCCAACAGTGGTCTCCTCTCAAACTGAGAGGAGAACAGGGAGGGGAAAAAGTGGAGAACAAAAGGCGCTCCACTAGGGAGGAAAAAACAGGCAAAAGGTACTGGGGACAACAGAAAGCGCTCCGCTAGGGAGGAAAAAGGGCACAAGGCAAAAGGGGTAACTAAAGGCGCTCCAAAAGGGAGGAAAAGGCACAAAAACAAAGCAACAACGCTAGGCAACAGGAACAAGGACATGAGGACTGTGGACGCTTCCATGCACTGACAGTGACACTTCGGCCCTGAGGGGAGAATGCAGGTGGCTTTTATTGCTGTAGGTGATTGGTGGCAGGTGGTGATAATCAAGGGCGGGGACCGGTAATTATGGAGCGGCAGGAAGGGCAAGTGACCTGGGGTGCGAAGGGAATCAGAAATTCAAAATAAAACAGGAAACATGACTATGACAATAAAAGCATGGCCTGTCACGCAGGTGGCGGCGTGACAGTACCCCCCCCTCAATGGCCGGCTCCTGACGGCCATCCGACCCAAAGAGTCCAAAAACAAGGGCGGGCGGAAGGGGGCACGGAGGTGGGAACACGGCCCACCCATCCGTACAGACAAAAAGCAGTTCAGGAGGGCGTCCTCGACGCCCGACAAGAGAGTCCCAGCGGGGCCAGTCAGGAGGGCGTCCTCGACGCCCGACAAGGAGCAGAGGTGGCGGCGGGGTGTTCGCCGCCAGATGAGGAGCAGGAGGCGGCCGCTGGCCGGGCGCCGCCGGAACTGGTGCAGATGATGGCGGCCGCTGGCTGGGCGCCGCCGATAGAGGAACCGGAGGTGGCGGCCGCAATCCATGCGCCGCCTGACGAGGAACAGGAGGTGGCGACCGCAATCCATGCGCCGCCTGACGAGGAACAGGAGGTGGCGACCGCAATCCATGCGCCGCCTGACGAGGAACAGGAGGTGGCGACCGCAATCCATGCGCCGCCTGACGAGGAACAGGAGGTGGCGACCGCAATCCATGCGCCGCCTGACGAGGAACAGGAGGTGGCGACCGCAATCCATGCGCCGCCTGACGAGGAACAGGAGGTGGCGACCGCAATCCATGCGCCGCCTGACGAGGAACAGGAGGTGGCGGCCGCAATCCATGCGCCGCCTGACGAGGAACAGGAAGTAGCGGCCCAGGCGAAGCGGCCAGGGACTGCGGCGGCAGCGGCCCAGGCGAAGCGGCCAGGGACTGCGGCGGCAGCGGCACAGGCGAAGCGGCCAGGGACTGCGGCGGCAGCGGCCCAGGCGAAGCGGCCAGGGGCTGCGGCGGCAGCGGCCCAGGCGAAGCGGCCAGGGGCTGCGGCGGCAGCGGCACAGGCGAAGCGGCCAGGGGCTGCGGCGGCAGCGGCACAGGCGAAGCGGCCAGGGGCTGCGGCGGCAGCGGCACAGGCGAAGCGGCCAGGGGCTGCGGCGGCAGCGGCAGCGGCACAGGCGAAGCGGCCAGGGGCTGCGGCGGCAGCGGCAGCGGCACAGGCGAAGCGGCCAGGGGCTGCGGCGGCAGTAGACAAGGTTCCGGAGCGAGAGGCTGTAGCAAACGAGGTTCAGGGGCGAGAGGCTGCAGCAGACGAGGTTCAGGGGCGAGAGGCTGCAGCAGACAAGGTTCAGGAGCGAGAAGCTGCAACAGACGAGGTTCAGGGGCGAGAGGCTCCAGCAGACGAGGTTCAGGGGCGAGAGGCTGCAGCAGACGAGGTTCGGGGTTCTGAGGCCAGTCCGACCCTTCACCCCAGTCGCCACGGTCCAAAGCCATCAACTCTTTTATCTCTGCAATGACTCGGGCGATGTCTTCAAGCCTCTGCCAGGTCTCCAAGTTGGACACTCCCGCTGGGTCCATGCTGGCCGAAGTGTACTGACAAGGCGAGGACAAGTAGGACTCAGACGCAGGCGTAAGGTAGGCCACCAAGGCAGCAGGTTTATTTCCGGCCAACAGTGGTCTCCTCTCAAACTGAGAGGAGAACAGGGAGGGGAAAAAGTGGAGAACAAAAGGCGCTCCACTAGGGAGGAAAAAACAGGCAAAAGGTACTGGGGACAACAGAAAGCGCTCCGCTAGGGAGGAAAAAGGGCACAAGGCAAAAGGGGTAACTAAAGGCGCTCCAAAAGGGAGGAAAAGGCACAAAAACAAAGCAACAACGCTAGGCAACAGGAACAAGGACATGAGGACTGTGGACGCTTCCATGCACTGACGGTGACACTTCGGCCCTGAGGGGAGAATGCAGGTGGCTTTTATTGCTGTAGGTGATTGGTGGCAGGTGGTGATAATCAAGGGCGGGGACCGGTAATTATGGAGCGGCAGGAAGGGCAAGTGACCTGGGGTGCGAAGGGAATCAGAAATTCAAAATAAAACAGGAAACATGACTATGACAATAAAAGCATGGCCTGTCACGCAGGTGGCGGCGTGACAGGTCGTTTTTTTTGGGTGGGAAAAAAATGCCTTACTATACATGGTCGTTTTTTTTGGGTGGAAAAAAAATGCCTTACTATACATGGTCGTTTTTTTGGGGGAGAAAAAAAATGCCTTACTATACATGGTCGTTTTTTTTGGGTGGAAAAAAAAATGCCTTACAATACATGGTCGTTTTTTTTGGGTGGAAAAAAAATGCCTTACTATACATGGTCGTTTTTTTTGGGGAGAAAAAAAATGCCTTACTATACATGGTCGTTTTTTTTGGGTGGAAAAAAATGCCTTACTATACATGGTCGGTTTTTTTTGGGTGAAAAAAAAATGCCTTACTATACATGGTCGTTTTTTTTGGGTGGAAAAAAAATGCCTTACTATACATGGTCGTTTTTTTTGGGTGGAAAAAAAATGCCTTACTATACATGGTCGTTTTTTTTGGGTGGAAAAAAAATGCCTTACTATACATGGTCATTTTTTTTGGGTGGAAAAAAAATGCCTTACTATACATGGTCGTTTTTTTTGGGTGGAAAAAAAATGCCTTACTATACATGGTCGTTTTTTTTGGGTGGAAAAAAATGCCTTACTATACATGGTCGTTTTTTTGGGGAGAAAAAAATGCCTTACTATACATGGTCGTTTTTTTTTGGGTGGAAAAAAAAATGCCTTACTATACATGGTCGTTTTTTTTGGGTGGAAAAAAATGCCTTACTATACATGGTCGGTTTTTTTTTTGGGTGGAAAAAAAATGCCTTACTATACATGGTCGTTTTTTTGGGTGGTAAAAAAATGCCTTACTATACATGGTCGTTTTTTTTGGGTGGAAAAAAAATGCCTTACTATACATGGTCGTTTTTTTGGGTAAAAAAAAATGCCTTACTATACATGGTCGTTTTTTTTGGGTGGAAAAAAATGCCTTACTATACATGATCGTTTTTTTTTGCGTGGAAAAAAATGCCTTACTATACATGGTCGTTTTTTTTGGGTGAAAAAAAAATGCCCTACTATACATGGTCGTTTTTTTTGGGTGAAAAAAAAATGCCTTACTATACATGGTCGGTTTTTTTGGGTGGAAAAAAATGCCTTACTATACATGGTCGTTTTTTTTAGGTGGAAAAAAAATGCTTGACTATACATGGTCGTTTTTTTTTGGGTGGAAAAAAATGCCTTACTATACATGGTCGTTTTTTTTGGGTGGAAAAAAATGCCTTACTATATACATGGTCGTTTTTTTTGGGTGGAAAAAAAATGCCTTACTATACATGGTCGTTTTTTTGGGTGCAAAAAAAATGCCTTACTATACATGGTCGTTTTTTTGGGGTGGAAAAAAAATGCCTTACTATACATGGTCGTTTTTTTTGGGTGGGAAAAAAATGCCTTACTATACATGGTCGTTTTTTTTGGGTGGGAAAAAAATGCCTTACTATACATGGTCGTTTTTTTGGGGTGGGAAAAAAATGCCTTACTATACATGGTCGTTTTTTTTGGGTGGAAAAAAATGCCTTACTATACATGGTCGTTTTTTTGGGGTGGAAAAAAAATGCCTTACTATACATGGTCGTTTTTTTTGGGTGGAAAAAAAATGCCTTACTTTCCATGGTCGTTTTTGTGGGTGGAAAAAAATGCCTTACTATACATGGTCGTTTTTTTTGGGTGGAAAAAAAATGCCTTACTATACATGGTCGTTTTTTTGGGGAGAAAAAAAATGCCTTACTATACATGGTCGTTTTTTTTGGGGTGGAAAAAAAATGCCTTACTATACATGGTCGTTTTTTTTGGGTGGAAAAAAAATGCCTTACTATACATGGTCGGTTTTTTTGGGTGCAAAAAAATGCCTTACTATACATGGTCGGTTTTTCTGGGTGGAAAAAAAATGCCTTACTTTCCATGGTCGTTTTTGTGGGTGGAAAAAAATGCCTTACTATACATGGTCGTTTTTTTTGGGTGGAAAAAAAATGCCTTACTATACATGGTCGTTTTTTTGGGAGAAAAAAAAAATGCCTTACTATACATGATCGTTTTTTTTGGGTGGGAAAAAAATGCCTTACTATACATGGTCGTTTTTTTTGGGTGGAAAAAAAATGCCTCACTATACATGGTCGTTTTTTGGGGGAGAAAAAAAATGCCTTACTATACATGGTCGTTTTTTTTGGGTGGAAAAAAAATGCCTTACTTTCCATGGTCGTTTTTGTGGGTGGAAAAAAATGCCTTACTATACATGGTCGTTTTTTTTGGGTGGAAAAAAATGCCTTACTATACATGGTCGTTTTTTTGGGGAGAAAAAAAATGCCTTACTATACATGGTCGTTTTTTTTGGGGTGGAAAAAAAATGCCTTACTATACATGGTCGTTTTTTTTGGGTGGAAAAAAATGCCTTACTATACATGGTCGTTTTTTTTGGGTGGAAAAAAAATGCCTTACTATACATGGTCGTTTTTTTTTTTGGGTGGAAAAAAATGCCTTACTATACATGGTCGTTTTTTTTGGGTGGGAAAAAAATGCCTTACTATACATGGTCGTTTTTTTTGGGTGGGAAAAAAATGCCTTACTATACATGGTCGTTTTTTTTGGGTGGGAAAAAAATGCCTTACTATACATGGTCGTTTTTTTTGGGTGGGAAAAAAATGCCTTACTATACATGGTCGTTTTTTTGGGGTGGGAAAAAAATGCCTTACTATACATGGTCGTTTTTTTTGGGTGGAAAAAAATGCCTTACTATACATGGTCGTTTTTTTGGGGTGGAAAAAAAATGCCTTACTATACATGGTCGTTTTTTTTGGGTGGAAAAAAAATGCCTTACTTTCCATGGTCGTTTTTGTGGGTGGAAAAAAATGCCTTACTATACATGGTCGTTTTTTTTGGGTGGAAAAAAAATGCCTTACTATACATGGTCGTTTTTTTGGGGAGAAAAAAAATGCCTTACTATACATGGTCGTTTTTTTTGGGGTGGAAAAAAAATGCCTTACTATACATGGTCGTTTTTTTTGGGTGGAAAAAAAATGCCTTACTATACATGGTCGGTTTTTTTGGGTGCAAAAAAATGCCTTACTATACATGGTCGGTTTTTCTGGGTGGAAAAAAAATGCCTTACTTTCCATGGTCGTTTTTGTGGGTGGAAAAAAATGCCTTACTATACATGGTCGTTTTTTTTGGGTGGAAAAAAAATGCCTTACTATACATGGTCGTTTTTTTGGGAGAAAAAAAAAATGCCTTACTATACATGATCGTTTTTTTTGGGTGGGAAAAAAATGCCTTACTATACATGGTCGTTTTTTTTGGGTGGAAAAAAAATGCCTCACTATACATGGTCGTTTTTTGGGGGAGAAAAAAAATGCCTTACTATACATGGTCGTTTTTTTTGGGTGGAAAAAAAATGCCTTACTTTCCATGGTCGTTTTTGTGGGTGGAAAAAAATGCCTTACTATACATGGTCGTTTTTTTTGGGTGGAAAAAAATGCCTTACTATACATGGTCGTTTTTTTGGGGAGAAAAAAAATGCCTTACTATACATGGTCGTTTTTTTTGGGGTGGAAAAAAAATGCCTTACTATACATGGTCGTTTTTTTGGGGAGAAAAAAATGCCTTACTATACATGGTCGTTTTTTCTTGGGTGGAAAAAAAAATGCCTTACTATACATGGTCGGTTTTTTTTTTGGGTGGAAAAAAAATGCCTTACTATACATGGTCGTTTTTTTGGGTGGTAAAAAAATGCCTTACTATACATGGTCGTTTTTTTTGGGTGGAAAAAAAATGCCTTACTATACATGGTCGTTTTTTTGGGTAAAAAAAAAATGCCTTACTATACATGGTCGTTTTTTTTGGGTGGAAAAAAATGCCTTACTATACATGGTCGTTTTTTTTGGGTGGAAAAAAAATGCCTTACTATACATGGTTGTTTTTTTTTTTTGGGTGGAAAAAAATGCCTTACTATACATGGTCGTTTTTTTTGGGTGGGAAAAAAATGCCTTACTATACATGGTCGTTTTTTTGATAGAAAAAAAGGCTTACTATACATGGTCATTTTTTGACAGAAAAGAAAAAGGCTTACTATACATGGTCATTTTTTGATAGAAAAAAAAAGGCTTACTATACATGGTCTCTTTTTTTTTTTTTTTTTTTTTTTTTTTTTTTGAAAGCCTTACTATACATGGTCATCTTTTTGATAGAAAAAAGCTTACTATACATGGTCTTTTTTTTTTGTTTTGAAAGCCTTACTATACATGGTCATTTTTTTGATAGAAAAAAAGGCTTACTATACATGGTCATTTCTTGGCAGAAAAAAAAGGCTTACTATACATGGTCATTTTTTGATAGAAAAAAAAAAGGCTTACTATACATGGTCATTTTTTGATAGGAAAAAAAAAAAGCCTTACTATACATGGTCATTTTTTTTTATATAAAAAAAAAAGGCTTACTATACATGGTCATTTTTTTGATAGAAAAAAAAGGCTTTCTATACATGGTCGTTTTTTTAACAAAAAAAACCCCCGCCTTACTATACATGGTCGTTTTTTTAACAAAATAAAAAACGCCTTACTATACATGGTCATTTTTTTCATAGAAAAAAAAAAAAGCCTTACTATACATGGTCATTTTTTTGATTAAAAAAAAAGGCTTACTATACATGGTCATTTTTTGATAGAAAAAAAACGCCTTACAATACATGGTCGTTTTTTTAACAAAATAAAAAACGCCTTACTATACATGGTCATTTTTTTGATAGAAAAAAAGGCTTACTATACATGGTCATTTCTTGGCAGAAAAAAAAGGCTTACTATACATGGTCATTTTTTGATAGAAAAAAAAAAAAGGCTTACTATACATGGTAATTTTTTGATAGGGAAAAAAAAAAGCCTTACTATACATGGTCATTTTTTTTTATATAAAAAAAAAAAGGCTTACTATACATGGTCATTTTTTTGATAGAAAAAAAAAGGCTTTCTATACATGGTCGTTTTTTTAACAAAAAAAAAAACGCCTTACTATACATGGTCATTTTTTTAACAAACTAAAAAACGCCTTACTATACATGGTAATTTTTTTCATAGAAAAAAAAAAAGCCTTACTATACATGGTCATTTTTTTGATAGAAAAAAAAGGCTTACTATACATGGTCATTTCTTGGCAGAAAAAAAAGGCTTACTATACATGGTCATTTTTTGATAGAAAAAAAACGCCTTACTATACATGGTCGTTTTTTTAACAAAATAAAAAACGCCTTACTATACATGGTCATTTTTTTGATAGAAAAAAAAAGCCTTACTATACATGGTCATTTTTTTTTATAGAAAAAAAGGCTTACTATACATGGTCATTTCTTGGCAGAAAAAAAAGGCTTGCTATAAATGGTCATTTTTTTGACAGAAAAAAAAAGGCTTACTATACATGGTCTGCGATTGGTTGGCAACCAGTCCAGGGTGTCCCCCGCCTACTGCCCAGAGCCAGCTGAGATAGGCGCCAGCAGCCCCCGCGACCCTTGTGAGGAATAAGCGGTCAAGAAAATGGATGGATGGATGGATGGATGGATATACATGGTCATTTTTTGATAGAAATAAAAAAGCCTTACTATACATGGTCATTTTTTTGATAGAAAAAAAAGGCTTACTATACATGGTCATTTTTTGTTAGAAAAAAAAGGCTTACTATACATGGTCATTTTATGATAGAAAAAAAACGCCTTACTATACATGGTCGATTTTTTAACAAAATAAAAAACGGCTTACTATACACGGTCATTTTTTTGATAGAAAAAAAAAGCCTTACTATACATGGTCATTTTTTTGATAGAAAAAAAGGCTTACTATACATGGTCATTTCTTGGCAGAAAAAAAAGGCTTACTATACATGGTCATTTTTTGATAGGAAAAAAAAAAAGGCTTACTATACATGGTCATTTTTTGATAGGGAAAAAAAAAAGCCTTACTATACATGGTCATTTTTTTTTATATAAAAAAAAAAGGCTTACTATACATGGTCATTTTTTTGATAGAAAAAAAAAAGGCTTTCTTTACATGGTCGTTTTTTTAACAAAAAAAAAAAACGCCTTACTATACATGGTCGTTTTTTTAACAAAATAAAAAACGCCTTACTATACATGGTAATTTTTTTCATAGAAAAAAAAAAAGCCTTACTATACATGGTCATTTTTTTGATTAAAAAAAAGGCTTACTATACATGGTCATTTTTTGATAGAAAAAAACGCCTTACTATACATGGTCATTTTTTGATAGGAAAAAAAAAAAGGCTTACTATACATGATAATTTTTTGATAGGGAAAAAAAAAAGCCTTACTATACATGGTCATTTTTTTTTATATAAAAAAAAAAGGCTTACTATACATGGTCATTTTTTTGATAGAAAAAAAAAGGCTTTCTATACATGGTCGTTTTTTTAACAAAAAAAAAAACGCCTTACTATACATGGTCATTTTTTTAACAAAATAAAAAACGCCTTACTATACATGGTAATTTTTTTCATAGAAAAAAAAAAAAGCCTTACTATACATGGTCATTTTTTTGATAGAAAAAAAAGGCTTACTATACATGGTCATTTCTTGGCAGAAAAAAAAGGCTTACTATACATGGTCATTTTTTGATAGAAAAAAAACGCCTTACTATACATGGTCGTTTTTTTAACAAAATAAAAAACGCCTTACTATACATGGTCATTTTTTTGATAGAAAAAAAAAGCCTTACTATACATGGTCATTTTTTTTTATAGAAAAAAAGGCTTACTATACATGGTCATTTCTTGGCAGAAAAAAAAGGCTTGCTATAAATGGTCATTTTTTTGACAGAAAAAAAAAGGCTTACTATACATGGTCTGCGATTGGTTGGCAACCAGTCCAGGGTGTCCCCCGCCTACTGCCCAGAGCCAGCTGAGATAGGCGCCAGCAGCCCCCGCGACCCTTGTGAGGAATAAGCGGTCAAGAAAATGGATGGATGGATGGATGGATGGATATACATGGTCATTTTTTGATAGAAATAAAAAAGCCTTACTATACATGGTCATTTTTTTGATAGAAAAAAAAGGCTTACTATACATGGTCATTTTTTGTTAGAAAAAAAAGGCTTACTATACATGGTCATTTTATGATAGAAAAAAAACGCCTTACTATACATGGTCGATTTTTTAACAAAATAAAAAACAGCTTACTATACACGGTCATTTTTTTGATAGAAAAAAAAAGCCTTACTATACATGGTCATTTTTTTGATAGAAAAAAAGGCTTACTATACATGGTCATTTCTTGGCAGAAAAAAAAGGCTTACTATACATGGTCATTTTTTGATAGGAAAAAAAAAAAGGCTTACTATACATGGTCATTTTTTGATAGGGAAAAAAAAAAGCCTTACTATACATGGTCATTTTTTTTTATATATAAAAAAAAGGCTTACTATACATGGTCATTTTTTTGATAGAAAAAAAAAGGCTTTCTTTACATGGTCGTTTTTTTAACAAAAAAAAAAAACGCCTTACTATACATGGTCGTTTTTTTAACAAAATAAAAAACGCCTTACTATACATGGTAATTTTTTTCATAGAAAAAAAAAAAGCCTTACTATACATGGTCATTTTTTTTGATTAAAAAAAAAGGCTTACTATACATGGTCATTTTTTGATAGAAAAAAACGCCTTACTATACATGGTCATTTTTTGATAGGAAAAAAAAAAAGGCTTACTATACATGGTCATTTTTTGATAGGGAAAAAAAAAAGCCTTACTATACATGGTCATTTTTTTTTATATAAAAAAAAAAGGCTTACTATACATGGTCATTTTTTTGATAGAAAAAAAAAGGCTTTCTTTACATGGTCGTTTTTTTAACAAAAAAAAAAAACGCCTTACTATACATGGTCGTTTTTTTAACAAAATAAAAAACGCCTTACTATACATGGTAATTTTTTTCATAGAAAAAAAAAAAGCCTTACTATACATGGTCATTTTTTTGATTAAAAAAAAGGCTTACTATACATGGTCATTTTTTGATAGAAAAAAACGCCTTACTATACATGGTCGTTTTTTTAACAAAATAAAAAACGCCTTACTATACATGGTCATTTTTTTGATAGAAAAAAAAAGCCTTACTATACATGGTCATTTTTTTGATAGAAAAAAAGGCTTACTATACATGGTCATTTCTTGGCAGAAAAAAAAGGCTTACTATACATGGTCATTTTTTTTTTATATATAAAAAAAAAGGCTTACTATACATGGGCATTTTTTTGATAGAAAAAAAAGGCTTTCTATACATGGCCGTTTTTTTAACAAAATAAAAAACGCCTTACTATACATGTTCATTTTTTTGATAGAAAAAAAAAAAGCCTTACTATACATGGTCATTTTTTTTTATATAAAAAAAAAAGGCTTACTATACATGGTCATTTTTTTGATAGAAAAAAAAGGCTTTCTATACATGGTCGTTTTTTTAACAAAAAAAAAAAACGCCTTACTATACATGGTCGTTTTTTTAACAAAATAAAAAACGCCTTACTATACATGGTCATTTTTTTGATAAAAAAAAAAAAAGCCTTACTATACATGGTCATTTTTTTGATAGAAAAAAAGGCTTACTATACATGGTCATTTCTTGGCAGAAAAAAAAGGCTTACTATACATGGTCATTTTTTGATAGAAAAAAAAAGGCTTACTATACATGGTCATTTTTTGATAGGAAAAAAAAAAAGCCTTACTATACATGGTCATTCTTTTTTATATATATAAAAAAGGCTTACTATACATGGGCATTTTTTGGATAGAAAAAAAAGGCTTTCTATACATGGCCGTTTTTTTAACAAAATAAAAAACGCCTTACTATACATGGTCATTTTTTTTTATATATAAAAAAAAAAGGCTTACTATACATGGTCATTTTTTTGATAGAAAAAAAAGGCTTTCTATACATGGTCGTTTTTTTAACAAAAAAAAACCCGCCTTACTATACATGGTCGTTTTTTTAACAAAATAAAAAACGCCTTACTATACATGGTCATTTTTTTGATAGAAAAAAAAAAAAGCCTTACTATACATGGTCATTTTTTTGATTAAAAAAAGGCTTACTATACATGGTCATTTTTTGATAGAAAAAAAAGCCTTACTATACATGGTCATTTTTTTGATAGAAAAAAAGGCTTACTATACATGGTCATTTCTTGGCAGAAAAAAAAAAGGCTTACTATACATGGTCATTTTTTGATAGGAAAAAAAAAAGCCTTACTATACATGGTCATTTTTTGATAGGAAAAAAAAAAAGCCATGGTCATTTTTTTTTATATATATAAAAAAGGCTTACTATACATGGGCATTTTTTTGATAGAAAAAAAAGGCTTTCTATACATGGCCGTTTTTTTAACAAAATAAAAAACGCCTTACTATACATGGTCATTTTTTTGATAGAAAAAAAAAAAGCCTTACTATACATGGTCATTTTTTTTTATATAAAAAAAAAAAGGCTTACTATACATGGTCATTTTTTTGATAGAAAAAAAAGGCTTTCTATACATGGTCGTTTTTTTAACAAAAAAAACCCCGCCTTACTATACATGGTCGTTTTTTTAACAAAATAAAAAACGCCTTACTATACATGGTCATTTTTTTGATAGAAAAAAAAAAAAAAAGCCTATGGTCATTTTTTTGATAAAAAAAAAAAGGCTTACTATACATGGTCATTTTTTGATAGAAAAAAAACGCCTTACTATACATGGTCGTTTTTTTAACAAAATAAAAAACGCCTTACTATACATGGTCATTTTTTTGATAGAAAAAAAAGCCTTACTATACATGGTCATTTTTTTGATAGAAAAAAAGGCTTACTATACATGGTCATTTCTTGGCAGAAAAAAAAAAGGCTTACTATACATGGTCATTTTTTGATAGGAAAAAAAAAAGCCTTACTATACATGGTCATTTTTTTTTTATATATAAAAAAAAGGCTTACTATACATGGTCATTTTTTTAACAAAATAAAAAACACCTTACTATACATGGTCATTTTTTTAACAAAATAAAAAACACCTTACTATACATGGTCATTTTTTTTATAGAAAAAAAAAGCCTTACTATAAATGGTCATTTTTTGTTCGAAAAAATAAAAGCCTTACTATACATGGTCATATTTTCACATAATAAAAGTCTTACTATACATGGTAATTTTTTTTTATAGAAAAAAAAAGGCTTACTATACATGGTCATTTTTTGATAGAAAAAAAAAGCCTTACTATACATGGTCATTTTTTTGATAGAAAAAAAAAGCCTTACTATACATGGTCATTTTTTTGATAGAAAAAAAAGGCTTACTATACATGGTCATTTTTTGTTAGAAAAAAAAGGCTTACTATACATGGTCATTTTATGATAGAAAAAAAAACGCCTTACTATACATGGTCGATTTTTTTAACAAAATAAAAAACGCCTTACTATACATGGTCATTTTTTTGTTAGAAAAAAAAAAAGCCTTACTATACATGGTCATTTTTTTGATAGAAAAAAAGGCTTACTATACATGGTCATTTTTTGATAGGAAAAAAAAAAAAGCCTTACTATACATGGTCATTTTTTTTTACATAAAAAAAAGGCTTACTATACATGGTCATTTTTTTGATAGAAAAAAAAGGCTTTCTATACATGGTCGTTTTTTTAACAAAAAAAAAAACGCCTTACTATACATGGTCGTTTTTTTAACAAAATAAAAAACGCCTTACTATACATGGTCATTTTTTTCATAGAAAAAAAAAAAGCCTTACTATACATGGTCATTTTTTTGATAAAAAAAAAAGGCTTACTATACATGGTCATTTTTTGATAGAAAAAAAAACGCCTTACTATACATGGTCGTTTTTTTTAACAAAATAAAAAACGCCTTACTATACATGGTCATTTTTTTGATAGAAAAAAAAAGCCTTACTATACATGGTCATTTTTTTGATAGAAAAAAAGGCTTACTATACATGGTCATTTCTTGGCAGAAAAAAAAGGCTTACTATACATGGTCATTTTTTGATAGAAAAAAAAAAAGGCTTACTATACATGGTAATTTTTTGATAGGAAAAAAAAAAGCCTTACTATACATGGTCTTTTTTTTAATATAAAAAAAAAGGCTTACTATACATGGGCATTTTTTTGATAGAAAAAAAAGGCTTTCTATACATGGCCGTTTTTTTAACAAAATAAAAAACGCCTTACTATACATGGTCATTTTTTTGATAGAAAAAAAAAAGCCTTACTATACATGGTCATTTTTTTTTATATATATAAAAAAAAAGGCTTACTATACATGGTCATTTTTTTGATAGAAAAAAAAGGCTTTCTATACATGGTCGTTTTTTTAACAAAAAAAAAACGCCTTACTATACATGGTCATTTTTTTGATAGAAAAAAAAAAAGGCTTACTATACATGGTAATTTTTTGATAGAAAAAAAACGCCTTACTATACATGGTCGTTTTTTTAACAAAATAAAAAACGCCTTACTATACATGGTCATTTTTTTGATAGAAAAAAAAAGCCTTACTATACATGGTCATTTTTTTGATAGAAAAAAAGGCTTACTATACATGGTCATTTCTTGGCAGAAAAAAAAGGCTTACTATACATGGTCATTTTTTGATAGAAAAAAAAAAGGCTTACTATACATGGTCATTTTTTGATAGGAAAAAAAAAAAGCCTTACTATACATGCTCATTTTTTTTTATATATAAAAAAAAGGCTTACTTTTCATGGTCATTTTTTTTTTATAGAAAAAGAAGGCTTTCTATACATGGCCGTTTTTTTAACAAAATAAAAAACGCCTTACTATACATGGTCATTTTTTTTGATAGAAAAAAAAGCCTTACTATAAATGGTCATTTTTTGTTAGAAAAAAAAAAGCCTTACTATACATGGTCATTTTTTTTTATAGAAAAAAAGGCTTACTATACATGGTAATTTTTTGATAGAAAAAAAAGCCTTACAATACATGGTCATTTTTTTGATAGGAAAAAAAACAGCCATACTATACATGGTCATTTTTTCCACAAAATAAAAGTCTTACTATACATGGTCATTTTTTGACAGAAAAGAAAAAGGCTTACTATACATGGTCATTTTTTGATAGAAAAAAAAGGCTTACTATACATGGTCATTTTTTGATAGAAAAAAAAACGCCTTACATGGTCGTTTTTTTTAACAAAATAAAAAACGCCTTACTATACATGGTCATTTTTTTTATATAAAAAAAAAAGTCTTACTATACATGGTCATTTTTTGACAGAAAAGAAAAAGCCTTACTATACATGGTCATTTTTTTGATAGAAAAAAAGGCTTACTATACATGGTCATTTCTTGGCAGAAAAAAAAGGCTTACTATACATGGTCATTTTTTGATAGAAAAAAAAAAGGCTTACTATACATGGTAATTTTTTGATAGGAAAAAAAAACGCCTTACTATACATGGTCGTTTTTTTAACAAAATAAAAAACGCCTTACTATACATGGTCATTTTTTTGATAGAAAAAAAAAGCCTTACTATACATGGTCATTTTTTTTTATAGAAAAAAAGGCTTACTATACATGGTCATTTCTTGGCAGAAAAAAAAGGCTTGCTATAAATGGTCATTTTTTTGACAGAAAAAAAAGGCTTACTATACATGGTCTGCGATTGGTTGGCAACCAGTCCAGGGTGTCCCCCGCCTACTGCCCAGAGCCAGCTGAGATAGGCGCCAGCAGCCCCCGCGACCCTTGTGAGGAATAAGCGGTCAAGAAAATGGATGGATGGATGGATGGATGGATATACATGGTCATTTTTTGATAGAAATAAAAAAGCCTTACTATACATGGTCATTTTTTTGATAGAAAAAAAAGGCTTACTATACATGGTCATTTTTTGTTAGAAAAAAAAGGCTTACTATACATGGTCATTTTATGATAGAAAAAAAAAACGCCTTACTATACATGGTCGATTTTTTTAACAAAATAAAAAACGCCTTACTATACATGGTCATTTTTTTGATAGAAAAAAAAAAAGCCTTACTATACATGGTCATTTTTTTGATAGAAAAAAAGGCTTACTATACATGGTCATTTCTTGGCAGAAAAAAAAGGCTTACTATACATGGCCATTTTTTGATAGAAAAAAAAAAAGGCTTACTATACATGGTCATTTTTTGATAGGAAAAAAAAAAAAGCCTTACTATACATGGTCATTTTTTTTTACATAAAAAAAAGGCTTACTATACATGGTCATTTTTTTGATAGAAAAAAAAGGCTTTCTATACATGGTCGTTTTTTTAACAAAAAAAAAAACGCCTTACTATACATGGTCGTTTTTTTAACAAAATAAAAAACGCCTTACTATACATGGTCATTTTTTTCATAGAAAAAAAAAAAGCCTTACTATACATGGTCATTTTTTTGATAAAAAAAAAAGGCTTACTATACATGGTCATTTTTTGATAGAAAAAAAAACGCCTTACTATACATGGTCGTTTTTTTTAACAAAATAAAAAACGCCTTACTATACATGGTCATTTTTTTGATAGAAAAAAAAAGCCTTACTATACATGGTCATTTTTTTGATAGAAAAAAAGGCTTACTATACATGGTCATTTCTTGGCAGAAAAAAAAGGCTTACTATACATGGTCATTTTTTGATAGAAAAAAAAAAGGCTTACTATACATGGTAATCATGGTAATTTTTTGATAGAAAAAAAAAAGCCTTACTATACATGGTCTTTTTTTTAATATAAAAAAAAAGGCTTACTATACATGGGCATTTTTTTGATAGAAAAAAAAGGCTTTCTATACATGGTCGTTTTTTTAACAAAAAAAAAACGCCTTACTATACATGGTCATTTTTTTGATAGAAAAAAAAAAAAGGCTTACTATACATGGTAATTTTTTGATAGAAAAAAAACGCCTTACTATACATGGTCGTTTTTTTAACAAAATAAAAAACGCCTTACTATACATGGTCATTTTTTTGATAGAAAAAAAAAGCCTTACTATACATGGTCATTTTTTTGATAGAAAAAAAGGCTTACTATACATGGTCATTTCTTGGCAGAAAAAAAAGGCTTACTATACATGGTCATTTTTTGATAGAAAAAAAAAGGCTTACTATACATGGTCATTTTTTGATAGGAAAAAAAAAAAGCCTTACTATACATGCTCATTTTTTTTTATATATAAAAAAAAGGCTTACTTTTCATGGTCATTTTTTTTTTATAGAAAAAGAAGGCTTTCTATACATGGCCGTTTTTTTAACAAAATAAAAAACGCCTTACTATACATGGTCATTTTTTTTGATAGAAAAAAAAGCCTTACTATAAATGGTCATTTTTTGATAGAAATAAAAAAGCCTTACTATACATGGTCATTTTTTTGATAGAAAAAAAAGGCTTACTATACATGGTCATTTTTTGTTAGAAAAAAAAGGCTTACTATACATGGTCATTTTATGATAGAAAAAAAAACGCCTTACTATACATGGTCGATTTTTTTAACAAAATAAAAAACGCCTTACTATACATGGTCATTTTTTTGATAGAAAAAAAAAAAGCCTTACTATACATGGTCATTTTTTTGATAGAAAAAAAGGCTTACTATACATGGTCATTTCTTGGCAGAAAAAAAAGGCTTACTATACATGGCCATTTTTTGATAGAAAAAAAAAAAGGCTTACTATACATGGTCATTTTTTGATAGGAAAAAAAAAAAAGCCTTACTATACATGGTCATTTTTTTTTACATAAAAAAAAGGCTTACTATACATGGTCATTTTTTTGATAGAAAAAAAAGGCTTTCTATACATGGTCGTTTTTTTAACAAAAAAAAAAACGCCTTACTATACATGGTCGTTTTTTTAACAAAATAAAAAACGCCTTACTATACATGGTCATTTTTTTCATAGAAAAAAAAAAAGCCTTACTATACATGGTCATTTTTTTGATAAAAAAAAAAGGCTTACTATACATGGTCATTTTTTGATAGAAAAAAAAACGCCTTACTATACATGGTCGTTTTTTTTAACAAAATAAAAAACGCCTTACTATACATGGTCATTTTTTTGATAGAAAAAAAAAGCCTTACTATACATGGTCATTTTTTTGATAGAAAAAAAGGCTTACTATACATGGTCATTTCTTGGCAGAAAAAAAAGGCTTACTATACATGGTCATTTTTTGATAGAAAAAAAAAAAGGCTTACTATACATGGTAATTTTTTGATAGAAAAAAAAAAAGCCTTACTATACATGGTCTTTTTTTTAATATAAAAAAAAAGGCTTACTATACATGGGCATTTTTTTGATAGAAAAAAAAGGCTTTCTATACATGGTCGTTTTTTTAACAAAAAAAAAACGCCTTACTATACATGGTCATTTTTTTGATAGAAAAAAAAAAGGCTTACTATACATGGTAATTTTTTGATAGAAAAAAAACGCCTTACTATACATGGTCGTTTTTTTAACAAAATAAAAAACGCCTTACTATACATGGTCATTTTTTTGATAGAAAAAAAAAGCCTTACTATACATGGTCATTTTTTTGATAGAAAAAAAGGCTTACTATACATGGTCATTTCTTGGCAGAAAAAAAAGGCTTACTATACATGGTCATTTTTTGATAGAAAAAAAAAAGGCTTACTATACATGGTCATTTTTTGATAGGAAAAAAAAAAAGCCTTACTATACATGCTCATTTTTTTTTATATATAAAAAAAAGGCTTACTTTTCATGGTCATTTTTTTTTTATAGAAAAAGAAGGCTTTCTATACATGGCCGTTTTTTTAACAAAATAAAAAACGCCTTACTATACATGGTCATTTTTTTTGATAGAAAAAAAAGCCTTACTATAAATGGTCATTTTTTGTTAGAAAAAAAAAAGCCTTACTATACATGGTCATTTTTTTTATAGAAAAAAAGGCTTACTATACATGGTAATTTTTTGATAGAAAAAAAAGCCTTACAATACATGGTCATTTTTTTGATAGGAAAAAAAACAGCCATACTATACATGGTCATTTTTTCCACAAAATAAAAGTCTTACTATACATGGTCATTTTTTGACAGAAAAGAAAAAGGCTTACTATACATGGTCATTTTTTGATAGAAAAAAAAGGCTTACTATACATGGTCATTTTTTGATAGAAAAAAAAACGCCTTACATGGTCGTTTTTTTTAACAAAATAAAAAACGCCTTACTATACATGGTCATTTTTTTTATATAAAAAAAAAAAAGTCTTACTATACATGGTCATTTTTTGACAGAAAAGAAAAAGCCTTACTATACATGGTCATTTTTTTGATAGAAAAAAAGGCTTACTATACATGGTCATTTCTTGGCAGAAAAAAAAGGCTTACTATACATGGTCATTTTTTGATAGAAAAAAAAAAGGCTTACTATACATGGTAATTTTTTGATAGGAAAAAAAAAAGCCTTACTATACATGGTCTTTTTTTTTATATTAAAAAAAAAGGCTTACTATACATGGGCATTTTTTTGATAGAAAAAAAAGGCTTTCTATACATGGCCGTTTTTTTAACAAAATAAAAAACGCCTTACTATACATGGTCATTTTTTTGATATAAAAAAAAAAAGCCTTACTATACATGGTCATTTTATTTTATATATATAAAAAAAAGGCTTACTATACATGGTCATTTTTTTGATAGAAAAAAAAGGCTTTCTATACATGGTCGTTTTTTTAACAAAAAAAAAAACGCCTTACTATACATGGTCATTTTTTTGATAGAAAAAAAAAAAAGGCTTACTATACATGGTAATTTTTTGATAGAAAAAAAACGCCTTACTATACATGGTCGTTTTTTTAACAAAATAAAAAACGCCTTACTATACATGGTCATTTTTTGGATAGAAAAAAAAAGCCTTACTATACATGGTCATTTTTTTGATAGAAAAAAAGGCTTACTATACATGGTCATTTCTTGGCAGAAAAAAAAGGCTTACTATACATGGTCATTTTTTGATAGAAAAAAAAAGGCTTACTATACATGGTCATTTTTTGATAGGAAAAAAAAAAAGCCTTACTATACATGCTCATTTTTTTTTATATATAAAAAAAAGGCTTACTTTTCATGGTCATTTTTTTTTTATAGAAAAAGAAGGCTTTCTATACATGGCCGTTTTTTTAACAAAATAAAAAACGCCTTACTATACATGGTCATTTTTTTTGATAGAAAAAAAAGCCTTACTATAAATGGTCATTTTTTGTTAGAAAAAAAAAAGCCTTACTATACATGGTCATTTTTTTTTATAGAAAAAAAAGCCTTACAATACATGGTCATTTTTTTGATAGGAAAAAAAACAGCCATACTATACATGGTCATTTTTTCCACAAAATAAAAGTCTTACTATACATGGTCATTTTTTGACAGAAAAGAAAAAGGCTTACTATACATGGTCATTTTTTGATAGAAAAAAAAGGCTTACTATACATGGTCTCTTTTTTTTTTTTTTTTTTTTTTTTGAAAGCCTTACTATACATGGTCATCTTTTTGATAGAAAAAAGCTTCCTATACATGGTCATTTTTTTTGATAGAAAAAAAAGCCTTACTATAAATGGTCATTTTTTGTTAGAAAAAAAAAAGCCTTACTATACATGGTCATTTTTTTTTTATAGAAAAAAAGGCTTACTATACATGGTAATTTTTTGATAGAAAAAAAAGCCTTACAATACATGGTCATTTTTTTGATAGGAAAAAAAACAGCCATACTATACATGGTCATTTTTTCCACAAAATAAAAGTCTTACTATACATGGTCATTTTTTGACAGAAAAGAAAAAGGCTTACTATACATGGTCATTTTTTGATAGAAAAAAAAGGCTTACTATACATGGTCTCTTTTTTTTTTTTTTTTTTTTTTTTTTGAAAGCCTTACTATACATGGTCATCTTTTTGATAGAAAAAAGCTTACTATACATGGTCTTTTTTTTGATAGAAAAAAAATGCCTTACTATAAATGGTCATTTTTTGTTAGAAAAAAAAAGCCTTACTATACATGGTCATTTTTTTTGATAGAAAAAAAGGCTTACTATACATGGTAATTTTTTGATAGAAAAAAAAGCCTTACTATACATGGTCATTTTTTTGATAGGAAAAAAAAACAGCCATACTATACATGGTCATTTTTTCCACAAAATAAAAGTCTTACTATACATGGTCATTTTTTGACAGAAAAGAAAAAGGCTTACTATACATGGTCATTTTTTGATAGAAAAAAAAGGCTTACTATACATGGTCTCTTTTTTTTTTTTTTTTTTTTTTTGAAAGCCTTACTATACATGGTCATCTTTTTGATAGAAAAAAGGCTTACTATACATGGTCACTCACACAGCCCGGGGATCAAACCGGGTCTCCTGCTCCAAGGACAAGCATCTACACATGATACGGCTGTTTAACCATCACTACTCCATCACCATTGACACGATAGACCATTCTATATTAATGAATAAATTAGTGAAATATGGTATAAGAGGCTTAACATATACATGGATAAAAAGTGATTCGGATGATAGATATCAGTTTGTGCAGTTTAATAATACAAATTCAAAACACTTGAAGATTGATACATGGCATTTTGTGATTTAAAAAAAAAAAAAAAAGCCGTACTATATACGGTCATTTTATTTTAACAAATTAAAATCCTTACATGGTCATTTTTGGATGTGTGAGTGAGAGAGAGAGAGAGAGAGAGAGAGAGAGAGAGAGAGATGAGAGAGAGAGAGAGAGAGAGAGAGAGAGAGAGAGAGAGAGAGAGAGAGAGAGAGAGAGAGAGAGAGAGAGAGAGAGAGAGAGAGAGAGAGAGAGAGAGAGAGAGAGAGAGAGAGAGAGAGAGAGAGAGAGAGAGAGAGAGAGAATTTATGTCAGTGACCATTGTGGGTTTTTCGAGGGATACTAGTAACAATTTTGTCTAGATGTCTCCATGTGGGTTTTGATACATTTTGGTACAGGGTGCTGTCATAATCGACTTTCCATTAGCGTCATCTTCACAGGGCGGTGTTGAATTGTGAATAAATGAGCTGCCACCACTTGTGTAATGAAGCGTTAAGATGTTATTTCAGTCCCGCAACGTCTCAAGGCGCGCATATGAAAAAACCTGCACTTTACATGTCATTTTCAAACTCCCTCCCGCTTGTGATCCCCAACTTCTGTTTACATCCTGGCCTTTCCCCATTCACCGGCACTCCCTTTCACTCCCTATTTTCCACACATTCTGTTTGCACTTCCTCTGATGCCAGCGCTCATTGAAGCTGTTGCTTTGCGTACGCGCGTAACCATGGCGACTGACGAACCGAGCAAGATCCGTTGGCTTTCAGCGGTCTTGCTCCCCCCCTAAGGAGCTTATGTTTTCAACGTGGCTAAGAGAAACTGTAAATTCCAGGGCAGATGTTGTCTTCAAAGTAAAATAAAAGATGATTGATGTTTGGCTTGCTGCAACATCGTCTTCCAATATGTTTATGCAAAGAGTCTGTGAAAGCAAATTATGATTTCTATAAGTGTCTTGCTTTGCTGGTTTTTCTTTTTGCTTTGAAGGCACATACATTGTTTCCCCAGGTGTCTGAATAAAATGTCTGTGACACGCTTTTGTCCAAAATACTCCAAAGATCATGAACTACAGTCACTCCACACCTTATTTTTTTAACCACTTTTCAAACAACAGCAACCATTACTTGGAAATGTTTGACCAGCCCAGCCTTCAGAACATACCTGTAACCTTTGTTGGTCCTGGGAACTGATATAGTTACCAGATCATCACCTATGGGCTGTATTAATGTACATACATTGCACCTTAAGGGACGCAATTGGCTTTTAGCCACACTCCTATCGCTGAAATTGTTAATACAAGACGCAGAAAGTCACCTCCAACCACCATCCACTCCTCCGGAACGTCTCCCAAACCCAATTAATTCCTCCCGCTGAACTTTCCTTCGTTGTCCTTTCATTAGTCGCATGCAATGGCTTTCAAAGCACTCCTCGTTTAATTGTTTCTGTTTGACGGCAACCAAAGCAGGGACGGTAATTAAAAGAGAAACCCACAGAGGGAAGATAAACTGGGTGGGAGTGGAGGTAGAAGGGACAAGAGGAAATGGGGAAAGGCAAAAGAGGTGACTTTGCTTGGACTTTGTTCAAAATTGGCTGCACCATGATAGCTCAACGATAGTTTATGGTATGAATATCATAAACAGCAGAGGGATTCTCGCAAACCAAACACAATCGGAATCTGGAGGCTGCTGCTTGACTTTGATCTCCGTTTTGCACAGATGATTTCTCCATGAAAAATAATCAAAAAAGAAAGAATCTGTTCTTCTACTTAGTGCAGAGATTGTGAATAAGATTTTGGCTACCTCTGTCCATGGGATTGCGTCCAGTCCGATTTCACCCGAGATCATCAAAGCACCGAAGATGTGCATTGCAGCAGCAAAAAAAAAAAAAAAAAAAAAATCTCCAGATGTCTTTGAAGCGTGTTATCGCCAAGTTCTTCTGCAATAACCGGAACACCGTTTCAGATGTGACCTCGCTATCACCCGCTGGTCCAACTCAGACCCAAAAACTTCTCCCCCCCACCCTTGCCTCTCAGATAGTGGCGGTCACACAGCGACAATATCCCGTTACACACATTTGGAGCGTCCCCATCAAAAGCAGCATTATCTGCTCGCTGACCTCACAGGCTGACCTGCTCCCTTCACAGCTCTCTGCCACAATGTGCTGACGCGACATTTACTCCTAATGGGATTTCCTTATCGCCGGTTTGTAAGTATTCCGTCACTCGGGATGGATCGCAGCGTTTTGACTCTCCAGTTCATTTCGAGGCTTTCTCTTCCGCTCTTAGGCAGGTGAGATAAAAATGTGGGAGCCAGATGTTTGCTGATGGTGCCATGCGATGAGATTTAGCGTTCGCAAAATAAAATGCTCCATATTAGTAATACAGTGGGGAATTCAAGTGTCTTACTGGATGGAGTTAGGGTTGAGGTTAAGCTAACTAGAGGGTTGTATTGATTCCGGGTTAGGGTTAAGGTTACTCAAGAGCCTTGTATTGATTCGTCGTAGTGATCTTGTGTTAAATATCAACAGTACAGATGAAGCTAGGTTGCTAGCTGCGCTGATAACGAGTGAACTACCCAGTTAATCGGAAGGACACTCCTGTCTCAGACTCTTATTTAGTGTAATGATGAGGCGAGGAGAAGAAGAAAAATAAGAAGAGGAGGCGGTCATGGATGAAGGCAGAGCAGTCCTCGCCTCACAGTTCATCACGCTGACACGCCGCCAACGAAGCAACACGACAACAGCCCCCGCTTTGCTTAAGTTTCCCGTCAAGGTCGCTAATGTGTCGTTATCACCTTCTCCTGGCGCATTCTTCAACTTTAATAACGCGTGCATTCACCGGTGCACAGATAGGGGAAGGAAGGGGAAAATTGTCTGGTCTCATTTGGAAGAGTGACCTCCTTTACATCCCTCCCCACCGTCTCCGCCAATCCATTACCGGCCAACCGTGTTGACGGCGAGCAATGGCGTCTCTCTCCTCCTTGACATTGATTCCGGTGATTTAAATCCTCCAAGTCGTGACACAAATTACTGGTAATTTACAGCTACTCCTCCATTTGCCTCATAATACGCTCCGTGGAGTATTCAATGTTCCTGCTTCTCTTTGTTCTCACGTCAGAACACCTTCGCCACAAGGCCAAAGACATGAGCGTAGAAGACAGCCGGAGAGGAAAGCGCAAAGTCACGTCGAGGCCTCTTCTGAATGGTCGCCGGACTGACAAAACGAAATGTCAGCTCAGCTGCTTCACATAGACAATCACTGCATCTGTCCATACTCAGCAAAAGATTTGTTCTTTTTGCTTCTTTCGTTAGAAAGGCATGTGTAAGATAAGACCGTCTTTTCTATCACTATAAAAAGCAGACATGATGTTCCATTATAGAAATAATAAAGTACACTTATCCATGATAATGAGGATGTTTGCGTAGACATGACATGGAATTTGGAAATAAAGGGTTTTTATAGGAAAATATTCAGTAGTAACAAGTTACAACATAGAGCAGGGCAGGATTCACATAGCCTTGATGAAAACACTTGAAGGGCAAACCTTGACTAAGAACCTTGAGTGAGCTGTTTACAGAGCTCAAAAGCACAAAGTAACCATAGCAAGCAAGGCTAAATGCACAATACATGGAAGAAAACTCAACATACTGACAAAAGTGTCATTCAGTAACTCTTGCTAGGGCATTGCACAATTCTATATGACAGTGTAAAAGCATATATAGCAAAATAAGAGACAAGCTAAGAATGACTAACTCATTCACTAGCAGCCATTTTCACTGAAGCAACCCCCTTCACACCCGGCTGTTTTACTGGATTTTGACTGATTTTGCAAGGCCCACAGAATATTGTGTTCTTTTGCTATAAAAACATGGAACCTACACAAAAAAAAAGATTAGAGCCTCTTATTTCATCAGGGAAAAAAAAAAGTATATTTCTATCTGTTTCTATCTGCCAATCGCATAACACATTGTAGGAATAATTGTACTGGCAAATAATAAGTTATCATACATTTGCTTCAATGAAGAACTGCTTCTGCTTGCAATGAAGAATGCTTTGCACTCACATTCCCATAGCCTGGCTATTTGAAGATGACTCAAAAAGCTGAAGAACCACAACGTCTAACGCAGCAGAATGGTTCGAGCCAGTCTGCTGAGGGGGCTGCTGTTAAGAAATGATTGCAAACTTGACCACGCATGTACTCAGCAATCTTCCACTCATGTGCCCAACACATAGACAAACAAGTACACTATGCCTTGCATTTGCATTTTTAGGGTTGGAACACCCATGGAACTAGGGGCGTGGAAAACCAAATAAATAAAGAGGGTGAGGAGAGGAATCTTCAGAGAGTGCAGGAGTGAATTGTATCAGTCCTCCTCTTTCCTTGCAAGCTCTGAACTGAGTGTCTTCTCTCCTTTTTGTGTCGTGTTTAATAGATGTCAAACAGGTAACAATGACACACATACAGACAAACAAGCATTCATTCAATTTATAGTCTTAAATGAACCTACCATGCAATATTTTTGAATGTGCCGCCTTCTTTAATATATGTGGGAAATATATATGTGTGATGTGGGAAAATAATGTTTTTTTTTTTTTTTAACTGTGAGTTCTCTAAAACTTTATTCTCACCTATAGCGTTACCTCTGGATGGATCCAGGAATGTTACTGCAGTTCCTGAGAGACCATCACAATCGTGGGGTTGAATGGGAAAACTGCCATTGAAACAATCAGATGCATCTCGTCTGCACTACGTGTCATTTGTCAGGAGGAACCTCCTCACACTCAAGGACCCTGCGAGAGAGAGAGAGAAAAAAAAGGGGTGTCATAAAGCGGTGAGCGGAAAATGTCCTTTGTCACTTTAGTGTCTACTGCAGGTATGGAGGCCTTGCAGATGTGCCACTCCAATCACCTCTGAAATGGAATTACGAAGCTCTTCACAGCTCAGTGGCATTTCAATGCTTTCAGCGGTATGCAGTGTTGGAAAAAAAAAGAAGAAAAAAAAGACTAGGGCTTAGACAGGCGGGAAATGATTCTGGTCGGAGACTCAAGCACGCACGTCGTCTTATCTTATGTGGCTTTGCATTCTTGTGCAAACCGCAGCATCTTGAACCCGATGGAGATTACATGATTGGCAAACTTCAATGACGGATCCGTTTGAACTGAACGGTCGCAAAAATGCACTTCTCTCATCAAAACCGAGCAGTTCGGTTGCCTAAAAAGCCTTCCGTCTGATTCCGCTGGTGGATGAAAACAAGCTCGGCCTGCGAGGAACAGTACAGTCCCATCAAGGAGAAAGATAAAGTCAAAGCAAGCATTGATGTGTGCTAAGCGATCTCATTTAAATGATAATGAAATTGGGCCAACGCAAAGTCCACAAAAAAAACAAAAAAAACAATCCCATTCCGTTCGGAGTTTGACAAAGCACTTGACATTTCTATTTTCGTTTAATGTCTGGCTGAGATGGCAACGTCAAGAAGATATCCAAACGGGGTGTTCTGATTGACTACCAAATGGCTTCTCTGCTTGTTGATGAATATTTCGATGCGTGCACGTCAATCGGTAATGCCGCTTTTGGCTGCTTGCTCCTCTTACTCTCAATTTTAATCTCAAGATAACACGGCACAATATTGTTTTGCTTTACAAGCGGAAATCAATCTGAGTTGGAGCTGCTTTATGCACCAAACAGATTAAAAGGACAAGCCGGCATTAAAGTTTTACTATTCTACAGTAATAACGTCCCCTTTTTCACCTTTCTAGCATCATTGAAGCTGTTGTGCTTCCGATAGTGAAAACAGATTTGACCTTACACATGAGAAATAAAATCTTATTTCTGATTTTTGTTAGGTTAAAACAGTTGATTGAGGGGCAGGTCACGCAAGACCAACTTTTAATGAAAAACAAGGGAAATTTGATGAGGACTACTGCAAAGGACTGCAAGCAGATTGTTTTGTTGTGAAAACTGACACAAAGTTTTCAAAACAGTGGTAATTTGATTTATGAGTATACCTTTTATTTTATTTTTTATTTTTTTGTTCTTGTTTTGTGCTGAGAGTCAAAATCTGAAAGTTCAAGCAGGCTAGAAAGCCCCGCCTCACAATTTGATATACTGGAAAACTGAGTTAAGGGCTCCACAAAAGAAAGAATTTAACTTGTAAATCAAAGTAATACAAACAGATGTGCTGTCAGTGATTGGTCGCCTGTAAATTTCTCCAAATTTTGGCCTAAAGTGCATGGAGGGAGGCAAAAGGTGTCAAGTGCCATTCATTTTTAATAAAATCGAACCATTAATGTATCCTAAAGATGGCAATTTTGCCAGCTTTGAATCGCGTCTGTATGAAAAGAAATGGCAGAAAAATGTGTTAAAAAAATAAAATAAAAATACAAAACTGCCCTTGCCTACTAAGCTAAACCTAACCCTATCATAACTCTCAAACTTTACTTGTAATCCCCTGCCTAACCCAAACATTTCCATCCCCTTTGAGTTGAAAAAGATCACGGTCAAACTCGTATTTCAGGTGAAATGATGCCTGTATGAAAGGAAATAGCAGGGTCTATATGAGAGAAAAGCGGAAAACCTGGAAGTTTAACACCTGACCATAAATCTATCCCCACCAATCCGAAAACAGTCCAAATTAAACCTACCCTTATCCCTAACCCACGGACCTGTGTGAAATTCAGTGGCAAATAAATACTGGATGAATTTTGCAGGATCTCTGTATGAAAGTGACAGCAATAATCATTAAAGAACTCAAGATTGTCCTTGAGACTTTCTTACAACTTCCACTAAGAAACTGATTCTGAACCTTTAGCCCGGCGGTGCCCATCTCACCCCAAACTCGCAACTTCACCCCTGACCGCTTCCCCCTGGGAGATTTTAATGAACAGGCGTCACGACTTCTCCCCCGAGAGGCGCGCGACGACCCCTGGGGAGGACCTTAATGAGCGGCGGAAGGGTGAGCGGGGGTGTGGCGACTAAGCACGAGTCCGACCGCCGTGATGTGGGGACCCGGCCGTCAAACAGCAGGCGCGAGCCCATGCAAATGCGATCGCGTTCATTAGGTGCGCCCGTTGCCTCGCCGTGACCTAAATGTTGCGCTCAGACACGAGCGGTGGAACATTTGTTGTGTGTCGCTGCTCATCTGTTGCTCGACTGGCACAAAACATTCCTGCATAATGAAGGGGCAGCATGCCAGGTTTAATCACTATGCTGGTCTGAGACCATTAAAATAATCAGAAATGTGATGCAGGAGTACAAACACTTTATTTAAAACTCTCCTTCCATAATTACAGTTCAACATAAATTACAGATGATTAAATTTTTTGGTGATGCTGGCGCACTATGGAAACATACTTCCTTAACACCAATTTCCTCTTTTGCTTTGGAGCTATTTTGCCGCACCCAAGTAAGTTTTTAAGCGAATGGCTAAGGAAAGATTCCTCAGAAAAAATGTGAATTTGAAAGTGGATTTGTTAAGTATAAAGGGGATTATTTTTGCGCCATAGCTTCTTACAAAAGAGGGACTATAGAATTCCACTATGGCTATGATGCCTGCTCATGATGTCAAATCCGGAATGCTGTACATTACCAGACTTCATTTCCTCCACCGAAATGGGAAAAATATCTCCAGAGGACGGGAGGAGGGAAGAGATACAGCACGGGAGTCAACAGGGGGAATATATAACGCACCTTAAGAGCAGATGGCATTTAAGCCGAGCACCGTCAACAGCAAATTTACAATCCTCTCGATGACGCACCTTCCGAAATCGATTTCCAGAACAGTAGCAATGAAATCCTTAGTCAGACCTGCAACCTTTTACACAAAGTTCTTTTATCAAATCTTTGCTTTGCGGTAATACCTTAAAGTTATGTTTCTTCACTTTTTTACTTTTTATTTTCGTTTCAATATCAATATCGCATAATTTCGCATCTTGTACCCCTCGCAATAAATGGGCGTTCACTTTGATTTGTTTTCCTTTTTTGGAATGGCCATCAGTCATTGGCCTCGACTTGTGTCCCCACTCATGCTTCATGAAGGGACCTTCCTACGACAAGGTTATTTCTGCTAGTATAAGAAACACAAACACGTATTAAGCTTTTGTCTGAACGCGCTGTACACAATGCAATTATCTCTGCGTAATTACCTCACCGCAATATGATGGATTTCACAGCGGGGCACCCTAACGTTAGACGACAGCAGCTATTTCTCTTCATTAAAGCGATATGGCGTGAAGACTAACAGCCGCTCTGTGTGAACTTCCCTCTTCATTTAATACCAGGCGAGAGATTTTGGTGGAACCAAAAAAAAAAAAGTGTTTTCATCGCGAGAACAGATGCTGGCTGGCAGCTTCTCCAATCCTGGTGAGGCAAATTGGCTTAAACGCTTGATCATGAAAGGCCCACATTGTCCACTGCGGCGACGTACTCTGTTTTTATGGAGGACTGATGAGTGAAGCTGCGCTCCCAAGATTAGTGGCGTCCTCTTGGAATGTGTGGGGGAAAGCAGGCCAGTTGTGAAAGGAAACAGAAATTCGAAGTGGGAAAAGAAGCCAGCTATAATGTTCTAGCAGAGTCCCCACTGATCTAACTCAAGCACGTCCGGGTTTTACTTAACCAAGACGGTAAAGTTGACTCAGTGACGGCGCTCTAGTAAAAATCCCGCTGTAGGGGAAGTGATTGAGGTTAGCGCCTCCGGGGAAATAAAAGAGCAATTTCTGCTATTGAATTCTGACATTTTGTCATCTGGCCTCTATATTCCCTCTTCTGGGACTTGTGGCGCTCGATGAGAACATCACATGGCTTCCCCCCCCCCCTTCTTAAGCAAGTAGTCCATGTGAACGTGGATGGTCTGTTTTCAAAAGCAGTTCGACTGCCACAAGGATGAAGAAATTCAAATGGAAAATTACAGCACGGTGGTGCCTTGCGCTACGAGTTTAATTAATTCCGTGACCAATGATCTCTCAAATCATCTTCAGATAGGGAAATTAATGGAAATTCCATTAATTTCACCGGGCACCCTACCCCCAAAAAGATGTTTTGTTTTTTTAGTAAAATTACATTTAAAAAAATTATTATATATTATATTATATCATTTGGGTATTTATTTATTAATATTAAATAAAACTACAATATTGTACTTTATAAACACAGAGTTATTACATAATTAAACAGAACGTAACAACTTTGTGTATTATAATTTAATGCTTCAATTCAATTCATTATGCTGCTCCTTCTGGTGTTCCTGCCATTACCACCAGGGGACAGTATAATACAGAGAATTACTCTGTAATGCAACACGAAAAAATATTCTAAGTGAAATGAACAAAACAAACCTCTTAAAAGGTGCTGGGTTACCTATTACTGCGAAATAATTACTCCATTACATTTTTCTCTAAATAAAAATGAAATGAATTTGTTCTCATAACATTACAATTTTTTTATATCTCTATGGAATGGTGGGATATGCCCTTCCTCAGGTACAATGGTGTCCCTGGACGCAATAAAGTTTGAGAACCTCTGCTGTCCTCAACAACTTGCCACTGTGGACCACCAAGAGCAGTAATTACCCCAAAACACAATCAATACAGCCAAACAGCTGTAGTGTAGCCCCACTTAGCAGCCAGGTAGCAACGCTGTGAAAACACGTGTCCGGCTTAACACTGCAAACCAACAGCCATCTTTTGCAGCATAGGGACCATCTGGGAACTTGTTGGCGGGCCTTAATTGAGCACACGGGGTTAGAGACGAAGCCCCGGCGGAACACCCGACTCCCCCCCTCTGAATTATCTGGTGCTGAGGACCAGTGGAAATCTGCTTTTCAGCTGACATTTCCATTTATATCTGTCATGTTTGGTTGTTGGGAAGCAGACAAAGCCGCAGATGCCGGAAGGAGGTAAGCGAAGACGTGTTTATCCGACGCTGGATGACTGACGGCGGGCTCATTAGAAGTCAAGAGTAGCCGACTGAGACAGAGTGGATTGAAATAATGGTCACGCACTGAGGTTGCAACAGTTTTTTTTTTAAGTAAGAAAAATAGAACTCTATAATATTCTACTTCCTAAAAAAGAAAAAGATTTTTTTTTTGTTGCAACAATTCAATGGACTATGCTGCTCCTTTTGATGTGTGAGACTTGTCCACAAGGGAGCAGTGTATCACAGACATATAAAGTAACGTTTACAAATGACACAATCAGCTCTAATATGTGTCATTTTTCACAAAGAATAATGAATATTTGCTTCGGCAACACCAATTCTATTCATTGTTAGCATTAAGCGAAGTGCATTTGAAGCTATGTGGTTGGTTTATATACACAATGTTTATTTTACAGTAGGCTGTTCACTTCACAAACTTCAACTGAGAGTATCTTAAAAACAAACACCCTGTTAGCTTGTATTTAAAGGCATCCCTGTAAAGTATGTTATGTGGGACCCGGAAAATATATACAATATATGTCATTGTTTCTCTACTTTAGCCTTCTAAAACCTCCACATCTCATCTCAACCGATTCAAACTATTATGACGTCAAAATATTGATCTCATTCAGAACATTCGGGCAAGTACTTTTATACTCTCCAAATTGCCATTTTTTCCCATAATTCCACATTTTCCATTATTAAAAATCCCATTGAAATATTAGAAACATTTCATTAAACACATCCTTCCACAATTCTCAACTGATTCAAATCGTGCACATCAGGTCTCCACTCTCAGGTTCTCATATTAGAACTAAAATTCAGGATTTAAAAATGCTCTCCCATGTGCTACATTCTACATTTACAACATTCCACTCGATTTGACGGCACATCAGTTCAGCATCAGCTCTTCAGAATTCACACATAAAATTTCATCAGAAATTGCATTCTCTAGTTTGATATGAGATTGTGTCGCCTGTGCGTGGATTCATTTCGAGGGTCCCTTCAAATTAAATTAAAATGCATGAGGTCGATATGGGGCTGACAAATGGAGTTATGGATTTTTAGACATCCAAAATGAAGTTGAAATTCCAAACTTCCCTTACTGTAGCTACTCAACTTTTTGCACTTCCTCCTCCTTGGACAGAAAAGGGTGCCATGGACCTTTAAACTTTGCATCCCTGAGGAGGCAGACGAGGCGATCATTCCGACAACCACAACAAAACGGTGGCAATTTGTTTGTGCCAGAGCCGGAGGATCTGAGTACAAGGCCTGTGGGATGCTCGGCGATGGAGGAACAAACGAGGCCCACGCTGCGTAATAAATGGTGTGCTTGATCCAAGCCCCGATTCCACAATCGTATTTGGACATCATGATGAATTGAGGACCGCGAGCTGTCCTCAATGTTTTTTTCCTCTCGCCAAAACACAAGTGATAAGTCATGGCGTGCAAGCTAGGTGCTGGTGTTACACAAGCGTTCTCCTCTGACTTGACGTGAAATCAACATAAGCGCAACCATTTAAAGGAGGTGAACATAAAAGTGGCCATTTTAAAAGATTGCCTTTTAAATTAGGGAAGATGGAACATTTATCTGAAAGTGAGCAAATTCAATTTCACTAGTTTGTGCAGTCTGGCTGACTGCATTTATTTGTTAAAAAAGAAGAAGAGCCAGAGCACTGATGAAGTATAACGCAAAACAAGTGATTATAGTTGGCAAAAATGAAAGCCCTTATGCAACAAATTCTCAAAGTTTGCAACTTTAACAGAGTTCTTCTGAGAGAAGTAATAAAAGTGCCACCTCAAACGCATCAATCAGAGTGAGGCCAACTAACAAATATGGACGAGAATGCTCTTACAAGTATACTACCTCAGGAAGATTCATTTTATTAGCAATCACATGTGTGCCTAGTAGCTGCTTTCACCAATTGAAATACAGACGAGCATTAAACCATTTTGAACGAAGATGGTAAACATTCAACAATTACTGTACACACAACTTAGGTTAGCACTGATGCTAGCGCTAAAAACCTGGTCCATCAATATTAGAAGCCAGTTCTCAAACGTTTTACACCAAATACCGCCTTAAAAAAATACTGAACCCTCCAAGTACCACCATCATCCTTCCATCCATCCATTTTCTTGACCGCTTATTCCTCACAAAGGTTGTGGGGGGTGCTGGAGCCTATCTCAGCTGGCTCTGGGCAGTAGCCAGGGTACACCCTGGACTGGTTGCCAGCCAATCGCAGTGCACACAGAGACGAACAACCACCACCATCATAACAGTTAAAAAAAAAAAAAGAAAAAAGAAAAAAAAAAGCAGTAGGTCAAAATGTTCATGAAAGTAATATTATGCCCAGTTTGACATTAACACTAACTAATCAGAAATATAAGAACACTGTGCTAAAATTTTAAATATAACTGAACTGCACTTGGGGCAGTAATATAATTGTGAACCACTAGAGTGAGCCCACTGATGGAAGTGGTACCTTGACTTACAGTATTATTTCATGAGTTCTACATAGAAGTTCTTATCTAAATTTATTGTATGAGGTGTGACAGAAAGATTACAGTACTCGCATCACACAAGATGCATTTCATATCCAGGGTACAAACAGGAAACGTTCCTCTTCAAAGTAATTCTGCTTGAGTCAGTTTCCCAGCCTTCGCTCTTTAATGCTTTCATGCAATCCTAGAAAGGAGCATTGTCAAGTTTGGCCTCTTCTCACACACTGAACAAAGCAAATGTGACAGGATCATTTTTGATCACTTTGTGTTAGTTGTTGATGCATCCCAAATTGAAGGTGAAAGGCCTGTTGTTTAGGTTTGAAATATATCCTTATTGACACCAGTCCTGGAATCTTTCTGACACACCTTGTGTATAAAATCAATAGAAAAATAGCTATATGTTGTTTAAAAATCAGAAAAGAAAATGTAAAGAAATAAAATTCTTTTTATAAAAGGTAATTACTAGGGCTGTGAATTGCCTAGTACCTGACGATTCGATTCGTATCACGATTCACAGGTCACGATTCGATTCGATACCGATTAATCCCGATACGAATTTATAAGTCGATTGTTGCGATTTTTTTTCATTCAAATTTAGAAAATACTAATCAGTAAGCTTGTAGAGTGTAAGATTTATATGAAAATGTATTATTTATTTATCTGAAATTTCAGTCTTATAGAGGTTGTAATCTGCTTCATGTTTGAACAGCATTAAAATAAAATATTAAGGCTTAATGTTACGTTCATATAACATTCTTCCATGCTCAAGGTGTGAATCCTTAAAAAAAAAAAAAAAAAAAAAAAAAAAAAAAAAAAAAAAAAAAAAAAAATCGATTCTGCCGATTATTGAATCGATTCGAGAATCGCGCGATGTAGTATCGCGATATATCGCCGAATCGATTTATTTTAACACCCCTAGTAATTACTATTTGTATTTTAGTGTTCATGTGTTGGAAGTGTGCCTTTTGAAGGAGAGGCCTGATCTTTAGTTGCATGTGCACCAGTTGTGGCCTACAGCAGCTCCAACTTATTTTGTATTTGGCTGTTTGTCCTGTTCAATAAACGGCTGGAAGTGCATCAGTGACTGTGGCTCTCTTTGCCCGGTTCCTTAATTGCTCCATTTATTTTCACTTCACTTGAGCGGCGGTGTGCACTCAAAATTTGGCTTGCAACACAAAGTAGTCATCATTGAGAGCTAGTGCGCAACATCACATGTAATATTCTTTACAGTCTTACCGGTTAATTTGTCAGTCTGCTTCATTTGAGTGTCAAGCTGAATTAATCCCACGAAGTTTTGACTTTGCACATCCACCAGCACGTTTGCCTTTACAGTAAGACTCAGACTGGATGTTATGTTTATGTACTGCTGGATTCCCCCCCCCTTAACGCCTGAGGTGTTGTGTAGTCCTCGCTTCGAGGCTCATATGTGACAAGGGTCCAGATTGCTCGGCCGAAGCCGCATTTTTCCAGTTGGTCCCGAGAAGCAGCAGCACTCTGACTTTGTAAAGGTGGAAAGAAAGACGGAATCCAAATGAAATGTTTACTGCTCACTTTCACACAAAGCAGCTTCTAATTGTGTCTTTTAATGTCCTGCAGCGTTGCATAAGAGATGCGCCGCCACTGCCAATGCTGCACGAGTGCGTGTAAAATAAAACATAAAAAAAAATAATAAAATCACAGCACCATCCTCATATTTGAGCATTCATCAGGCTGGCTGCCCAGAAAAGGCTTGTGAGACTGAGACCGGGCCAAATGACTACCTGCTTACAAGCATTAACGATAACGCGCCGGGAAAAAAACATGAATAATTCACGTAAACAAGTGGAAGGGAAAGCTGTTTGGTGCGATGCCAACCTCCGCCTAAAAGGCAAAAAGTAAATAAATAAATGAAGAGACAGATGGTAGACAGGGTGAGACAAGCAAAGAAATTAAAAAAGAAAAAATAAATCACCGCCCACGTTGCCACAGCTTGCTCGGATTCTCCCGCGAGAGGGCGGGAAGGTCACAGGGAAAGCGTCACGGTGTCTCAATACTAAGACTATAATCTGATCCCGGCAAAAAGATCAATAATCAAGATAATCTCAGCGAGACGGCAGAATGAGACGCTATCGCCAAATTAGTCTCCCAGGAAGCAATCAGGAGGAAAAGTCAGACGAGTATTAGAACTCGTGGTCGAAACCTTGAACAAAATACAGAGGATGGTGAGCGGTCAGTCAGCAATCTGCTAAACATTGTAAGAAGTACTAATCTAAAGTAAATATTCAACCTAATTTTCATATTTGTTCCATAAAATTATGCACATTTGATCCCAACAGACTATTTTCTCCATTTTGTAGCATTTCTCTAAAATAGTTCTTGCGGCAAACATCCAGAATGCTGCATGGGTTAGCTTGCATGCTACTTGGTACACTAGCTAGCAATGGACACTATAGATATATAATAGATAGATAGACCAAGTCGTGTTTTTGGCTTCCAATAGAGCAGATACAGAAATGAGACTGCTAGTTTCTTCTTTGTGGTGAGCTACTTGCTGAGAAAATAAGACTTTTCAAAAGTCGCTCCTGTGCGGACGGCACTTTGGGGAGCGGCTGGGGTCAAGACACTTCAAGTTCTTAATCTCTCACTCTCCCGTGGAGGATGGTGAGCCTGCATGGCAGCTCGTGTTTGGAGTCGCCTTGCATCCCATTTGGCTCGCACGCACACACACACACACGCAAACACACATGAGGTGTCTCGCTTGCCTTGCTGCTCCCCTCACGCATCAGCTCCAATTAGAAAAGAATCAAAGACACGAGGAGTATAGCGCTGCACTATCTTGTGTTGCTAGGAAACCAAAAACATCATCATCATCATGTTATCTTTCCACAAGACGGCTCTGTTATTGATGAATGTTGACATTATCTAAGCAACATGCACGTGATGTTTACTGATGACACCGTTTGTGGCCGTGCACTAGTTGTGTGATGTCACTTTTAATGGCAACAGACACATCTCTCATATTCAGCTCTCATTAGACAGCGCAGGTGCCCAAAATGGTGCTGCCTGAGTGTATCACACTCTAATCAAGCCCACATTTCATTCCACTATTTTTACCATGTCATTAGTCTTCACTCATGTGCACTTTTCTTCTTATTCAATTATGGTAGGCGTGATGATTATACTGCATTTTTTACCACATGCTGCAAGAGCACAAAAGTGGCAATCAGCTAATACGAGGCTGTGAGAGGCGTGAGTTGGACAGTATACGATGTGAATTGTGCCACAGATGCTGTCTCACATAGAACGAGGACAGCCAAAGGATACAAGATGGCGACACACATGAAAGGAAGATTTCACATTTGTAAGACATGTTTTTGTTATGACTATTTTGGATTGGGTCATTGTGTTATGTTGATGCCAGTTGCTTATGCAGTTATTTATGCCCCTTCTAATTATAAAGCTGTTACTATGTCCTTTATGACAATAAAGTATGATGATGATGATGATGATATATTAGCCATTTTTAGTTTGTCCAGTCTAATGCAGTTCCTATGTCCATTATAATGCTAATGTTGTCAGTTGCTATAACTTTATTTTGTTTACATTCAAAATTTTTTTTTGTGTATAATTAGCATTGACTTTTTGCCTTGGAAAAAATCCAACATCCATCCTTCCATTATTCATTAAATAGTTCAATGTTTTGTTCTTGTGTTAGTAGACATTCTTTTGTTATGACTTTTTTTTTTTTTTTTTTTTTTGGGTCATTATGTTATGATGATGATGCCAGTTCCTTATGCAGTTACTATGCCCCTTATGATAATAAAGAAGTTACTATATCCCTTTTGATGATAATACATATGTCCCATTAGACGATAACGTATTATGATGTATTAGCCATTCTTAGTTTGTCTCGTCTTATGCAGTTACTATTTCCTTTATAATTATAAAGCAGTTACTATGCCCTTTATGATGATAATGTAAGATGATGCGTCCCATATGATGCTAATGTATGGTGATGTAGCCACTCTTATTTCACCTATTCTAATGCAGTTACTATGTCCCTTATAATGGAAATGTCAGTTGCTATGACCTTATTCTATTTACATTACAGCTTTATGTGATAGTATTGACTTTTTGTCTTGGGGGGGAAAAAACATCCAACATGCATCCATCCATTATTCATGAAATAGTTCATTTTTTTCATATAAAATTCAAAGTTTTTACCTGTAACTTTGCTTTTTTTCCCTGCTATGTGTTTCCTAAATATCTTGTGTATAGATATATTTGTTTGTGTTTGGGGGCTGGGCAGTAGTTTGCATTTTATTTTTCCATACTCTAGTATTGCAACATTGCATTAAATTGTCTGCCACAATTTTAGGTGCAAGAACCTGAGAATGAATGAGAAAGACAAAATCATAAATATAACCCGAAGTGGTAGATTTGAGTATTACATCAGTGTCTCCATACAATATAATCTGAAGGTGCACGAGTTTTTGAGTGAGCCATTTGTCGTCATCTTTCATCCTGTCCAACTGTGCAATAGAAAACATTTGGCATCTGTGCAGTGTGCACCCACGTGGACGCCGCCACGCAAGCTAATGCCTACCTGCTGCGATTTGTCCAAGCTGGCCGCCGCTCACCTGCCTCGCCGACGCCTGCTCACGCACGGGCGGGCACCAGCTGGAACGTCAGAAAATGGACGGCGAGCTCGACCCGTAAGCGCCGACCAACCGTGAAAGCTGCAAACACACCAGAGCAAGAGTGTAGCGCAGAGAAAGACACGCACACACACAAAGACGAGTAGTTTTCTTGGTCTGATAAACTCACTGGAGCAAAATGTGAAAAGTCATCTTTACATATTTCATCAGATACAATTAGAAAATAAAGTGAATCCACTGGAAGTGGTGAAGTGGACACTTGGAGAGCGCCATCCACCACCAATCGTGTGTCAGTGTGTTTGTGTTGTATGATAATGAATTCTCAGCCATTTAAGTTGCCTTTCTTTTTTTTAAATAGTTCTTCAAATTAGGTATGATCAGTAAATTTTGTGTCATGCTGGCATTCACTTTCATATTTTAAATAAATTAAGTAGAGAAATATTCAAACGGGGCCTTTTATGACTACTAAAGAAATGAAACGCGGATTCACTTGAAAGATTTTTTTTTCCATTAAAATGCAGCTCACACGGTTTCTTTTCATGCCCTTCACACTTTCTCTTGCCATGGTAGTTCAATGGCGGTCAAAGTGTGTAGGGAGTTGCGTCAGCATCGACTGGGGTTAAGTCAGGTATATGACAGAGTCGTGATGCTTAAATTTACACCAGGTGGGTTTGATTTTACAGTGAACTACAGATTCACAAACCGCTACCTCCACCCAGTTATTTCCTCTGCATTCAATGAACACAAACATTCTTTAGCTCAGCTCCAAACAATTCATGATGAGTGGCTTCATGGAGCCTGCAGGCCGGTTACTGTAGTGGAAAATTAATATTAGGAATATTACATGCACAGGCTTCTATCTGCATATAGAGCGCAAAACTCGCCAACTGTGGAGCAATTAATTTGGAGGGAGGTGAGAGTGGTTTGTTTTCATGCTACCCCACCCACCCCTGGAAAAAAAAAAAAAAAAATACCTGTTCAAAGCTCTGCCAAGTAACAGTGAATCGCTGTGTGAGGCTTCTGAATACTAAATGTCACTGGGAACAAAAAACAGCACTGTGCTCATGTTGTTATCCAGTGTGATGATATTGCTGTCAATTGTAAGACAGATTCATTTATTGCTTGGTTTGGTTAAAAAAATACATGGGAAGAGGACCTTGGAAAAAACAATCGCATATTAAATCACAATCGCAATATTGAGGGGAAAAAAATCCATCCATCCATTTTCTGAAGCGCTTGCTCCTCACAAGGGTCAAGGGGGGTGCTGGAGCCTATCCCAGCTGGCTTTGGGCAGTAGGCGGGGGACACCCTGGACTGGTTGCCAGCCAATCGCAGGGCACACAGAGACAAACAACCATCCACGCACACAAGCACACTTAGGGACAATTTGGAGTGTCCAATTAACCTGCCATGCATGTCTTTGGAATGTGGGAGGAGACCGCAGTACCCAGACAAGACCCACGCAGGCACGGGGAGAACATGCAAACTCCACCCAGGAAGGCCGGAGCCTGGACTCGAACCCGAGTCCTCAGAACTGGGAGATGGACATGCTAATCACTCACCCACCGTGCCGCCCTGAGGGGAAAAATATTTTTCAAAATTGTTTTGTTTATTTTAGTTAACGAAAACTAACGAAAACAAAAATTCCTAAAACACTTTTGTTAACGAAATAAAAGCAAAAATGTTTTTAAAAACAAATACTAACTGAACCTGTATTTTATGTAAAAAAATAAATCAAATAAAATAACGAAAATTAACTACAATTATAGCAAAATTGGCAATTAATTTAAGCCAAGACTCTTTGGGGTCAATTTTGAATGTATTTCTTTTGGTAATACAGGACGGGAAGGTCGAGCAGTCGTCTGGGAGTTGTGGTCCTTTGACTTTGTGTCTTGTAGAAGCAACATCATAGCTACGGCCAATTAAAAATAAAATAAAATAAATTAAAAATAAAATAAAATAAAATAATAATAATAATAAAAACCTCCACCAGATGACAATCAGGCTTGCAGCTGAATGGCTTCCAAACTGGAAGCAGAATTATGTACTGCATCTATTGAGTTATATTAATAAAGTTGAGTTGAGTCTGTGGATCGTTACACCTGTATGATTTTTGGCTGGTTGTTTTTAAAATAATTTTTTGGTTGAATTTTTACTAAACAAAACTTAGTGTGATTTTTTTTTTGCACACAAGAAATACACAAAAAAATAAAGCAAATACTAAAACGAATACAAACTAAAACAAATCATTTTTGTAAAAATTAAAAACTAACAAATACTAAATTAAAAAGAAAAAAAAAGAAGAAAAAAAGAAAAAGAAACTATAACCTTGGTGGGAATGGCATCTTAACAAGGATTTGGATTCTAGTACTAACATTTGTTGAAAAAATTGGGGGCTCAAATTGTTTCCCCACTTTTGTACTAAATTTAACAAGTGGAAACCATTGAGATATGCTTTCTTCCTTTTTATATTCTGGCAGATGCACATGGAGTAAAAATAAAGTGTAATGAAAAAATCTCAATGGAATTGACGAGCATGTCAAAGAAATTATATTTTAAGAACAACAACGTTGGTGTTCTTTTTAAGTGAATTTGGAGCCAAACAGTGTGGAAAATGTTGACAATAAGCGAGGCAAGTACAAAGCGAGAAAGAAGAAAACATGTCACCCTGTTTTCAAAAGACAGAAACCTTCTCATGATCATTAAGTCAAAACTGACAGAACATTTTTTTTTTAAACCCTCTCTCTCTTTCCTTTGAGCATTTCATTTCCTCCGAATGTGCCCCAAAACTGCTGCACAATGTCTTTTTGCCCGGAAGCCTTCCATTTGCCTAAGTTCCATTGTGGAAGTCATTTTTGTCTGAACAGAGAGAGGCCCCGTGGGGTTGCACGGTGCTCAGATTAGGTCTTTGAAGGCGCCGCAATACTTTTCACATAAACTGTCTATTTGAAAGGCCTGTGTGTCAAAAAAAAAAAGTGGACTTTTTCTCCATTGGTAGCTTATCGCTAAAAGAGCAGACAGTTAGAACTTCATAAAAAGACTAATAGAATGCTGACAAATATGATAAGTGACAGAGTGGAGGAGGAGCTATTTTAAATTTAAATAGAAGCTAAAGAACAAAGCGGAAAGTAAGCATGAAGCCATCAATTTACAGTAAAAACTTTAGCAACATCATGAATGAAGTATAAATAGTCCATCTTTTAAAAACAAAGTGTTGTGACATAACACATGGTGACAGAAATTAGTGAAAGCTGTAATTCCATTGTAGACCACTAGATGGCGGCACACTATTTTGTTTGACACTGTAAATTTGACGAAAGAAGAAGAATGAAAACCGGAAACTAAACTATTTATTTTCCTTCCCTCGAGTCAACTTTGTAATGTAGATTATTTTGGGACAAAATGGGAAATCCCTGAGTTAGTCCGTACTGATATTATATTAATAGGTCAGCAAGGTATTAGTAAAACATGTAATCACGATCAGTATATATTGCATCAACTAATCTTGTCAAGCCTAAGGGTATTACATGTAAGTGGCACCCATGTTTATCGTTTTTAGATGACTAAACTTTGCCCAGGGTCAAAGTGACCCAGGTACATTATTACTGTTCCTGTCAAAACTAACAGGAATGTTAAAAGTACAGCATGCAAAATGTGTTGTCTTTATTAAAGTAAGAGCTGCTATTTGTCTTTCGGTGGACTGGCTATAAGCAAATGCTGCATGAAAATGGATTTCCCTTTGAATAATGCAAATGATGTCAGGAGAAATGCTCAACGAGGCAAACAAAGTAGCAGACAAATGCCAATCTTTTCACCGCATTCAGACAAAAAGACGTTTAAATTAGCATTATCGCCTGCTCCGTTGTGTCCTTCCACCATGTGCAATTTCATTATTCAATTCCATTATTTTGAAACAGAAGGGGCGTGAGGGGAAGAAATGGAGGTTTGTAGACAATATAACAAAAAAATCGCTTCTCCCTCATGTTGATCGGCCATATCTGTACCAAATATGGAAGTAAGCCCATTTTAGCCCATCACAAACCTGTAGAAAGTTGTTTGAAAGGCATCAAAATGGCCTGGCCGCTTTAGAGAGCCTCGTTGTCGACCATGAGTGTGTGCATGTTGCGGACAGAAGCAGAAGTGCGAGGCTATTTATTTACCTATTTATTTATTTATTTATTTATTTTAAATTTGGCAAGAAAGGGGTTTCACACTGGCGTGGTCACTTTAGAGTGCCTCATTGTCAGCCGTGACTATGCACACGTCATGGCGAGAAGGCAGAAGTGCAAGGTAATTTTTTGTTGTTGTTGTTGCGCCATGGAAAAGCTCCAGTGTGATATAGTCCAGCTCCCGGAGGCGAGACGCCCACAGCATATGAGAGCAAGATAATGGCTTCATGCTTCACTATTTTGAAACCCCATTTTAGATACTTTTTATTTTTTTTTTTAATCATAAGATTTCATGATCTGTTTCTTTCATTTCTACTTTTATTTGTATTTCCTTTTTTTTTTTTTTTTTTTTTTCCATTTTATGTATTGCACATTTTTATTGTTATTTTGCATTTTTGGGCAGGGTGACTCTTGGGTGTATATAAAATAAAATAGTTGTAAAATGAAATATATAATACATGCTGGCGAGGCCGCTCCGTCGCTCACCTCTCACGGACGTGCCTTTGGGGAGTTGGCAGTTTCTAAAAAGTGCCTTTGTATAATAGTGCAGAAGACATTTTGCAAAACCAGGCACAATTGTTTCTTGTTTTATGTCTGAATTAGTTGTGGATCAAGTTGAATGCAAAAAGAGCACTGTAAATATTCCCAAATGTTGGTAGCCAACGTGTCCTATTGGGAAATTAATACAGGGAAACAAATCTATTTCTCGTGGGCTAAAACAGAGCTGATATCCTCACAGGAATGTTGAAATTTAGAAGCTTTTCTTCTGACTGTTTTAATTCTCGATGTTTAAAGTTGTTGGCCTTAAAAGTCCACAATATTTCATTTTCAATGAAACAAAAAGAGTTAATTTCTCACTCAATAAGAATCAATACAAAACTAAATGGTTGGAAATGAGAATGGGCGGAATGGGAATCACTCAATTCTTATCAATTCTCATGAGAACCACTACACCACTAATACCGCTTTGAAAACAATAACCGCAACAATGATGATAATGATAATCATCACCATCATCATTATTGGAGCAGTTTTGAAGGTAACAGCATCACTGCAAATTGCAGGTGTGCTGACACATTTGAAGCGCACTTCCAGCATCGTTTTTGCGTTTTGTTTTCCACTTCAGTGACGACCAAGAGCCGCAATCCATCATAAGCCGAGTTTCTGCCAAGGTGGAGATGCTTTCAATTCTGTTTGTTTGCGCTTTAGAATGACATCTGAGTCCTACAGATTGCAACCAAATCTGTTGCTAGGCCGCATGCCAAGCGCAAGATTATTCCCCCGTTCCCCGCATACTAATGTGGGCGCGCAGCTGAGACTTTTTCGAGATGGATTTTGAAATGTATAATAAGAACCTGTAGATGGGTGTAATAGCCATCTACTGCTGGAGAGCCGCATCAGCAGCAACATTATCACAAGTCGCAGCCCTTCAGGAAGGCGCCAGTGCTCTTTCATGCTCGCTCTCACTGCGGATTCAAAGGCAACAATCAGCGCGCTTTAGACGAGCTTTTTCGTCCTTTGCGGCTGACTTCAGTCGGCGTTTTAAAGCCTCGCTTGCGCAGCACTGCTGCTGCGGAGTAAGGCGGCGGGAGGGAAAAAAAAAAAAAAACTTCCTGTGATGTGTCTGTCATCCTCGTTACTGACAATGTGAAGAGGACGAGCAGAATGTTTCTACACAGGCTCAACTGTCACAATAGTGTCTCTGCTTTTCTGTCAAATATCACCTTTTAGCTGTTTGATTTTGTCCTTTGACCTAAGACAGCTGGTGTTAGGTAGGACTGAAAATCAGTTTTCTTATCCTGACAGGAAGAACCAAAAAAAGCTGGAAACTTTCAGAACGCTCTTGTGACAGCAATAGCGAGGATGATTAACTTGACCCGAGAATCTTGAGTCAGATATCGTTCCAAATCAATAAGGTTCTCGTCGTGACGTGCCAAAACAAGATGGGTTGATAAATGCTGCTGCACAAGCGGTGAAACGAAAATCTACCCCTGAGGTGAACTCAATCCTATTCTGTCCAGCTCCACCAAGGACAATAATGTGGACCCAAAAAAAAAAGATTCCATTATCAGTATGTTAAAAGAATGGTTGATGAAAGCAGCTACTCATTTTCAATCAATCAATCAATCAATAAAAAAGATCATTTGAAGTCATTTCCTATGATCACAATTCAAGTGATCCAATAATGAAGTTTGCAATTTCATCTGTATGCATGTATAAACACCTCTCAAGATAATATACTCCAGTTCAACACCTCTCCTGAATGCCCCACAAATCATAATAAAAGCTTAATATCGAAGTGTCAATCAAAACTTGTTTTACACACCAACATTTCTAGCTCGCTTTTTTTTTTTTCTATCTAAAACTGACAGCAAGACAACACCATCTGTCTTTTTACAAAATCTCTCAATAAGTCATTTCCTTTGGCAAAGTTGTTGTATTTGCCCTCATATAAATGACACCACGAAGACCTGACCAACTGGGGCACGTCATGCTGGGCCATTGCAGAAGAGAAAAAAAAAAAAAAAAAAAAAAAAAAAAAAAGATATCTTTTAAATATACCAAAAATCACCCTTAAAAAAATATAATGAAATAATGATAACATTGATGTAAGTATGCCTGTGCAGAGGAGCTAATTCTCCTTGCGCACTCTCTGACAATGATGGCGCCACTGCCACCTATTAAGGTGAATGTGTAATTACACTTTAGTGTAGGAAGGCAAAAAAAACAAAACGTTATCTGGTGTCATTCATATTCCATCTTAAGTCAAGTCAAATCTAGAGTCTTTCGCTTCAAGTTACAAGTTCAAGTCTTAAGCTTTTTTTTTTTTTTTTTACCTTTTTAAACTTTTAGAAAATTTTGTTGTCAAGTCAAAGTCACAAAGAATTGAGTCCTCATCTCTGGTTATGCTAGCTTAGATAGTCATCCTACTCGTCAGTTTTACGTCGGAGATCATGTCAGCCCCGATCGCGCTCTGCATCCACACTTCATATTTCAGCCCTGGTGACCTCGGGAGTGGGCGACCTGCCTCGGGGGAACTATAAAAAGACTTCAAATGGAGCAACACGAGCCGAGACGACGGTGACGGGGAGGGGGCGGGGTCTAACCCGGGTGCTCAGAATCTACTCGTGGGGTCAGGCAGAATGCACGAAGTCCATTAGCACATTAGGAAGCGCTCCGGGCCAGAATAAGAGAATAGGAAAAAAGCTATAGAACATTCCCATTCCATTTTCCTGCTCGGTCTCTAATGGAGCTGCAATAAGGTATGCGACCAGAGTGGAGCGAGGCGGGCTGACTTTAAGGAAGAGCTATGAGGAAGCGAATGAAATGGGCGCCGCCGATGATCATTTCTCTTGATGGGGGCTCGGCAAAGGAAGTGCAATATGCCTCCATGAAGCAGGATCATGGAAACAAAAGCTTTGTTAACGTGCATTGTCTGAAACCAGTGAAACCTCTGCCATGGTTGAACTGTTAACAAAACACAAAAGGACAAAAAGTCACTTCATTTCCCCGATTTGAATCAACATGTCACCGGTTCAGGATCGACAAAAAGTTCAGTAGATATTGTGTCATTTTTGCTCAACCTTGCTATCAAACCATCCTGCTTCCCTTCACACTTTTGTCCTCGGTGGTTGTCTTGTCTCCTCGCGCGTGACGTTAATGCTAATAAGCATGAAGGGGAACAACCGCCGCGTGGTCCCGGAGGCTTCGACGCATCCCGGTGAACTTTCAGTTCCACTCCGGAGGGTTTCTGGGCTGCTTTAAGGTGCGTGTGTAGCATGTTTGTCATGTATGATGAATTGCCTCACTCTCCTGCTACTGCACGGCCAGAATTAAAATTAAAAGACAAAATAAACATGTTCATAAGGAGTGTTTTTTTGTTTTTTGTTTTTATTCACACCCCTCACAAATCCTATCTGGTGCTCACTTTGTTTTCACTTCAAAAGGGAGTTGGCCGATTGTGATAGCAGCCGCTCTCTTATTATCATCACTGTGCCATTTGTCTGATGGCAGTGAAACAGCATCCAAATTTAGAGCTTGCACTGACACGGAGGCTAATAAGAGCTCAATAAACCGCCAACGATGCCAACTTAACTGTGTCATAAACACTCAAGTGTTAGCTGTAGAATATAATGAATGATTATGCGAAACAGAACGGACGCTGATGTTAAATCATCGTCATAACGACAGTACGGAATATTGGATAAAACCAATAAATAAATAAATACAATGTACAGAATTCAACAGTCTGTGCAATATGATTGGGCTCCTTCTGTTGTATGTGTGGCTTGACCACTGGGTGGCAGTATATCACTCAACTATTGTTAGACTGCAGTAATCGTTTTTGGCAGAAGATAAAGACTATATGTCTGTGTGTATTGCTGCTTGTTTACATGCCTACAAGTTGTGATATTCACATCTGAAGCCACCACTGTCTGCACCGTACACAACTTTGAAGAGTAACATTAGCACTTATGCTAATGCTAACAATGAGGTGTCATGGCTGGTCCATCAAGACCACTACATTATATAATTAAGCAGTGGCTCCCTTTATTATACGCAATTCAAACACTGTGAACTATCACATGCGCAAGAAAAACATTAGCACTTAAATATGTAATCAGGATGGTCCTGCTAATATTACAAACAACTTAAGTATGATCTGGAGTTGCCATGACAATGACAGTAACTGAGGTGTCCTGGCTAGTCGACTAAGCCCATTTAAGTATGCAATGACAAAGAAACTTTCTATATGAAACAACTCAAACAGCTGTAACATTAGCGCTAGCAAACATTAGCACTTTAAGCTAGGTGTCCAGGCTGGTCCAGACAACATTACAGATAAATAAAGATCTGGGGATGGAGAGATGCTGTTTTATTATTACTATATTCTTCTGTGCATCATAAATAGACCTTCAAATAACCGCGCCACATGGGAAATTTGTGGTATCCACGATGAAAACAACTTAAGGCAAAGCGGGCATATGCAATTACTTGTAATAGTAAAAAGTATTTAAATTATTCAAAATAGTGTCTGTACAAGTCAGATGAGACGAAATAGAGATCGTAATTCCATTTGCGGCTTTGACTCAAAAGTCCCCATGCATCCAATGACTTTTTAATAAACCTTTACGCACATACCCATGAGGCTAAATTAGTCAATGAGCTATTTGCACGGGACGAGAAAAAAATAAAATAAAATAAAAACTGGCCATTTAATGAGGTATATATGCACACTCGTGAGTATACATTGAAGTCAAATCAGTGGCAAAAAGGAAAGAAGGAACTGGAGTGCGCCATGGCCCTTTCAATCCGTCCATCAGCGTAACCAGACGAGACATCTCTGGAGAGTTTCAACATAATAAAAGGGATGAAGGGAGACAGATTTTTGGGTGGGGAGTTTGCCACAAGCGCGGTCCAAACGTCGGCTATCTGTCCCGGCAGACAGGCAACATCCCCCTCAGGGCACGAGACAGAACAGAACCACTGCTGGACTAACATAGGGCGGAAAAGTATAATCACTTTAAATTCTCTATTTACTGATCCACTACATGCCACAGATGTGTGACGTCTGCCGTTGGGAGTTGTACTCAATCGTTCTCATTGTCCACCTTTTCTAAAAGTCTTTGTGAGGGAGCCCATTGATTAATTCAGAACGGAAAATAGACCCCCAACTGCCCCCCTGCCCCTCCAGTTCCACCACAAGGCTACACTCTTTGCAAACACTCCATTCAGATGATCACAGTGCAGCAGTGCAGGTATGAAAGTGGCTTCCAGCACGTAACATGTTGCTACGGCGACAGACTTGCTTGAGTTGCACACAGTGGAGGAACGCTAAACATGCATTCAGTCGTCATGGCGATCAGCATGACACCTCACATGTTAGTGGAGGTATGATGTGCTAATTAAAATATGGAATTTCCTCTTTTTTTCCCCCACTATTTATGGAATTTGGTTTTAATTTTCCCACCTCCACTAAAAGAATAATCATCTATTTTTATTTCATGAAAATTAAGACATTTCTTTCTATAGTTGATTAAAAAAATATAAAAAATACTTGAATTACAAGCTTCAAAATGCTTCTTTTCCTCAAATTGCGTCATCACATGCCGAAGAGCCGACAAGTTGACATTTTCTCCAAGTGTTGCACAGCACTTGGAGTCCCATTCGTCTTTTCACACATGTGTCAGCGTCCATTAGAAAGCCCCCCATGACTCGGCCCAAATGGCAAAAGTGCAGCAAAAAGGTATTGTTGGAAAAGGCTTTCATCAGCGTGCACTCAGGTGAAGAAAACGAGAAAAAGAAAAAGCCTTTTTTGCTCACTTTGAATCCATCAAAAGTGGACCGAATAGCACCGGAAAGTTGCTACTTTCCTATGGAAGTTGGTTAGAATTTTAAGTTATTTTATTCTACTCCATAATACCACATAAATAATGCTTAGATTTCACATATTCAGAGTGCTCAATCATTTTAAAACCCAATAAAAAAATATTTAAAGCAGCCAGTTGAACATTTTAATGTCAAAGATTTGCTGTACATTATTATTGTTTTGACATTAAGATGGGGGAGGGGGGAGCAACTAAAGGACAACGAGAACCGCCAGGAAGACAAAGTCAGACACACGGGGGAAACGAAAATTTCACAGCGAAAACGGAGCCTGCAGATTGAATTTAAAGTTACCGAGACGAACGGGTCGACTCTTCCAACCGTGATGAAACAGAACATTGTCAGACTAAGTGGTTGTGTTTGTATTGCTGCTTCCATTAGAGCCACCAAAAAAAACAAGGTCACTCAAGCAGTGCCAAAAGTCCCATTATCTATGATTAACATGCACACAGGCAAAAAAAAAAAAAAAAAAAAAAAAATGCTATAAAGTATTACTGTGTACTTTGAATGTCACTCTGTAGCACATCCAGTAACATTTAAAGGAAAAAAACAATAACAACATAACCATTTCACCAGTCAACACCAAATTGGGTGGACTAGTCTCAAGGACCTACGGCTGAAATTAAACAGGAAGTGTCAAAGCAGCTATATAGTATAGTTATTAATTCATGGCACCAGGAAAAAAAAAAACAAGCTCTTTTAGTGGACATTGCTCAATTGCTTAAAAAAAAAAAAAGCTTTTCAATGGCTTGGCTTGTTTGCCTTGTTCATTTAGTCAGCTTTGTGTTTACACGATAATGGAGGGAAAATTGCCTCTCGCTGCACTCATTGAGAAGGATTTTTGGAAGCCAATAGCGAAATGTGATGGCATTTTTATGAGCAAGAGCTCTCCCATCTAATACAGCACATGTATAAGCAAACAAATGTTTTGCATGGAAATTGTTTTTTTTTCTGCTTGATATGCTAAAATCAAAAAAAGGCACACAGAGCTACTAACTGGTTGAATTAGTAATACAATTTTATAAACACAATATAGTTCTTGGCATAAAATTAGAGATCTTTTAAATAAAGTGATGCAATATGCCATATTCATCACGGGGAAATTGCAAGGCACGATCGCTAGCAAGCTTATTACTACATGCACAGCATACAACTTGAACATTAGCGCCAATGCTAGCGCTAAAACAACACAAGATGTGTCCTGGCTGGTCCACCAACAACACAGACCAACTAAGTGATTTGGGCTGAAGAGAGAGCAGCAAACAATTAACACCAAGCTACAAGCAATTCAAACAGCTCTGAGACGTAACATGAGCGCTAGCAAACATTAGCGCTGATGCAAAAGCGTCCAGGCTGGTCCAGCAATACTACAGACCATGAAAGTGACAGATTGGGGATTCGAAAGCGTCACTTCTCTGAATTGCAAGCAAATCAAACGACTCTCAAAAGCAACATGAGCGCTAACAATCATTAGCGGTTATGCTAAGTGTCCACATTAGTACAGACCGCTGGAGTGATGAAGGTATGCTAGAATGTGTGTGTGTGTGAGTGTGTTTCAAAGGCAAGTCTTGGCTGCTGATTAGACCTGCGGGCCTCATACAACACAACACTTTGATTCTATTTGCCTTTCTTCCACAGTCCTCCATTGTGGTTTTTACGAGTGAGTCCACAATCAAGGTGACTGCACCTGTGCATGATTGTTCTTAGAAAAATACACACATACAAAACCATAAAACCCTCACAGGCCCCTTGCTTTATTAACTTTAACAATGAAGCTTCTCGTCATCGTCAGCATTCACTGACTTGCTTGAATACTTTGCCCTTGTTTCATGGAACCTCGCTGACTGCCCTCCACAAAGTCTTGAAAAGGTATTGTTAAACACGATAGAAGAAGGCTTTACTGTTGTAAAATTTGGACTTTATGCCATTATTTTTGTAACTTATTTTGTCAAATTAGAACTTATTTTATTTAATAGTTACAAATAGTTTTCAGGTGAAATGATCTCATAACATGAGAGGTTAATGCTCATAACGATACATCTAATTTTCTCGTAATACTACAGCAGAATTCTGTTTTTCCTCATAGTTTTATGCCTTTTTCTAACACTGAGTTAATTCTTGACTTTTCTCATTAGAGTCACGATCTTTTTCTCATAACATTAAGAGTTAATTCTTGATTCATGACTTTTTTCTCGTAATATTATAACTTTTTAAAATCGTAACATGATTTCATTCTTGTAAACACTACAACTATCAAACATCATTTATGTAACTATTACAACCCAATTCTTATCACGCTGCGACTATTTTACTTTACGTAAGATTAACGTATGCAACGTAACCTTATTTTACAACTATTTTATTCTTTTATCTCGTAGACACCAACTATTTTTCTCAAAACATCATATATGTTTCTCATACTCCATCCATCCATCCATCCATTGTCTTGACCGCTTATTCCTCACAAGGGTCGCGGGGGGGGGTGCTGGAGCCCATCTCAGCTGGCTTTGGGCAATAGGCGGGGCACACTGTGAACTGGTTGCCAGCCAATCACAGGGCAGTTTCTCATACTCTTACAACACAATTCTTATAACGTGACTATTTTATTTTTATTTTTTTATATTTATGTATTTATTTATATTTTACTTTACAGTGAACCCCACCAAGAATGCAAGAATGGGAGTTCAATGCAATCCGGTTTAATAGACACCTCATTATGTATTGTAGTGATTATTTGTGCATCGGACAAGGCCGTGGAATCCATATGAACAGGCTCAGACAAAAATGACACCTTCCGTTAACAAGCCTCTCCACGGCAACCTTCACTGTTCCCTCCCTACACCTTCCACATTCCATTGGCTCCAGACTGCCATTTAAATGCTCTTGCGATTCCCCGAAGGCTCGCCAGACATTGCACTCAATTGCAGGCACAAGATTGCATATCAATCAGGGTGAAATATTGCATATAAGGCTAGGTTGGGTGCTACAGACTGCAGGGCATCAATACACAGCATCGTTATGAGATGCACTCATCGACCTGTAATTGAAAATAGTCAGGCTTGGTTTTAATGCATTCATTATTTTGAAAGAATTTCTTTCTTTCTTTTTTTCAAGAACTACTGTAAATATTTATACTTGTAAAAGCCAGTAATTCAGATTGAACTGCAGTATTTGCTGATGGATTGGGTCAAATCGTGCAGTCAACCTCATCGCCGCGTTCTTCATTTAATAGCGAGGCATTAGTTCACGTGCGCCATGTCGAACATGAATTGTTTTTACCCTTGTCCTCGCTCGCCATTCAGCATGAAACGCTTTCCTAATGAGCTTCACTGGGAATCAATCAAGCCGCTTTGCATCATCCATAACTCAGGTCTTTGTTGAGATTGACTCCTCCACGAAGTCATCCAGTAATATTTCATGTTGCCCCACCAGGGAATGTTATTAATGTAACATTTCCATAACGTTTTCATTTTTTTGTATAAAATGCTATCTTTATTAGAAAGCACCTATTACCAATTGTTGTTGTTTTTTTGAAGGCCTGGAATGTTTAACCCTTCAAGCAAGCGATATTTTAACACCAGATTAATGACATTTCCATTCATTTCAATGGAGAAAAATGATCCAAGTGTGTTATGGAGTCAATAATTTTGTTCCGTCACAAGCGTGAAGGTCAGCATGAGGGACAGCATGCGCGATCGCTCAATCAAATCGTGGCTAATGGGCTCGGGCTGACAAATTTAGCAGCTCGGGAGAGGAATCCCTCGGACAAGCTGCGGGAAGTTTCGGGCGTACCTTCAGGCTTCTTATTTTTTTCCTGTTCATATGGTGGGATGATAACCTGAATTTTTTGCTAAAGTATGAAAATGTCTTTCTATGTCATTAAACTAAGCAAAAACAGACATAAAGTCATAATTACAGTAAATATTTGTGAGAAAAACACTTCAAGGCCACAAATCTGGAACAATCAAATGAAAAACAACTACGGCATTATACTTGCCATAATTTGGGGGTATTTTATTTCAAATATTTGTATTTTACTATTTTTCACATTGTGTATTTATCTAATATATACTGTTAAGTTTAATTATTAAAAATACATCACATCAAATTGATGAACTTTTTAATGTTTTTAGTAGATTAAATTAATTAAAAATCAATCAATCAAGTATGGCAGTAATATTTGATGTGTTTTATGTCAGTTATTTGTATTGTACTATTTTTTACAATATTTGAGCTTTTTTCTTTTTTGTCTCATATATATTGTAGATCGCTGGTGTCAGGCCAAAACTTCATAAGCCATAATTTGTTAATTGTCACAATTTTTTCAAAAACTATACTGCTGGTCAGTCTGGGTGGGTGTTTTTACAAATTATCGACCAATCAAAATTTTTGAAAATGGCTTGCTCTCTTTGATGATGCAATTTTAGTGGTTGAACCTAATGATTTTTTTTAGCAAATTAAAGCCCAAATATTTTTGCAGTTTTTGTATTTTTTTGTCCAATATATTTGTACTTTTCCCACTTTTTCATATTTGTTTATTTTTCATCTCCATAACGCCAAACAAGAAAAGTGTGACGATGATAAAAGAACCGTAAAGGAAATGTATATCAACATGGGAAAGTATGGTGCAATACAATAAATTAAATATCAATTACATGCATAAGTAAATGTTATCTGCTAATGCATGTCGCTGAAGGCAACAAACGACGCATGTCCTCCCTCCTTTAATTATGGAGGCGAGCGTCTCTATTCTCTTCATACTCGTATGACACTTATGTTACAAATATTACATTTTCTATCAGTTTGAGGGAAATTAAAACAACAATGGAAGTCAAGCAGATTAGTTGGTACAGGCGCCTGTTCCCTTTAACGGAAATCGGCCAATTTTTTCTTTGGCATTCATCTCCATGAAAAATAATCTTTTTATTTTTAATCCCACAGAGTCCTTCTCATTAGCAGCCTTTGGGTCTCCCGTGGAGCTCCAGTCTGCTTCTTTGATACGACCACCTGCCTGGGCTTGTTGTGTCATGCTTGGCCTTAACTCTCACAGCACCGAAGCGCTATCAGAACACAAGATGCAACCTAAGATCTTTGATCTCACCCACCAACGAGAAGCAGGAGGAAAAATTGTGAAATGCTCAAAGGATATCGCAGTCGTTTGCTAGCTTGCCGCCTTGTTGCCAAGATAAATCGATCAATATCCTTCTCTGATGTGACAATAAGGGGTCGGGTTATTGAGTAGCACAGCTATTCCCAATGGCCTGGTTTCACACAGTTTAACGGACCAAGACATTGAAAACAATATTAAAGGACAACTCGTCATCAGGCTAAATGTAGTTGTTGTAATTAGTTGGATCCTTGCGCTTGTTTTTCTTTAATCAGCCGGTCCCATCCTGTGCTAATGGGAGACAACAAGAGTGTTACTTATGTCCACTCTGCTGCATAATTTTGTTTTGGTTGCCGTCACTGCAGAACAGCCTGCTTCACAAAGACAGGATGTTGGAAATGGAAGTAAGGTAAAGTGGTTTTTTTGGCAGTTTTGAAAGCTTCATTGGCTTATTTGTGAGGCTGTCTACATTTTATGCAGAGCGGCCTTAGTGTGGGAGAATCGACAGTAGCGATAAACCCGGATTTTATGCATTCCGGTCTATTATTTACACGTTTTCGACACTTTTACTTGAATTTTACAATGTGACGGAGACAACTTAATTCAGACTGACTATCAATTGGGTATTTATTGTTAAACCTCTCTGCGTGGACTGGTGCTTGGGGATGGCTGGATTAGCAGACCGCTGCTAATGGACCTTGCGTTTACACTGGCCTTATTAGCGAGAGAAATATCTTTGCACCCACTAATCAGTACGACGGCGTATAAATGCCAGTCAAAAGGGCACTGTTCATCTTTGGTGCATCTCCCAGATGGAAATCACTTAAACCAGCACTGTCAATGTCATCCACGCCGGCCAACAATTGCCTATGTGTGGTTTAATGGAAGCTCAATAACCCTTCCAAAACCCAAATAAGGCCATGTAAACAAAAACCCGAAGTCGATGTCATCCTACCGAGAAGTGGATGAAAACATGATGAAAGGTAATGAACCTCTTTAAAACCAAGACCAACTCTGACAGTGACCCTCAACTTGACTTTCTGCTCATTTACATTCCCTTCCATTATTCCCCTTGCGACGGTCTCGTCAAGTGGCCGTCGGAACACCGAGCACGACATCATCGGTCGCCTCCGTTGCCATTAAACTCATTTAGGCGACCGTCACCAAAGGGGATTAACATGGGAGGGATTGGAAAGTCAAAAGATGGGGGAGGAAGGAGACTCCATTGCTCTTTTTTGCATCATTATCCTCAGAGTGGCTGTCTGCTGTCCGCAGGCGGCTGCTGTGATCGGGCGGTGGTCCTAATGACGCGTAGCAAAGGAATCATCTCGACAGGAACAAGTCGGAGTCTCGGAATTTGCAAGGCCAGCCTGCAGGTATGAGCCCAAAGACTACTCATATACGCTAGTATAATGGATGAGTTTCCAGGGGTCTTAATAAGTTGGCCTGGGTTTTTTTTTTCAAAAAGCTGTTTTGAGTTGATGCAAACATGACCCCAGTCTTCATCTTTCCTTCCCGCTTATCCAATCGGCCTCGGTTTGACCCTTTTATCACGTCCTGCACCGACATTACTTGAAAGGAAGTCGGCTTCAATGCACGAAAATCCCTTGACAGCTTTCACCCTTGGCGGCGACTCTTCAAAGATCACAATGACAACATTGTGCCTCTTTACTGTACGTGCCATTCCAGGAGATGTCAAAATCAGACAATGAAGCAGGAACTTGGGGCTGCCTTTAAAGTCCGAAACAAGAGCCTTCATTTGCCAATAGATGCCATGAAATTGCACTAACGCACTACTTTTCTATGAGAAATGGATATGGTCTGACTAAATGAAGCTCCTCCCCTCACTTCAACATAGTTCATTAGCACCAGAGTCGTGACGAGAAACGGAATGTACTCAATTAAGTGAATGTAAACAAACAGCTTAATTAGCCATTAGCTTAATTTGTGAACTCACTGCTCGCTCACTCAGGAGTTTCCTTCTCACGCTGTGTCCAGGATTTTTCTTTTCTTTCTTCTTCTCTGTTTGTGTTAGTTCATGTTTGATCATGTGAGATTTCTGACTTGGAGGACTAGATTCCAGATTGGTAGTGAATGCCTGGGGCTCCCGCTAGTCAGCGCCCCACCCTCCGTACGCCCCTGAACGACTCTTACACAAAACTGAAATAAATAAAATTTAAAAAACAGATTTTACATCTCCCTGAAAGGCAAATCATTTTACAGAATAATAACATATCTCTACGGTGTTCTGCAGCTTCCCACTTTTAAGTTTAAGATTACGCCACCACAAGCTAGAAAAAGTGTAAAGATAGTTACACGAGTCTGCAAGCCAACATGAAATGATCATTTAGCACCCGCCGTACAACCGGAGCGTACGGCCGACTTGAGATATTGTGATTATCTCACATTTTTCTGCGGAATTACGAACAAACAAATTTATTACAATGACGAATCAGCGCTCAATGCTTTAAGTAGTTTTCCTGCATTTTAATGGGGACAATCAGGGCATGATTTACGAGCGGCACAAACATAAGCAACTGCTCTGTGAGAGATTTTGCAACCCAAACAAGCAAGCGCGCTACATAATTACACCACTTTCTCACAGCGTGATAAGCCTGCACATTTGGGGGTAAAAATGCATTCATAGGAACTTTTATGGAACACCCCTCGTTATATCACGGTTCGTCTATCACGCCCTTTCTATGTTGCTTTTTCATGGGTTTCAACAGTATTTTATTCACTGTAACGATATCAAGTGGGGGAAAGGAGAGCCACCGTTGCCTCACCCAGACACTCACTTGCTGACCATGCTCCGCCTCGTAAAGGAACATGCATGTACAGCGACATGGGACAGTGTTTTCTATACATTTTCATTTTGCAATTGCTTTATTGTATTGCAATCTTTTTGTGATGCAATTTTAAAAAGGGTGTTTTAATAAGTTTTGTTGTGTTTAGAGTATGTTGCAGGAGTAAATCTTTTTAAAAGTTTGTACAGTATATGGTCTATCTAAAAAAATAAATAAATAAAGCCTTTCACCTACTGCGGGTGAGTCTGAAACTTATCCATGGCGATAAATAAGGGTTCACTTACTATCTGTGTATTCATTGTGAAACGTTAGAAATTTTGCGATAGACGCGAAATGCTGTTTTCTCTGCTCCACACAACAATTCACCCAAATGCCTAAAGACACTTAACACTTGCAACTATAATACATTCTAGTGGTGCAATGGTCAATTGATTCATCGACAACTTATCAAATTAATTATATTTAATAGATGAATTCTTTAGATATTTTTTTGATTAGAAATTCTCCAAATGCTCAGAATTTCAGTCTACAACAGTAACAATAATGTTTGATAGCAGATGACTCTTGCTGATGATAGCAGTGATTATGTTTGTGTTGAAGCAAAATCAATCAGAATCAAAATGCTTAATAATGTCCTGTTTTTGAATAGAGGGATGGAAATTTAAACCGATTCATCGGCAAAATAATGGACAGATTAATGATTATCCAAAGACTTTACAATAATTTTCATTTATATCCCAGTGATATTGTATTCTTACATTTCGACTACCTTATATAGCAGCAGCTCAATAACGAACATTGAGTGAATACCTTTCAATCAAAACTGTGTCCCTTATGTTATGTCTTATAAGCTCACCTGCAAAAATCAGTACATAACATCTATATTTCAAATATGATGATTGTCGGTGTTTTCACCCTTTGTGATGCAGAAAGAGGAGAGGAGGAGCAGCCGCCCACTCCCCACACACCCCACACACGGTTAACCTCGTCCACGCATCCGAATGGCGAGTGAGAGTAAAGGCGCGCACGGGAGAGGGAGGACGCCGCCTCCTTCAGCTCCGCACCCACTGTCAACCGAAGGAGAACGCGACGGGGCGGACTCATCCTCTCTCTTCCGCGCCGAGATGTTTTTTAACAGGGCGCGATTTTGAAGGCGGTGTGAGAGAAAAGTGTTTCATGGGGGAAAGGAGAGCTTTGCTGGCGCACGGGAGAGAGTTTTACGCGGAGGTGGGGAGCGCGGCTGCCGCTCCGCCGCCGGGGCGCACGCACACCAGCTCGGCGGGACACGTCGCACGTTCATCGTTGTGGGAAAGTCACAGATTATGCGCTGGTCTCCAGGCTATGGCGTGATGAACGAGGCGGGTTTTGGATCTGGATTGCCGAGAACTCACAGGTAGGTGGTTTGCTGTTTGATTTGAAAGTCACTAAGCAGTGCAACGGTTCGCGTTCAAGAGAGAAAGAGTGAGAGGAGATGTGAGGAGATGTTGAATCAGGTGACGAGGAGATAAAAATATGTCTGATTGTGTACTTTTTATAGCAACCGGAAAAAAATGAAGTAAGGCACACCATCAAGACAATTTCTTGATTACCTCCACCAAGCATGAAAAGTGGATGATACTTCACATCTTACAAATTCACCTAACTATGTTTAACAGAAATATATCCACCTAAAGCTTCCAGTGGCAGGGATATATTCCACCAGATCATTCTAAGCTTTTCCCCGTGACAACAACAAGGCACTCTTAAGCCTCAAGCCCCATTGGACTTCAATGAATAAATAAATAAATAAATAAAATCCACCCCTCACTCTTCCATCTTTCTCTCTGTAGCATGCATGTACTCGCGGGAAACAACGAGACACTCTAAAGAGACCACAACAGTGGGCTATCCAAAGCGAAATGCTTTTTTGATGGATGGATGGACGTCTCCCTTAACGGATGCAAAAACAATGTTTCATAAACGATGTAGCCTGGTTGACATGAAAGTCGCCGTTCTACAAAGCCCCAAAACAAATCTGCGACATAATGACAGCCGACAAAACACACTCTCCATTGCGTTGCCTCAATCAATTGGCCATGAAGACAGGTCAGCCTCAGTGCTGGCTGGCGAGCAGCCTGTTATATTGACAGCAAGCCCACACTGAATTATTCAACATTTCCATCTCCACTCGAGGATTTACACATCAAGGAACACTTAAAATCATCCCACAGGGGGGCTTGCATGGGAGAGGCTTCCGGAAAGGTGTTATGTGGTATCGGGGTAGATGGGGAGTGGGGGTGATAACACCAGAGTGGTTTAAATTAAAAATAAAACAAAAAATGGATTGTGACATTTTACAAAGGTTGCAATATTATTTGCATAAGATGTTTCCTTGACACCAACTGCTACTTTCCTATTAGGCATGGCCTTGGCGCCATCTTGTGGTATCCTAGAAGGAGCCAAAGTAAAAAAAAAAAAAATCCAAGTATGTGAATTTGTAGCTCACTAACTGTGAATTGACGGCGTAGTAGACATCGGCGCCATTGACTGATTGCACTTCCGTGTGCTCAGCTCACGACCGCGCCTGGAATCTGCATCCTCCGCTCCGAGCCGCGGCGCACGGCCATCAATAACGAGCAGACGTCGGCTTTCATTATGCGCCGGCGCCGCGTTCAAAATTAAATCACAGAGAGATGAATTTGCCGGCGTCGAGCGGGATGGAGTGGCTTGATAAACATGGCCGACAGATAAGGCGCATTGGTATTCGGGTGCGACTCGTCACGCCGGCCCCGGGGGCCCCCCCCACTCCCCCGCTGATAATACTCAGCTTCGTGGGGGGAGAGGGTCAAAGGGTGGGTGGATGATTGGCGCTGGGAGCTGACTGACGGTCTGAAGAGTGCTGACGGATGGTGTAACCGTGACCCGGACTGATCCCGGATGCAAACAGGATGCTTGCTAATCTGCTAGCCACATGTCTGACACCTTTGTGACAGATTTTTTTGTTTTTTTTGTTTTTTGACACATTCAAATGGCGCTACAGGGGAAATTGTGGTTATGTACTGTCATCACTATGACTTGAATGAATCGATTCGGTGTAGTACTCAAAATTTAGAAAATTATTGGACTGTATTTTAATCACCATCAGTACTTTATCAATGATTGTGCCACTGTTATGTGGTACATTCATAACAACTTGTACGACATAAGTTATTGGATTCTGACAGCAGGGCACAATTCTTTTCAGCTCATACAGCATAGGAGGATGGGCAACTGGTGGCCCATGGGGCTGCATTAAATCCCGCCCCATAAAAAAAGTTGTATTTACATATTTATATATTTATTTATTTATATCAACCTAGAAAAATTCTACCCCAAAAGCCGATTAAGTCTAAATCTGCTTTCTAATAAAATATGAAGGAAAAAAATCCTGGAATAACCAGGGGAAAAAACATTTTCCCAAAAAAATATTGAAAAGAAAAAAGGTATTATATGCAAATTCACAGGTGCCTAATTCTATATAGATGTATATGTGTTGACTGTAGTTTTAAGATGTAATATCAACATTCCCCACTAGATGGCAGACATGGCTTAGTTTCACTTAAATATACAAATATACAATATGCACAGCCCTAATCATCTATTCGTGGATTTGATATGACATGAAGAACCAACTCAATTAAATTCTGAGTGAGTTTTGTTTGTGGCCTAATTGGGTTGCTGTTTAAAAAAAATTAAGTGGTGCATTTTAATCAATATAATGATCGTGCCACCGGGTTAATGCGGTGTAGTCAGTTGAACTTCAATCAGCGGATTTCCAAAAGGGTTTCTATCGAAATCAGTATTTCCGAAACAGCTCATTATGGTGCGCAGATTGTTGAATTTTCATTCCAGTGCATCCAAGTGGAGACTCTCAGTAAAGACACATTCTGCTGTTGCTCTCTCTTTCTCAGCTGTTTGTTATTCTGTCCGTAACACATACACCCACCCAGATATGTTTACTCAGTCTTGGGCTGGAATCACTCACAAGAAAATAGCAGTAAAATATGGCATCTTCAGTCTTGCTGAGATAGTATTAGTGAAAATCAATTTGTACAGGGTGGGCCAAAAGTAGCCATACACTTTTTAAATGAACTCGTTCATTTTTAATACAGGTATACAGGGAATGATAAATCCTTTGAGTCAAGAACAAAGACAATGGGTCCCTTTAAAAAGTCCAATCTTCTAACCTTTATGTCGCTTTTTCCTTAACCTTTTTGGAAATGTCACCGTGTCAAGGAGAGATGAGAAGGTACTTTGTCTCAACCAAACTGTAGAAAAAGGACAGCACTGCTTAAAATGAATTCCACTGCACTTAAAGAATCGACGTCATCGCACGACAGCAAGTTGTACTTTATCTTTTCTGTATTGCACCTGTATTGATTGGAATGTTAGTGTTCTAGTTATAGTTTGCTATTCTACATATGCCAGACAGGAATCTGATTAGTAAGTTTCATATTTGTCAATGCATTTTCTTACTCATTCACCGACTAATTGCACTGCTGCAGTAAAACCGCTAATTACTGCACCTGACAATAACCTCATATTTCTAATTCGGTAACAGGGAATGATTAATTAATGCGTCCTTTCCGGATTGTTAATAATTTAGTGGATTTTCATCAATATAAGGATGGGGTCACAGGGTCATGTGGAGTCGTCATGACAACGTCAAAGGGTAAATCTATCCATGGGTGCCAGTTTGCAAAAAAAGTCCAACAAAGTCTAACTATTTTAGACCCATCTAATTTAAGATCTAGAAAATGCACAGAAAGAGAGCAAAAAGGAACATTTTAAACAGAAAAAAAAAAGAAAAGCAATTTGGAGTAGTTAACCGTATAAAACAAGACAGACGGCGCTGTGTGTCTCCATGTTGGGGTCAGCGGTCGTTTTGGACCGGCGAAGCGGCACGCGGCAGTATGCTAAGCAGACAGCAAGCACCGGGTATATCTTCCTTCGGTTTCTCGCGCATTTCACATCCACTTTTACCCAAGAACTTGCATGAGTCGGCATCCCTGCAGCTATTTGCGGACCTGTGAGAGCGCGAGAACTGCAATGTCAGGAGGGAAGAGCAAGCAAGTGGGAGGAGTCCTGAGAGCTTTGTTGGCTGTTGGAGGCTGTTTTTCAGGAAAACTGCATGTGTGGGAATTGTGGTTTATTCATGGAGGTGAGGAGTGGAAAGCAGTGCAAAGGAAAGAGTGTGATATATCTTGTCATTTTTTTCTGCGCCAAAACACTTCATACAGTATTCATTATCATTCCTTCATTTTTCAACCGGTAATTCTCAAACACCTCAATCGATTTAAAACATTCCAACTTCAAACTGATTTCCTCATTTGAGACATGCAGGTGATCACACTACATTGCTTAGCCCATCTGTGCTGCAGGGAATTTGGTGTACTCAGTCATCGACTTTTGACTGTTGAGATGGTAGGTCGTGTGATTTCTTCGTTATTTTAATCGCTTCACATTAACTATGTCAAGTAAAAGAAAGTGGTTGGACGTATGTGCAATATGAATTCACATGTATAACGGAACAGTGGTGTTCCACAGGGCTCAATTCTGAGACCTCTGTTTTCATTGCATCTGCTGCCCCTGGGTTCCATCTTAAGAAAACAGCGGTGGTTTTAAAGATAGAGTTGTATTGCGCACAGGGAATTGGCGGGGTTCAGTACCTTCAACAAGGTTAAGAAGTGATTTAGCATCTTTCTTATGCCTACACGTCCCTACATACTACCCCTAGCAAAAAGTATGGAATCACCAGTCTTGGACGAGCACTCACTCAGACGTTTTATTCTGTAGATCAAACTCAGATAAAAAGCATGAAACAGCCGTAAGGTCATTCCAAAGTGCAACATCTTGGCTTTCAGAAACACTAAAAGAAATGAAGAAAAAAACAATGTGCTGGTCAGTAAATGTTACTTTTCTAGAGCAAGTGCAGGGAAATAAATATGGAATCACTCAATTCTGAGGAAAAAAAATATGGAATCACTCCATTTTGAGCAGAAAATAAGGACACACCCAGTCAATTTCCTTTGCTTAATTGGGCAGCTGCATCAAATTACATCTGCTCATTAGTCAGCAGTTTAAAAACTGCAGTTATCACACATTGGAGGGCTGCTGGACCAAGTGGATTGGCAAGAATCCTGGCTCCAACAAGGGAGATATCTCTTGAGACCAAAGACAGGATTTAGTGTTTCTGAAAGCCAAGATGTTGCACTTTGGAATGACCTTACGACTGTTTCATGCTTTTTAATCCGAGTTTGATCTACAGAATAAAACGTCTGAGTGAGTGCTCGTCCAAGACTGGTGATTCCATACTTTTTGCTAGGCGTTGTATTTGCATCACGAAAACATCCAATTAAAGTCTCTCTTTGCTGGAAGTGACAACAAGGCGCTCTAAACTGGCCAACCCACTAAGAAGCCTTGGTCCACTGGCTTTCAAGGTTTAACTCGCACTTCCAGCTTTATTCTTTTCTGAATAACATCCGGGCATTAATGGCCAACAAAGAGGCGCTCTAAAGTAGACTATGTGAAGAGAAGATGCATTTGCTGGGTGTAGACATAGGGGGAAAAAAAAAATCTCCCATTCAACATTTTCCCCTTTTTTCTTTGCAATGACTGCACAACATTTCAGTTCATCATCTGCTCTCCAGCATTAACACACAATTTCGACAGAAATCTAGCATGTGATGCAAATGTGACCTCTCTCTTGCTTGTCTAATGTCTAAGAAAAGCATACAGTATTTGATTGCAGCTAATAAGGCTCATTTGCACATGATTACAGGTAAACTATCAAACATTACTCACGGCCAATAAACACTGACAAGACTTGTTTGTACTCTTGCTGTCTCATTAAGCACGTAGAAAAAAAGCGCAGCGCCGGACGATTGGGGTCGGGACCCCCTGAATTAATCTGCATTTGGCATTTCTATTTCCATCGCACATTCATCAGATGAAGGTCAAGGGTGGCGTTTCAGATAGGGGGGAAGTTGAGGGGGGGTCGAATGGGGGCTGGGTGGTAACAGCTCGATTGTGTTTTGATTCTGGGCGCACTTAAGTGTGTTTTTCGGTGCCTCGTTTGTCATCCGATTGAGGTTGTTAACCCGCTGGCAGGAACTTGACCGGCAAATGTCCGGAATGAAAATTAAATGGGCTTGCATTTAATGACATATACAATAAATGGCAAGTAGATTGCAAAAAAAAAAAAAAAAAAAAAAAAGAGAGCAGCTAGCAATAATTATCTTTTTTTTTTTTTTTTTTTTTTTTTGTAAACAAGTAAAATACACGAAAAAGAAACTTGGTAATGAAACTAATAAAAAAGAAACTTAGTGACAAAAGTGGTACTCACTAAAGGTCATGTTCACTACACAATTGATGATTTTACTGTTTTACTGGGTATAAGTCACTTGTTAATTTTTTTATTAGAACATTAACAAAGACAGTTACGACTGCTAAAATATTCATAGAGACATGTTCAACTTTTTTTTTTCCCCCACAACAACCCTTTCAAAAAGTCACTTTTCTACTAATTTACTTGATAGGACATCTTACTGAATTGCATTATGAACTGTCAGGTTTTGTTGCGTTCAACCAATTTCTCACTAGAACCATGACTGACTGCTGTGGCAACCTTTTGACAGTTTAAAAAGATAGCCAGACATCAACGGCAACCTGTCAAGTTTTCCCATTCCGTCCCCGACTTGTCTCACATCCATTGTGATTTGGCCATATTAGTAATCAGCTTTACGACTCGTTAAGCACGAATGATTTTTATTTGTACTACTACTCAAGTCAAAAAGCACAAAGCGGAAAATCAGCATAAAAAGTTCTCACCTCAAACTGCTTTATAGCCACTTTTCGGCTTGTTTACCTGAATGTTTGAATCTCATTAACCGAAATTAATGGTCACCTAGTTTATGTGGAGACACTTTTTGGGCACACTTTCCAAAAAGTTCTCCCTAAATTATGTGCCACTAAAGATGATGCAATTTAAGCAAAAATGTCACCGTTCTCGATCCAATTCTTGGTTTAAAGCCAAGGAAAGGCAAGGCAAGGCAAGGCAAGTTTATTTGTATAGCACATTACATACACAAGGCAACTCAATGTGCTTTACACGAGGAAAGACAAGACATAAGCATCAAGAAACAGTAGTTAACATTCAGAGGAAGAAAAATAAATGAAAATAGGTTACAAACTAACAATCTTAAAACATTATTCAACAAACTTTAAAAAATTTAACATAAGGAAGTTTAAAATGATAATGATAAAAATAAAAATAAAAATAATAATTAAAAAAACACTTAATTAAAGCTGTTTAAAAGTCCCTAATCAAAGGTATAAGAAAAAAGCAAAGTTTTTAACCTGGATTTAAAAGCATTTACACTCGGGGCTGACTTCACTTCTGTTGGTAGCCTATTCCATCTGTGTGCAGCATAATAGCTAAATGCAGCTTCACCATGTTTGCTTCGAACTCTGGGTTCCACTAGTTGGCCCAAGTCTGTACAAGGAAAGTACTTTACAAAACAAAAATGCCACCAAAAATATGTACACTGAAATGCAGATCATAATTTGGAGGTGGAAGAGCATTTGATTGCCACGATACGTCACTGGCATAGATAAAGGAACAAAGATATATTACTTGAAGCAAGTAAAACATTCTCTACCGTTTCTCACGACACACCTGATAATCTCTCAATGTGCCACAGCACAGTAGTTGGGAGCCACTTCCATAATCTTATCTAAAAACGACCACGCATTGGAGCGAAAAATATCTTGCCGTGTGTCCAAAACAAACACACCATCCTGACAAGACTCATTTGGATCAATCGCTGTTGCTCTTCTGGGTGGCGTGTCAACATGTGTGTAAAACAAGGAGGCAAATTGAACCTAATTGAGTCCTCTTGCAAGGTGCAGCTCTTGACAACCTGCAAGTAAAACTAGACTCTCCGAAAGGTCTGTTTGAGACATAGACTCTAAAAACTCCCCTTCCTCTCCATTACTGTCTCCTCCCTCTGCAGATCTCCGAGTGCTGAATGCCGCTAGCGTCTCGAGTGCCCGTCAAGGAATCGCCTATCATTAAAAAGCCTTTTGCCCTTTTGTTGCTATGGAGAACCTCAGCGAGCTCCAGAATCCTTTGTTGGACAAAAATAGCAAGCACATGGTCAACGGGTATGGAGGAGACTTCCCCAACAACCAGTACCAGGAGAACATTATCAACTATTTTGGCGGCGAAAGCGGCGGTGGTGACAGCGGCGGAGGAAAGCCGGGCAGTGTGGTGAGCGGCGGGGGCGGCTACAGTAGCAACGGCAAGATGAAATCACAGCAGCTTTTGGACGCCACCTCGCTGCATTTGGCCGTGGAGGCCTTCTACAGGCCCAACTTCATCCTGTACAAGGAGGACAATGGCAGCATCAAGGCCAAGGAATACAAAAGCGAATGCTGCGAGACCACTTTCACAGAGAAGAAGGCCAAGGAGACGTCCAACTCGAGCGGCGGGGACGCGGCCGGCTCGGAGGAACCGCAGGCGAAGGTGCCAGAGGACGGCGAACACGTCAAAATCCAGACGGTTTCGTACGAGGTGGAGGAGGAAGAGTACGTCGAGTATGAGGTAAGGCCGCGACATACTATTCTGTAAAAACATCTTGAAAAAAACAAAAAAACAAAACATTTTCGCGTTTACAACATTAAAACGTTGAACCGAGAGGTAAGCCAGGATCGAGAAAAAAAAAAAAAATGGTTGGATTAAGGTAAGTGTGTTGCATTGTTTAGTGCTCTTGAACTGTCAACCAAGATAACATTTAGCATTAGTCGAAGTAATAACAACCACTAATCACCAGATTGACTAGCGACGTTCAAATTTTTACATGTGTGTGTGTGTTGTAAGGTCCCCTTCTGTTCTACACTTGTAGTTGCAAAGCGAACAAAAGTGAGACGCAGTGCTAACCGATATACCGGTTTGAACCTAGCTTAACAGCTCTTAATCTAGCGAATAAACATACAGTACACATTATAATCCTTTGCCTTATATATGAAAAGATTTTAAAATAGACCAGTTCATTTAACGGTACGACGGTACGACATTAAATATGTTCTCACATTTGTAACCTCCACCCAGGTTTTTTTTTGTTTGTTTTTTAATTTGGTGGTCTGTTTTTATTCAATTACTTTAATCAACATTTTTTATGTTAATTATGGATTAACCCTTTCTCAATTTTGTTGAATTTTCAAAGCAGCTATAATAAGAATGTAATAAAATTACTCATATCCGGTTACAAAATATTAATATTTCAAAAAAATAAAATAAGTCAGTAAAATGTTAAATATGGTGTGATTTCAACAAAATTAAATGCAGATCTGATCCAGATGGTCCATTTTGCAGCAATGTAAACTCAACCTCTCGATATGTCATCATTGTCTTTTTACATTTTAATCAAATATATTCACGTTGCGTTTGTAAACAGAACCGGGTTCGTATTCCTGCAGCACGTCCATGAACACACCAATAGAATCGCGCGTCTTCCCAACAACAAATCCCGCCAGATCTACTGACCTTGTCATCCATTTCCCGCAGCTGTAAATTCACATCCCCATAATTCTCCATTGCCGGCTCTACCCCGGGATATTAAGTGAAAACGCTGCATTAGCTGAACTGTTTTGGCACAGCCAATAGTGCAAAAACACTCCAAAGGATTTAGGGGATTGCAATGTGGGGATTGGCTGTCCAGTTCCACTGGTTGTCCTGCACGGCTGGATTTAAGATGAATGAGGTAATAAAAACATGTGGCTGGTGAAATAAAATAATCATAATGACAAACAGAGAAAAACTTGTCATTCATACATTCCTCCACTTCACAAATGAATAGGCAGATGAAAAAAAACATCATCAGAGGCCCGTTTTGCTGGATAGAAAGCGAAAAATACTCAGAGGGCCTCATTATGTAGTAGACTACCAATTCCACTGACTACTCGCCTCTAGTCTGGCACGAGAGAAGGAAGGAATCCCACAACTACTTAACAAGATTGTAGTATCCAGGACGTTTTTATTTTGGAACAAAAATCTGCATTAAAGAGTCTTTATTAGGGTCAGAGTACAAGGCCCGCTTAGGATTGCTGTGTCACTGAAAAGCTGCAGAAATAATTGGTCCGCCCATTCCTTGTCAGTGCTCTTTAAATAGAACAATCCGGCCAGTGTAATAGGCGCTACTACAGGTTAGCAACCTCTATTGCAAAGGGCTATTTACATTATTCACAAGTGTTCAAGATACAGCTATTTGTTTTGGAGTGACATCGCTAACTATTTACAGTAGTTTTACACAAGTGACACTGGCCTAATTAATTATTACACATAAATCCATATCATAAGCTTGCATCCCTAAATACTGAATATAGAATGAAATTGTCATTCAAAACAAATTAAAGTTGTTAGCAGTGCAAGTTATACAAGGAATTGGATGTCACTATTTTACACAGAACCTAAAGTCATGGTTTGTTTACAATAAATAAATTAATTACTTAATTAAATAATAAATAGAGAAAACAGTACAACATAAAGCAAAGACAAATGTGTTAGATATGACACACATTCAACTAGTGGTAAGACAAGCACATAATTTTTAATGTCCTAATAGCTTCATTAATTAAACATTCTGGGAACCAAAAAGGAAAGCTTTTTTTTTTTTTAAACAGTATATTTAGAGTTGTTATTCACAGGAATAAGGATCAAGCCAGCACATGATGGGTGAAAACCCATGTAGAAATATGGATTGAAGCTTATTGAAATGCATTGGGGAGAATATGCATTACTGAATATATTTAATTAACCGGTTGATTAATGGGTAATCTGTACTTTTTTGTGCACAAAAAACAAACAAAAAAAACAAACAAAAAACTGCATGGCCAAAAAAATCCATATCGGTAAGCTCCTACTCATGTAACAGATTGCAACAGAGATACAGAGACTGGAAGGCTCACAGAAAGGCCCACCAATAGATGTTCCTTGAAATTTATTGATCAATTTCAGTGATCAAACACCTGTTGAAAACTTTGCCATTCAGATTTTATGCTCCAACAGCCAAAATGTCCTTGCAAATACTTCTGTCCGCCCCCCTAATGTGATGAGTCAAGCATGTTTCCATCGCTTTCGTTTCACCACAAGCGGCAAACTGTCGACAACCAATTAAAAGGTGCTAACTAACGCATGCAAACGTGTTTAATGGTAACGTCAGCGTAATAAGGCTATCAAAGATTAGGTTTGACATGCTTGTTAGCGATTGTAGCTTCACGGCCTAAGTCCGTGCGCGCTCGTCCGTTTGATCCTCACGCTTTCCCCTCCATTAAAATTATCCGCCTTTTCCACCTGAATACAAAACAGGACTGGAGCCGGAGGAGGAAGCTGCATTCGGAGTTGACGGCCATCTGTTCCGCCTCCCCCGGTGCATGAAATCTGCATTTATCAGTGCACTTCGTATTTACTTGATGGTTGTGAGCATGTGGTCTTGCCACTCAGGCGCAATTTCAACACGAAAAAACACTTCTCAGATTTCATCACTGTAGCTTTTCGAGAAAACTATGTGTAAAATCAATACAGCTGAGTTTCAGAATAGATGTATTTTCCAGCCGGTATTGTACATCAAGGCAGGTGTGATTGGAAGGGCCATCCATATTCACTAGGGGGAGAAAGGCGCTTATGCCTTCATTAAATCTAAAATGTGGTCACGCCTCAGTTCAGCGCACACATATTGTTCGCCCTCTGAAGGGCCGGCAGCAGCCAGAGTCATAAATTCTCATGAAATCTTCCACAGGTATCCTTTCTCTCATTTAGCAGTAAACGACAATAACGATCGGATCATTTCAATGCGGCAATAAGCGCTGGCTTGTGCGATTGATTTGACCACTGGCTGTCCTCCGCTAACGGATGATATTTATCCCGTCGCACGCCATGTCGCTCCCGCCTATAAAAACCATAAGTGTCCCTCGGTGACTCCGGGAATGTAATAGCCTCGTGTCAAAATATACGACTGGGGCGGGAAAAAATGCAATTAAACCAAGTAGAATGTGGTGGAATAAAAAAACAAAAAAACAAAAAAAACAACAACCATTAGTCTTAACCTAGTCGCTACTCTTTGGAATATAAAGGGAAATATGTAGCGTCATTCTACTTTACGCTCTCCAGCTGTTGATAGATTGACCAAGCAGTCAGCTCTAACAGACAGGAGCTCTATGAAATATCACAGATGTTCCAATGGCAGCCTTGGGACGAAATCCAAACCATGGAAGAAGCATAAATTCCAAAGACAAACAGAAAAATAAGAATAATTATGACATGTTGCACCAATGAAGTTACCTAAAGGCTGAATGTCATCATCGAGCGGGACCTACAACCACAAACTGATTTTTTTTTTTTTTTTTTTTTTTTTTAAATCCTTTCTAATTTTATTCAATTGCATTTTGGGCATAATTTTCAGCAATTATTAGATTTTATTTATTTATTTATTTTTGTTTACAAATTTGTGTCACTTTTAAAACAATTGTTCGAAACATGTATCTTGATTGTCTTTATTTTTTGAGTACTTATCTAATTTATAAACTACACGTTTCCCATTTATATTCAATTATTTTGACTTTGTAGGCAACATTTGTCCACTGTTTATTATTTATTTAAATTTATTTTAAAATGTTTTTCAAGACAATTTTATAATGTTGAAGTGTAATATTCTCAATATTTATTTATTTACTGCGATTGGCTGGCAACCAGTCCAGGGTGTACCCCGCCTACTGCCCAAAGCCAGCTGAGATAGGCTCCAGCACCCCCCGCGACCCTATTGAGGAATAAGCGGTCGAGAAAATGGATGGATGGATGAATTTATTTATTTATTTTTCTTTATTTTCTTTATTTTTCCCTCAATATTTATTTTTTATTAATGCTTTTTAAAAAAATATGTATTATTCTTTAACTTCCATCCATTCATTTTCCAAACCACTAAATAAATTATATAGTATATTTGCTGTGTGTATGCCAGGCCAGTAGGTGGCAGCGTGATTACGAAACTGAATGATCGATATTGAGATATTATTAATTTTAGGGTGTCTATCTGCCTCAACCAGGTGATTTTGTTGATTCTGCTCTAAAGGACAACCAACCAAGTCAACCAGGTCGTTTCAACTCATTCAACTGCTTAGTATTGTCATTTGACACAGCAATAAACTGCTTAAAAAAAATCCCAGCTCATTCATGATGAAATGTGAATGGGTGACCTGTTATGCTATGCAAAAGAAAAAAGTGGCAAAAAAAAAAAAAAGGTGGCAAGTTCAAGTGAAAATGAAACCAGCGTGCCCTTGATGAGGTCTGATTATTTATCGAGAATTAATGAAATTGTCTGGAATTCATTATTGCACATTTTTGAATGCAGTTAACATTTTCGACCACGCCAAGACGAGACTGATGAGATGGATGGAACTGAAGAGTTGTCTGGATCTTTGATCACATGACCGAGCGGTCAAATCACTCAGAAAAAATACAAATCAGTCCTGCAGACCTCAATTTGATTTGAATTTCTCATCATCCATTCATCTAATTTGGATGCGGTGGGCAATCACCGGCGAAATCTCGGCCTTTTCCAAACACTTGCTATCAGCTCCCTCCCAGATGGATGCGTGCAACAAATCATGTGCCGCGCGGCTAAATGTTTAATTTACAAGCTGATACGCTTGCTTTTGCAATCAGCGGCGAACAAAATTCCCCGCAGGCCTTCGCTATTTTTGCGCCACCAAATGCAGCTAATTATATCCTTCCCATTACGGGCGATAGGCAGCGTCTAATCACATTTTGGCAAATTACGCTTACTCAGCTCAGTCATTTGGGCTGCCACAATCACTGCGCTGTGATCTCTCAACAAGAAATGTGTTTGTTTGTTGGGATTGTTTGATGCTCTGTTTTTGACTGTGCGCAGAGGGGGGGTGTTGATTGCGTCTTGCATGAAAATGATGTGAACACTGCGGGTTTCACTAATATGTCCTCTTTTTTTTCATTGCAACTCATTGGTATCATGCTAGCTTTGATATTTTTTTCAAAACACAGAATAGTTGCCATTTCTTACTTGGCCAGATATCCTGGAGTAGGATGACTATTTTTACCCGTCTTTTTTTTTTTTTTTCCCACAACACGCTGCTCTACTGCTGCTTATCATTATCACATCCCAAATTGGGCAGTTATCAGCCTGCAGAATCACAGTCAAAAAGCCTTTTTTCCTGTCATGCTAAAAGATGGTGAAGGGAAAATGAGGCACTTGAGTTATTGAAGACAACAAAACAATTGGCAAAAGACGAGACAGGGTAGATAATTGAAATGCCATGTCTTGTTGATTTAACGACTTGACGTAGTCAAACTATAAACACAAAGACAAGACGCTAAAATTAAAATGGATTTGACTGTGTAGAGGCGTGGCAGACGGTCTAAGGAAGAATGAATTGGTTGTATTTTTGAAAGGATCTAGATTAGGGATGAGCCACAAATTTTCATTAGCACTACTGGGGGGCCACATTGGACCACACACTCCCAAAAACAGATGTGCGACAAACATGTCACTCCAAACAAAAAATAACCACAGATCGATTTTTCATAAATATTCCCATTCAAGGACTGCACAACACTGCAAAACAGCAAACCAACCCGACATGACGTGCAAGAACTCATTTTGCCCACGTTTTCGCAAAAATCAACTCACTTCAAGATCGTAATATTATTTGATATTTTGACCCTAAAATTAGAATCACTCAACTGTATTACCAAGTACAGTGTATGGTAGTAAAGTTCATCCCCTTTTGGAGGACACACATTTTGTGACTCCTCATTAGGGCAAAAATCAAATAATCAATATTGAATAATTTTTAATTTTCTAGCCTGATATTGATCCATAAAACCATGAATCGATTATTTTAATATCTCTTTCCCCATAAATTCTTAAGAAAATAGAATTTTAAAGGCCAAAAGTTTTTTTTTTTGCGTCTTTCGGTTATCTTGAAATTTAGTGTTCACAGTAATTTAAAAGTATTTTCTTACATTTCTGAAAGACCTGACTTATTGCACTTTAAGACAATTCAGAATCTTTTTAATATCAAAATCGATTAAGGAAAGTCGAACTGTCAACGGTTCTTGAGATCGGTGGTGTGGCTCATGGCTGTTAGCATCTATCAGCAAACTAAGTAGATGGATTTGCAATTAAATTTAGTAAACATAATCTGATTCCTATTTTACCTGAAAATCACAATTTTCAGATGTGCAATATGGAAAACACTACTAGGCATTCTATTTATCGTATATTCCATGTATTTTTTTGCCATGCCATTGTGTATAAATTGCCTACTATAACACAGGTAAATAAAGTCATACCAATAAATATTTGTCTCGGTCATAACAATCAAAAGAAAAACAGTAAGTACAGATGTTTGTACTTAACCTCGAAACTCGAACCTCAATAACGTCCACCAGGCAGAGGCTAAGAAGCACTGTATTTGTTTACAAGGTGTAGCGAAATCTCAAGGTAGTTACACTTCCTGTCCCTTACCTAATAAGTTCCTCTGCCCCGTTGAGAATTCTCCAAATACAAGTAGCAACGAATGTGCAAGCATGCCTCGTACATCACGACCAAGCTCTTATCCCCGTCTCAAGGACTTTTATTAGCGGCACGCTGAAGCCACTCCCCTTTGGGAAGTGGCCTGTCACACCGCCTTGGAATTATTAAGTCTTAAGACAAGCACCCTGCTCACCTCTGGAGCCTTGGGCTCCTGCACCGGTATAAATTAACCATCTGGAGCAGGTGCGGCGACGCAGAAGGCCGTGCGCGCATGTCGGGACTCGGGTGGCGACGGGAGAGGAGACCACCCGCCGGTGCGTGTTATGCATAAGCGGAACATGCGGCGCCATTTGCGGAGCCCTAATGACTCGACGACGTGAGCAGTCGACTCTCTTTTAGGTCATTTTTCAAAAAGTGTTGAAAGATTGCTGTCGCTTCTCATGAGGATGTGCTGAAATTTCGACTCTACTGCATATTTAATCAATTGCTAAATCACCTTGCATGGCAATTTCTCATTAACGTTACTCTTTCATTCAGCCACGTAATTGAATTCCTGTTGGCGGAGAAGTCGTTAGTTTCTTTCGTTTCTACTCCGGTGCATGCAATGCGATTCATTTGTGTAATTTCTAACACCGACTTGTGAGTTAGAAGACCGGTTCAAAGCCAGCGCGAGCTTTAATTGCATTCAGATTTGTTTGTCTTTTCATTCGCGCTGTTGCGCCCGCAGACAACTACAGCACAGCATGCAGGTTTCATGAACAATATGTAATGCGTTCTCTTTTACTCCATAGAAGCCTTAGTAATTCAAATCATTTATAATGGCATGATTTATGTTTAGGTGGGTTTTAATTTATGCACATTTTTGTATATTTGTGTGTGTGTAAAAATCAATATATTAAATAGTGTTGTTCCGATACCGATATTAGTATCGGCAGAGGCGCCGATACTGCATTAAAATAGTGGTATCGGTACCGGTGACTACTCACAAGTAACATGCCGATACCATTAATTCCAAAGCTAATATAGGATTTTGGATGCAGCATCTTGTATCTTGCTCGTGCACGACATTCACTCATATGTGACATGCTCACTGCATGCCGATCTAAGATATCCTATTGGCCCTTGAATGCTCTGAACCAATGGCAGGACAGCTTTTTCATGTTGAGGAAAAAAAAAACCTTAGGTATGGTATCGGTATCGGCCGATACTGAAAAGCTGGGTATCGAAATCGGTATCGGGGGCCAAAAAACTGTATCAGAACAACACTAATATTAAACATTGCTATGTCTTCTTTTTCTGGTTTATATAAAATTACTAAAAATAGATTGTGTTCAATGGGGAAAAAAATATTTACCCAAACATTTAAAAAATATATATCATTTGAGAGCTGGAATTTTAATGCCATAATACAATATATCAAAATAATCCTTTTTGTTCTGTATCAATTTGTAAAATGTTTCATCTACTGCATATGCTTTAATCCTGAACCATACCGCCAACCTGCCAGATGGGCTCAAGGCCACCATGATGACCCGCCATGTACGTTTAGCAATCATAAATAAGTGTATGTACAAATGAAAGGACATTTCTTGAAGAAAAACAGGCCAACCTCTTTGCACAACTGTCTGAGGAGGATCCATTAGCTCTTTGTTACCTGTCAGGCAATTGCCTCATGTTGACAGGATTTACACCCTGAGTGATTCATCCGAGCGCAGCCTTCAGCAGCCTGCATATAACCATTGCTCCGCTCACTGGTTCAACATCTGGCCTACACCATTCTGCTCAAAATGCAGACTTTGAATGGAAGGGTTGTTCTTTTTGGCCACTGGTAATTGGCCCACAGGAAGGCTTGGCGGAGGGATTGGTGGCCCGTTGTGACGAGATCTCTGCAAAAGTTTACGTGATGGCTCAGATAATGCGATTCCTGCAGCTCCCACTGCACAAATGGCTTATGGACAACTCACCAGCTCAATCTTTATGCCAGTTAATCTAAAGCAACAACACCAATATCCCAGCATGCCTTGTGTTCTCATTGTTAGACTGATTTTTATGGCACACACACAGTCAATTCCCATCATGCTGTACGAAACTAACAGGAAAAAGCATACAAAATAAGCCACTGTCCATGATTTGATGATTTGATGACAAAAATGGCAGAATTTTGTCTATTCTTTTCCATGAGTACACGATTTAGCTTGGCAGGGTGTCGCCATTTGCTCCAATCTTTTTTTTTTTTTTTTTTAACTAATAACACACTTGTTTTCTTCTCCTCAGCTCTATTTTGAGAGTCCATTAATCCGGTGTCTGTGCAACCATTAGCGGGGCAGGTGGGCAAAACTTGGCCGCCCACACGCTAATCCCGACATCAATCAAGGAAGCAGGCCGTGCTATTACAATTAAATTGTTTCACTCCCACAAAGTACGGACGGCCACGCAAAGACAGTCACACAGTTGAGGACAATAAGCTTTGAATATCAAGTGACTCACAGAGAGACGAGCTTCTTAGAGAAAATGAGGCGCCTTGTTTTATTTGATTATAAGGGAGAAAGTAGTCTCAACTCCTAGAAAAACATTTGATGACTTTGAGGTATATTGGTCTGCAAGTAAAAGATTTTGCTAGTACGTTTGTCATTTTGACATTGACATTTCTGATTGGATTTTTTTTCTGGATTTTTCTGAATTGGTGTTCATACTACAAGTTTCGTTCTGTGCTGGCACAAGTGTAAATTAGATTGACAAAGTGAATTCAGAGATTTGTTTCACACATTATACATGTATTTTATGTAATTTGATGTTGTGAATTGTTGAGATACAGTGTAAAACTGACCACTTCAGTTATACAGATTTTTTTGGGTGTGTCAAAAGGCGCTGAAGCGCCTTCATTAACTCATTCAATACCGGCCCAGTAAAATGTATTTTTGACGTCAATATCCGTCAATGGCAGTAAACGAGTTTTAATGAGCAGTAAGTGAGCAGTTAGCTAACAAAGTATGCCCACAGCCCAAAATGTATCTTCCCTTCGAAATGTCTGCTGGCGGGGCCATTTTAGAGCATCTCGTGGCAGCATGGAAATGCGTTGTGCAGACCGTTGCTGTCCAAAAGAGCTGAAAGGGCTCAGAACATCCCTTTAAAATAATTACAACCTCTGTTACATTTGTTTTTCTCGTTGCCATTTTTATCTTCAAGACAATTCCCACAGTGGCGAGAGGACATGAAATAAATATTCACATTTATTAGAGCGCAGAAAACATGCCAGGACTAAAGGAAATAAAGGGATTACATTGCCTCATATTGCTCAAATGAAAGAAATCTTAAGGATGCTACACCCCACCGCAGTTCAGAATTCTCTTTGGGTATAAAAATACATCATTAAACCTGTTTTTTTCCCCTCATTTATTTCTCATGTTCCACCCTTGTGCTGGATCATCCTTCAAACGGGATGATGTGTGCACGCTGCAGCTTAATGTGTCCTTAATCTCTGATGTCTTTTCATTACGCAACACGTCTTGGCTTTGTAGCGGGGAAAGTTATTGACGCTAACGTGTATTAATATATAGGGAGAGCATGTTAAAAAAAAAAAAAAAAAAAAAAAAAAACAGACTTGCGAACTCATTGCACCAAGAGCTTGATTCAAAGCGTACATTCAAGCATGACGTCTTTTGTCGTTGGGCTGACAAAATGTCGGCATCTCCATCTCCGAAAGCTAATGAGAAACTAATGAAGCGAGACACAAAGTCCATGAATACGCGCGTTCATATTACGCACAAGCAGGCAGAGACTCATCTGCCTTTCCCATTGTCTGAATGCATATTCTTTCCACTCCCACTCCAACTTGAGCTGCCTGTTGCCATGCTCCCGTTCTGACAAGGATGCAGTGCCTCGTCAGCTATCACACCCTCATAAAGCGTACGAGCTGATGAGCACACTTGTTACTGATCTGCACAAAGGAATGCAAAACAAAAGCTGAAACAATGAATTGAGCTGGCGTTTATTCAACTCACAGCCAAAGAAACGTGTACAACAAGAATATACAACGCAATAATCAATTGAACGACCTAGTAAAATGTGGTGTTTGAATTTAAGATGGAAGTGCACAACTAATGGGGTTTTGTTAACCTGGTAGGCAAAATGCACTTCTTAAAAATTTTCAGCAATACCTTGACCAGTGCGCCAGCTGAGTCGATTATTTTTTTTTTGATACACTACAGATACATAAGCTAAATTCAAAAATCAAGATATTAAAGTATAACATACTTTTCACTAGGGGTGTTAAAAAAAATCGATTCAGCGATATATCGCGATACTACATCGCACGATTCTCGAATCGATTCAATTAAAAAAAATCTTTTTTTTTTTTTTTTTTTTTTTTTTTTTTTTTTTTTTTTTTTTTTTTTTTAAGAGAGCTCAGAATTGTTCATTCGGTAGTCTTACCGATTCAACGTCTTATCATCATTGCCTTTTTTTTTTTTTTTTTTTTTTTTTGTGTGTGAATCGATTTTTAAACTTCCATTTTTAATGGAAAAATATTCAACAAAACGTCTGACTTCGGGTTAGGATTCACACCTTGAGCATGGAAGAATGTTATATGAACGGAACATTAAGCCTTAATATTTTATTTTAATGCTGTTCAAACATGAAACAGATTACAACCTCTATAAGACTGAAATTTCAGATAAATAAATAATACATTTTCATATAAATCTTACACTCTACAAGCTTACTGATTAGTATTTTCTAAATTTGAATGAAAAAAAATTGCAACAATCGACTTATAAATTCGTATCGGGATTAATCGGTATCGAATCGAATCGTGACCTGTGAATCGTGATACGAATCGAATCGTCAGGTACTAGGCAATTCACACCCCTACTTTTCACTTTCTTTTTCCAACTTCACAGGAATTAGCCAATTTTGAGAAGGCTGTCATGTCATGATGTGAGCCACTGCTCACTTTGTCTGTTTCAACTGTGGAATGGCTTTCGTTACCATGACAACTTGCTGTGGGAGCTAGCTGCTTAGCTTTTTTACTTTTGACATGTTTCTTTGTTGTCTATATGTCACCTCAAAATTCAGATTCAGTTTACTTTGTTCATCCCTAAAAGGGCAAATCCCCCAATTACAAGCCGCCCAAGAAACATGAAAACAACAATGACCATCAAAGGAAGATAGAACAGGAAGCCTGGAGATTCTCAGACGGGACAAAAAGAGAGAAACATAAGGAAGAGGAAGGTGGGAAAAAAAAAGAAAAAGATAAATGCTACCCCTTTAAAAGGGGTCCACAGTATGAACCCGGAAAAAAAAAATCCTCAACTCATAAAGCCCCAAAATAAGACATTACAACAGAACTCCAAGACTTGAACATGTGGGCGGGGTGAAAGGGGTGGAGAAGGGGGTGGCGCGACAACCCAGACACCCTGGTCCAGCAGCCACAGCCTTTTCAAGGCTAACACATCAATACCACATCTAGGCCATCACAGGGGGACTAATGTTTTGGGAGAGCCAACGAAAGCGGTGATAACAGAGCTATTATGAATCTTCACATAGCCTAGCTGTCAGGTCATTGGCGGAGAAACGCCATGTGTATGCAGTATTATGTAAATGAGCCGTTACATCATCATGCCGAAAAATTCGAATGCCTTTCAGAGACTTGATTACTTGGATGCAATTGATACAAGTCAAAAGAAGGGTGGTAATGCAAAAAGAGTAGCTTACCATGCTAACAGGCAGGTAACAGGTGGGCTGGAGTGTGGCTGACGCAGGAAGTGATCATACTTGCCCACGAGGAACTGCCTGACAAAAACAAAAAAACAAAAACAAAAACAGGAAGTTGTAAAAGTCATACGAAAGAACAAAATGTTTCCGAAAGATTCGTTCTCATGATCATCACATATTCAGACATCTTAAAAAAAAAAAAAAAGTATTATAAATGATTTATTATGTCCTGTACAGACAGACTGCTCCAGCGACAGCGAGAGCGAGGACAATTTCATCGTGGTGCCGCCGCGGGACCACCTGGGCTTGGCCATCTTCTCCATGCTCTGCTGCTTCTGGCCTCTGGGAATCGCAGCATTTTACTTCTCGCAGGGGGTGAGAGCACAGCTCAGCACACACACACGCTGTCCATAACACATTAGTGCTGCTACTACTACTATGTCCATTTCCAGAAGAGGCTGTATATTCCCCTGAAATGATCCCAAACCCTTGAAAACAGGTTAACGCACTCATGGTCCTCACCAGTGAGATACAGGTTTTGTTGGTACAAGGTACAACCAAAGGAAGAAAGGAAAGAAGTGATTGCACTCTTGTTGCCAATGCCCCATTAAAGCTTTATGCAGCCGAACAAACACACGCTTGTGCAGTCAAGACAATCACTCTTAAAACTGTGACAACAATCACGCACTCGAATATTAAAACACAATCAAGGGAAAATTAATGCAATGAATGAAATAATGAAAGAAGTGGATGTAAAGAAATAATTAGTCGGGTAAATAATACAATTCCCATTTGAGTAATCTTTACACAGTCCCAAGTGAACCACTGTTGTTGTTGGCTATGTACGGCAAGGTTATTTGGGGTGTATTAAAAGCTATATATGGCTTAACAATCACACGCTTGTGGACTCAAATCAATCATCTTCAATGCTTAGTGTGGCATACAATCACACGTTTGCGTATTAAACACAAGGGCATTATTGGATCCCTTGAAAGGTGCTACGCACATAAATCCAATATATTATTTTCATTATTATGCATGGCATAATCACACACTCATGTATGTGGCCTTGTAAATCCCGAGGCTGGAACATAAGACATTTATTGAAATCATGAAATTCATAAAGATAAATTCCGTGCAGCGAATAATAAATGAAGCTAATGTAAATAAGTAAATAATAATGCAAGTCCCATGACAGTAATCTTCACTAATGATAATTTAACAGATTTCATTTGAATTTTCCCCATGTCAAAACAAGCACCATAAGTGTAAAAAGTCGGTGATAGCTTGCACAAATACGACTAAAATAGCTACACAATCCAGGATGAGGTCTTTCGTCAAAACAGTCTGACAAAGAACTGATTTGCCACTACTGTGGCTGCTAATCAATAATTGTCACCCACTTTGTGCATCAATTTTTTTAAAGCCACTCAAAATCACAAAGAGACAGTGTGTGTATTTACATGAAAAGAACCTAGGAGCTGTGAATTTTCATAAAGAGTCAGCGTATTTAAGTCGAAGTCGGAGCTGAGATGAAGGCGCTCAGTGAATTATCTTGTCAGCGGCTAATTCCATCCTTCTAGGCTAATTATGTGGAAGTGATGGCTGTGTTTTAGACATGGACGCTCCCCCGCCGCCCCTTCCGAGGTGCAGTCCGGAGGAGTGGGCTTCATTTTACAGCTTGATATCATACTTCGCTGCTCCTCATTTTTTTTGGACAGAAGAAAATTAATTCTGAAGATGTATGTTGAGCTTGATTGTTAGCCGTACACCATTCGAAATGACGTATTATTACTCTCTGTCAAGGCTGTTTTTTCTTAGGAGATCAAAAATCCCAGATGTCTCTCTGCCACAGACAACTTTCAAGTGATCTTCAAACCTCGTGGGGATTATTTAAGGATGAAACAAACTGATTGGTTTTGATAGATGAAGGTGAAATAAAGGTCAAACTTAAAATTAATACATGTAGCCGCACAGCTGGTCAAATCTCCAACCCGTGGAAATTTCAGGAAGTCAGTCAAAACAAACCATGTGGAGTAGTTGACATTTAAATTCTAATTTGGAGTTATAATCGACCACTCAAAATTTAAGAATCATCTCATGCTAAAAGACAGCAGCTACAAGATGGCGACGGTGTCTAAAAAGATCATTAGGCTACTTGTCACCATGTGATCGCCATTGTCAAAGCCTCAAGGATTTTCCGAACAAGACAATATCCCAATGCCAAAGTAAGAACCCCGTCGTCTTTGGAAGCCATCAACACAATTGTAACATTTCATTCCGATCATTTGCCTTCAGCGCATTTTGCATACAGCTCCCACCCTCAAAAGATTCCTCTGAGGAACGGCAGAGCATTCTCCGCGAGGACAAAAAGACAAGTTAGCGAGCGTAATAAGGTTTGCGGATGACAAATCAATAGCGTCTTTGTCTCATCGGAAGGTCACCGAACACGGAGTATTACGTGCGAGCTAGCTGCTAAAGCAAAGAAAAAGAAAAAAGAGAAAAACACAAACGCCTGAATATTTAAACCTTTACAGAGGAAATATGGCGTTGTGCATTTGATTAGTGAGCAGAGCTGACTGCTATTATTGCCACTCATGGTGTGACTGTTGTTTGGAGATGCTGATGGGTGTTGCAAGTCACAGAGAGGCTGTACAGATCTCTCTCATGATTATGCAAATCAACACCTGACACTTATCGCCCACCCCCTTTCAAGTTATCTTGCAATAGCCTCATGACAATACATGAAAACATACGAGATAATTAATTTGAAACAGTATATCAGCATTTGCTTGATAAAGGTGGAGCTGCAAAGTGGCGACTGAAAGTTAGCTCAACACTAAGACGCATAGCTTAGCTTTTTATCCTGGGAAGGCACATTTAACATTGTTTACATAACGTTACAAAAAAAAAAAAAAAAAAAAAAAAAAAAAAAGACTAATAATACAGAATACAGTAGTTCACCCGTGTTATTCAAAACCAGGTACTATCGGCAACTTGAGTTTTGAGTACCTGCTGGAGGCTACAAGTAAAAAAGAACAGGCATGCTAACGTTTGCGTAGCATGTTGTCATAGTAAGAACACAAACAGGATAAAGAATTCAACAGTTTTTGCATCATGATCAATTCAAGGCGCTCCTTCTGGTGTATGACTTGTCCACCGGGTACCAGTATAACAAACATCTGAATATAAACAACGTTATATAGACGGCCACAACTGCTTAGTATGCTGGAGTTTTTTTGTTTGTTTTTTTGTTTTTGTTTTTACAGAGGATAAAAAATAGGTGCCTGTGAGTATTGTTATATTATCTGTCTACATGTATTGCTGCATTAAACTTATCACATTGATACTATTCGTTAGCCTATCTATTGCATTTCCTATGTTAGCATTAAGCTAAGTTACATGATTGTTTTAAATACACAATGTGAAAAACTATGTTTAGTTTTACTTTATATTGAGTTTTATAAAGGGAAACCATAATTACAATCCGGCACACAGTGAAAAGGTGTTGTTTGTTAACATCTTGTTCAGATCGAACTGTTCAATGCAGAGTCTCGTGCGCATTTGTTTACCCTTGTCAAAATGCTGGTAGTTCTGGCTTGCTTCTATATTTGGGCGAGGTTGTCAATGCCTGTCCCTGAGTTTTCAAATGATGTTAATTTGCCATTTATCATTTGACGGTGCATATTAGCACAACCCGCAGTCCTTGACATTTTCCTACTAATTGCCACCTCGTAGCATGGCCACCGCGCACGCCAAAGAGCTTCTTCTAGCTTCATCTGTCAAGAGGCGCGTCCTCCAACTTTCATCAGCACTTGTGCTGAATCAACAGTCAGCTTGCGTCAATACTAAACCCTCTGACCTGTAGGCTGATGTTTATTTTCCTTCATTTCTGGTCTGTCTTTGCTCTTTTTTCCAGACCACCAAGGCGGTGCACAAAGGCGACTTCCCGCTGGCAAACATTGCCTCCCGACGTGCTTTGTTCCTGGCCGCCCTCTCCATCACCATTGGCACTGGCGTCTACGTGGGGGTGGTGGTGGCGCTCATCGCCTACCTTTCAAAACCAGGACACATATAGCGGATGCTCGTATCTGCCGGGAAGAGAAGAGCTGCCTGCTAATTTAGAGGAACGTTCTTTGGTGGCTGTACAGTTTTCCCCGCCACCCTCATTTCTTTTCCCCGAAGATTCCCCGTCAGCCAGAATTAGCACAGGGGCAGGAAAGGGGGCAGGCTGGAAGGTGCGGTGAATGCGAGGAAAAGTTTAGAGGATTTTTTTCCTCATTGGTGGCCCAATTTGCGTCATATTGAGGTTATCCTCCGTTGAACTGGTTGTCTTATTGGCTAAGGAGGGAAGACAAAGCTAACCTAGGAGTCATCGCAACCACAAACCACATTTTTGAGCCTGCCTGGATCCTAAAAGAACTTTCAAGAAACACCAGGACTGATAACAGCATCATTACGAATGCATAAAACATGACGTAGCTTTTACTTGATCCCCGGGAAGATGTCACTACCCTTGCGTCAAAGTCCCTAAAATACAATTGTCTCACGCCAGATGTTGTTTGCCTACAATCCAAATGTGCTTTTGCTTTTGTTTTTCCCACACCAAAATCTGTGATATAGCGGGGGTTGACCGTGTTTTATGAGATTTGGCACATCCCCAGATTTTGCCCACAGGTAACCGCCCACCCAGTCACTGTCTTGTTCGGAATGCTTCTTTTTGGCTCCAAAAAGTTGTTTATCAGGAAAAAAAATAAAAAATAAATCCTGGAAGCCAAGAAGCAAGTTTGGTAGGCTACGGAAGTTATAAATCAGGCAGAATTGTGTACACGCTCTGACAGCATCAGACTGAGTAGGCGATCAATTCGGCGTGTTCTGCCAGCAGCTCTCCGCCCATAACATGATTGATTGATTTTTTATTATTATTATTTTTTTTTTTGGAGGGGTGGTTATTTAAATAAATAAATAAATAAATCTTAAATTAAAATTGATCATTCCGTAACGGAGGGCCAGCAAATTAATTCCCTCCCCCTCCATTTAAGGAACAAGCAACATTCTGTGACAACAAATAGTGGATAAAAAAGAAATGTATGTAAAAAAAAGGTTGATTAATCACCAGGTGACTATTTTTAATTGCGAATTCAAGCTGTGAAAGCACAAGAGGAGACATTCTGCTTAGCTCCCCTGCATCAGTCATAGCTGACATTTATGGAGCACAATTAGCTCCGTCTAATGGCCTCTTTTTCTTTTTTTTTTTCCCTTCCTTCTCCTCCAAGGGATTGTGTACTCTCCGGAGCGTGGCCCTAAAATAGCACAAGCACATTCATTTCAATAATAGGCCGTGCCGTCAGTGGAGAGTAAACGATCTGCTAAAGAAGTCAGCGGTCACCACCAGGGAAAGCTTGGATGCTAGTTTGGACGCTCCTCGGTGTTGACATGGTTGATTTTGGAACCCTGACGTGCATTGTGGGCCTTTCCGAGATGCCGATTTATATGTTGTATATGTTTAACAAAATGGTGGACAAAGTATGGTTTTTTAATCTGGCCCACAGAGCATTTACATTATCAAGAGTCAATTAAAGCTTTAGCTTAGCTTGATTAAAAACTACTTTTTTTGTCATAATTACAGTTAAAAGTCATTATGACGTGACAGTAGTATGATGAATATGATCTGTGAAAGAAAAAAACAAATCAGATATCATTGGGCCTATCTTGTGCCTCTAATATGCAATGAACCACTGCGTCTGAGGAAAAACAACAAATCAGATAAAAAAGGGTGTGACTTCTGTGGTGTGAATCATTTGTTCCACACTTGCAGGCCACACACTGATCTATTACCCCAACTTTTTTTTAACAGATATGACAAAAAAAATTCCTCCCCAAAACTGGTTAATTAAGATATTTATTTATTTATTTATTTTCTCATTGAATCGTTGCTTAATTAATTTAATGTAAATAAAGGGAAAAAATATTAGAATAATTAAAAAAAATACCTACAGGGTATCCATAAAGTGACTTTATAATTAAATAAATAAATAATAATTGAAAAACAAAAACCCCTCAAAAAATGGTATATTTGTGGGTGTACCCTTTATGGACACCCTACATACATTTAACAATTTTGTTTAATTTTATTATACAATTGGTAAATGAATTACATTAATAAGGGGTTATTTTATTACTTAAAAACAACTGTTTCATTATTTTACAACTATTCCTCAGATACAGTAACTTTTTTTTTTTTTTTTGTTAACCTTATCTATGAATGACTCCCAACCATGTGTCTGTTTTAAAAATCAAATGTGGCCTTGAGCACACCCCTGGTTTAACCTCACAACCATTGACCACATGCTTTGTGTTGTGTTGTTTTGGCAACTGCTTTTGTGCAATGAGTGGATGAGCACCTGAATGAATAATGTGTGTGTGCGTGTGCGTGTGCATAGGCGGCGTGTACATAACAAAAAAACAAAAGACATGTTGAAATGTAATGAGAAATAAATGGCAAAATGAAGGGCCTTTCTCGGAAAAAAAAAAAATTCTCTATGTGTGTTTCTTATTAATTCCACGCAACTCAGTCATTGAGATGCATGCGGCATTCTTAGAGCGACAGCGAGCAGTGACTCACCGAGTGTGGGCGGGTTTGCTCATCACGAGCGTACATATACACACACGCGCGCACACAAGCAGTTTTCGCCACCATGTGTACATACAGGAAACCTAACAAAACGGAACGTATACGATGAAGACGGTTGTGAGGTACGCATGCAGTGGGTGGGAAGGAGGAGGTCCCATTATGGAGTTGATGGAGGGTGAGGGGGTATAAATGGGAGTGTGTAGTGAGTCACCAACTGGTGCGTTTGTCGGAGATGCTCGTCATCCAGGTTGTGAAAAATGCTCATGGAGGAAACACAAATGTGCTAAACAGCCAAAATGGATTCATACCATGTTCACATTTTTTACATTTCATTTCTAATTGAAAAGCAAGAACCCTGTTGGATTTAGATGGAAACGTTAGGTCAGGCCAAAGACCCAATATTCAACCAGTCTGTTTAAAACTGTCAGGTACTATTGTCCCATATCAAAACAAGAACTCTGTTGATCTGGAATGTTATCAAGACGCCATATAGCAACAGGTTCTCGGGTCTAAGGTTGAGTAAGTTAAGCCTGGTTCACACATAGAGAGTCGGGCTGTTTTTGTCCCGATATTGCCCCTTCCCGACCAAGGACGTCAAACGCCCGACAATCTTTTGTCTTGTACAATTATCTCATAAGATTATCTTTATATGCGAGGTGTTAAGATTGGATTTGTCCTGATAATTGGGTCCAAAACCAGTTGGGGCCAACAATCAAACGTCAGCGGCGGGGAATCTTTATGTTTGTGAGGGAGCTGTGATGAGATTATCTGCGCACCTTACACACAATACGACCAAAGCTGTTAAATGCCCGATTTTTTTATCTTTATGTGTGGCATCTGACAAAGATAAAAAATCTTTTAAGATTTGAAAAATCCTTATGTGTGAACCTGGCTTTACCCAATTCTCCGAGAATCGTCTACAACGCTAGGCGGTTATTGTTTCCTAAAGCTAGAACCCCAAAGTACAGAGCTCAGATTAAGGTAGATTGGGTCCAAGGTTAAATATACCTGGTCCACCAGTAAATGTCTTCAAAGAATCTGATTTACTAAGATGTCAGATTCTGAATTGTTGCATATACTCGAGGTATCCATTTACATCTACTCCGGGTATTTAACACAATCTGGTAGAATTACGCGATACAATAATGGCTTTTTAAACCCCTCTTTGTGACCGTCAACAAAAAGCCGGCACTAGATCATGCTGGACTGAATAAATAGCGGCTGAACAAGGCTTAGCGACCTTCCGCCGAGATAGGTCGATAAGCGGAAGACATGGCCGTGATTGTTTGGCCTTTGAATCAAAGGAAGACATGAGTGCTAACAATGTGCAAGTGGCAGGGGGGAGACCTTTAGAAGGGTGTGGAGGCCTGGGGAGGGCAATGATCTCTTGAATGCGGGAAGCAAGTGGCCTTGGTTGTAAATAGCGGCGGCGAGAGTGAGGAACAAGAAAGGGGAAGGAGAAAGCTTTCCGAGTGAGCTGTCCATCAAAGGACAGAAAGGAAGACGAAGTGGAGTGAATGAAGACAAACCTGTTGCAAGCATGCAAGGTCACCTGACTTGATTAATGGCATCACGTTGCTGCCTCTAATTGAGACTCAATTATCTTCTCCCGCCCGTCTTTGGAGAAGCTCTGTTGACATCCCTGAGGTGACTCAAAGCTGACACTCCGGTGGTGATTATCAATCCTATTTCTCGCTATTCGAGAAAGGCCAATTGTTGCAGAACCCCAATGAGGTAAGTCCGCGTAGGGCTGACATTTCCATGCACGCTTCAGGCTGAGATGAAAGAAAACATTGCAGGTCTATGTGCCAAATTTCGATTTCATGCCAAAGTTTTTTGCCGTGTACATTTCAAGTGGCACACATCCAATACAGCAACAACTATGAAACATATGTCCAAATTTCACCATAATAACTCCACAAGCACCGAGAGAACGTGCAAACTCCAGATGATAAGCATGGAACCAGGACTCAAACCCCGAAAAAGAGAATTGTGGTGCGTATATATTAACCACTACTTCACCGTACTTCCTAGCAAGACAACAAGGCTACAAATGGACAAGTAACCTTCACATAGCAACATTTTATTAGACAACCAAACTCTCTTAATGATCGTCATGAAAAAAAAAATTGACTTACCAGGCATTAAATGTTGAAGTGATCATGAACTTCTCATCATTGGCTGGCAAAACCAACCAATCACAGGTGTCCGAAATGACTGGCAAGTAGACCTAAAGTGGACCAAAAATAGAGCAGAACTTTAGAACACGAAACTCATAAGAACTCAATCTTCTAATTTAAGATGGTTCACTTGAAGTCCAGGCAGACCTGAGGTGGACCGTAAAGAGAAGAATGTGATCACGTCACAAGCCAAACATCCTGGGAGAAACTGGATAGGCAGAAATGTGCACTTGCTGCTCTTCTTCCCAACATCATCATCATCATCATCATCATCATCAAGCAGCAGCTATTGCAGCAAAGCATGACTGACTATGAGCTTACATGAATATTCCTTGGGAGTGTTATCGTTTCCCTTTCAACTTCTTTCCCGTCCCGCCCATTTCCAACTCTCAGCTCTCATTTTCTACCAGACACGCTCTGATCTCCCTCCCGCCTGTTTTATCTTCCTCCACTCTTTCTGGGAGTTTTTTTTTACGGCACGGGGTAACGAGCAGATTTCAAATGGAGCGTGTCCCAAAAAGTCGTGGGGATCTCTCACAGCTTCAGCTTCAAGAAAGACTATATGTATGTGTGCGCGTGCACTGTCTAAGGGGTTTTGACTACAATTAAGTCATTTCACACATCGAAAAACATATACAAAACATATATGGCAACATCCAGAGCCAGATTGAAATTTATTTTTTGTCCTTTATAGCCACGTATCATCCAATGTTATGACACTACGGTAGTTTGTCACCCATATGGTTCAGGTTTGACACACCTGGAACCCCAACCTAATACCTGCGTTTTCGAGTACAGAGTAGGTACCGTTCTCTACACCAAACACACCCAACAAAAAGTTTTGCTGTTGTGTCCTGTTCTGTCTGGCAAAGGTGCCCACGACCAGCAATTCCGTGGCCCGCCGACCATAAAATCAGACGGATTTCAGCCAGCTTTGAACGTCCCAATCCACAGGACCCCTTCACACAAACGCGCACCCACACCTAGGGCATAGCCGCAACAAATCAGATGCTTCAGATGGAATTCCAATTGTAAGGGAAAAAGGCCAACAGCACTCTGGCAGGCACCCAGACGGGCCCGGCCTCTCTGCCTGATCGGTTCAGCAGCTGGCCCTGCTCCTGAGAGAGAGAGAGAGAGAGAGAGAGAGAGAGAGAGAGATAGAGAGATAGAGAGAGAGAGAGAGAGAGAGAGAGAGAGAGAGAGAGAGAGATACAGAGAGATACAGAGAGCGCGAGAGAGAGAGAGAGAGAGAGAGAGAGAGAGAGAGAGAGAGAGAGAGAGAGAGAGAGAGAGAGAGATACAGAGAGAGAGATACAGAGAGAGAGAGCGAGAGTGAATTGTTTGGAAGCTTAAAGGAACACTTTACTTATTGATCCATTTTTAGCAGCAAAAAGTTGCTACTTTTTCAATAATTAATTTGGTGAGGTGATTATTTTTTTATGTACATTTAATAACTTTTAAACCGATGTTAAAATGAATCGAACGCCGGCATGTTTGTTACACGTGACTAAATAACCCGGATGTTTACGTCACTAGTGTGTAAACGCTACACTATGGAAGCACTATGCAACGCAGCCGTGCATCTAGCGTCAAACCCGGAAGGATTAAACCTTATCGCTTCGATCCAACACGACAAAATAACCCTACCGAAGGAAAGTCTGCCTTGGATGTGAAAGTTGTGGCGCCAGATGGTCTTTTCGGGCACAAAATAAACTTTAACGAACGAGTGAATCAGGCGGGGGGTGGTGCGGGAGCTGCACAGGAATGGACAATCCGCTAATGAATGTGTGCTGTCTGGAAATGAAAGAACTCGAGGATCGGTTCCTTGCGGACAATCTCAACTGCCAATATCCAACAGGTAACGTGACACACAGCACGAGCAATGCAAAACGTGTGGAACTGACGAACTATTTCAGGAAAAAGAAAAAATAGTAAAATTAAATGTATCATCGTTACAGCGCCCAACCTCCCCTAGCTGTTTTTTTTTCTTTTCTTTTTTTGCGTAGCGTCCCGATGATGTAAACGAAAGGTTGCAAGAAGGTTGTGTATTAACCGTGTTTATTTATAGACAGAATGAAGTAAGGAAATGCGAGACGCCGTTACCTAGGCTGGTTATCAATGGTTTGGATCCGAACGAAATGCAAATGAAAGTGGAAGGCACCACAGGAAGAACAGCGGGACAGAACACAAATGTAGTACGTCGCACATGACACATGATAATGACACTAATCCACATTCTATAAATTTTTTGGTAAAATAAGATTATGAACATGGTCAGTTTGTTTAGTATAAACAACTTACGAGCTAATAAAACATAACGTCCTCGTCCCCGTACTTGACGATGTTCACACTCAAATGAATTATGAAATAAAACAGTCCGTGCAGTATAATAACCAATGCCCCCCCACCCCCGAAACATGCCTACCTTTCGCTTTAAATTTGCTTCGCTTCTCCGAGACCTTTCAGTGGCCGTAGGTAGGGACTCGATTTGTGCCGGCTGTTGGTGACAGTGAAGGCTCCGTGTTGCTAGCAGTTGCGGAAATAGCCGCCAGAGATCCTCCATCGGCTGGATTATTTCCCACGTCTGGTTCTTTAAAGATACTCGGTACTGCGTTGGGCTTTAGTATTAGGCGTGTGGCGTACCCCATCTCAAATTGTAACATATTTTCTTAGTCCTCATGCCTGAAATGTTCGCTGCGCGCACGCCTGCTTGTCCTTCGGGAGGTTGACAGCACTTAGCAAACAAACCATTGTCTACTCAAGTCTTTTTTTTTTTTTAGGGGGGTCTCGCGGGTTTTTCCTTGCCGACGCCTTGCAAAATTTTGCAATACACAAAGGCATAAGTGACAGTTTGTGTCCTCCTCGTTGTTATGTCTGCGTGAACTACTGTTCGCCAAGCGAGTATACACACTTGCTACGTCACCACTCGGGGGCGTTCCAACACGGAAGTACTTCTATGTTGAAGAAAAGTTAAATAAATCAATATAAGGATGTATTCTTCAGCTCTTATGCATTTTTCGTAGCTAAACTAACTATTTACTGCCGATCAAGCCATACATGTAAAATTAAAGGAGCCTTCCTTTAAGCAAAGGGGGAAAAAAAAAAAAGAAAAGATTTTTCTTTAGGAGGGTCTGGAAAGGGGGGGTCACTTTTGTGCTCCAGAGCAGATGATCCTAAACTAAAAGCTGCTCTCGTGACAAATACAAACCAGAGAACAAGACAAACTAATTAGTCCATTCATGAAGTTTCATCCCCAGACTACTAATGCAGTACATTACAATATTTTTTTTAATTTTTTTTACTTACGACACACAAAGCTGTGCAGAAGTCCTAAGATACCATTAACAATGTATAATTATGTAGACGAACTACTGCGTGTGACCTCCACTTAGACACGATCATTAGCAGGAAGATTCCTCAATGGAAGCCTAATTGGCAATTTGCTAACAGTCCAGTCTCTCTTGGTCCACAATAGTTTTTTTTTGTTTCCACAAGTAATACAATATAGCAAAAATAAAATACTCAATGTTGTGTAAGTGCAAAAATAGGGCTTTATTATATACTGGCCCATGAGGAACTAAATTGGTTGACAACCTGACGAGCTAACCAATAGAAGGAGCCTAATTGTCTTTTCGTAGCCCATTTAATTGAGTGAAATAGCTACAAGGAAGACAGATTATCTCAGTTCAAACAACCTTAAAAAAAAAAAAAAAAAAACACCATTGCACAGTTCCTAGAAGGAAACACAGAGTCAGTGATGCTCACAATCCCTCGGCCAAGCTGACAATGACCAGCGGCACACATCAGGAGGTTGTGTCTGTAAAAGACTTCGACACAGTCTTCCCCCTACCACACACACACCCCCACACACACTCACGCTGAGACTGAGGAGGGCAGCAAACATGATCTGGTCAAATCAAAAGCAAAGACGTGGACAAAAAAAGCAGGCATGAGTTACATTAATATAGAGTGTGTAAGCAAAGCTTGCTTCAAGGACGACAGAAAAGAAAACAGCCATGAGCGATAGTTTCCAGATTACATTGGTAAATTATTCTGACCCCTTGTTACCTCGGATGTGTACTAACATGCATACAGACAGAGTGATACACACCGCTGTGTTAGCTTCGAGCTAAAAATAGCGCACCAACACTGATGTTCTCACAACATGGTGATGGAAAGTAAATTTGTGTAAATATTCCGCTCGGCCCTGTTTGAGTGGCCGTCATTCAAAATAAACAGAGTTCTTTCTCAACATCGCAACTGTATATTCGTCTAGTATTATATAGTCTGTGACATTGAATCATAATCTTAAAAGTCAAAAAATTGTAGTGCAAACTGTGGATTCCAGAGCTTTCAAAATCAAATTCTCGTTTGGACAAACTGAGAAGTGTGAATTCTTTTTCCCCATCACAAGAGTGCAAAAAAGAATTTATGGCAAGTAAGTATTAAACAGTAGCACTTTGGAAACTTGTTCTCGTGCCATTTTTACTATCTTTAAGTTAAAGGATAGAGAAGCAAAACAAATTGAAAAAAGAAGAAAACTATAACAACCTCGTTTACATTTGTGACTTTAACTTGAAAACAAGTCGATATTATTGCAGTACGATCACCATTAAAAAACAACAACAAAAAAACTCATGTTGCACTTTCCTAAAATGAAAACAGTATTAATGGTTTTGTACTTCCCCATGTGTGTGGATGGTTGTTCGTCTCTGTGTGCCCTGCGATTGGCTGGCGACCAGTTCAGGGTGTACCCCGCCTACTGCCCATAGCCAGCTGGGATTGGCTCCAGCACCCCCCGCAATCCTTGTGAGGAGCAAGCGGTTCAGGAAATGGATGGATGGATAAAAAGAATAGAACATTTACTAGCACTTTCATAAAATGTAGGCAAACTATTAATGGTACACTTGCTCAAAAAGAGGACAAATTTTTATGTGCCTTTTCCTTTAAAGAAGACTTGCCATTGATGTTGCACTTTCCTCAAAAGAAGACCAACCTTTCATGTTAGACCTGTCTAACAATAAAACAAATAAATGTTACTGCCGTATTAGGGGGGGGGACAAACTAATGATGTTGCACACAAGACGATTTCTGTTGCACTTTCCTAAAAAGAAGTCACACTTTTGTTGTTGCAGTTGACTAAATTATTGATGTTTTACTTTCCTGAAAAGAACAAATATTTGTGTTGCACATTCCTAAAAACAGGACAGACTTTTGATATTGTGCTTCTATAAAGAAGACAATCAGATTTAACACGTTATATCATGTCATAAAGACTATTATTTGAGAATCTCATTCTTTGTTTATGACAAACTTTTGCTGGGAGGGGGGGCCAACTGTTGAACGGAGCAACAACTGCGCCTGCAGGTCTCCTCCTGATGAGCCTCTCATTAATGTTTAATTAACAAAGCGTCCCCATTGGTGCTAAATGGAGCTGTTTAATAGCAGCAAAGGTGTCATCCTGCCGAGAACGCCGGCGCCCGACGCCTTCTGCCGGTGTAAATTGACCGGTCGCCGTCGCCGTCGCCGCTGATGCCCCGGAGAGATTTTGGGTGATGAGCTCATTTTTCATTCCAGCTTCATGCACTCAGCACTTTTCCTAAATGGCCTGTGCACACTGCGGGGCGCACGCTGCAATTGAAAGAGATTCCACCAAGAGCTGGAAGTAAAGCGACGACTGGGATGAAGCAGCGAGACGACAAAGGCACATGCACATAATACACACGCACGTATTCAGGTAAAGGTCCGTCATGTTTCCCACTAACGAAGCGCCTCTCTGCAGCAGCAGCAGCATTTCTATCATTCTCCTATAATTAACACCTTAGCAGATAAAGCACCTCTACCACCATGCAGCTGCTAATTTGGCCCAAATGCATTCACACAGCTCGCCGCATTTTTCCCCATTCCAATCAAAGCGATAATTGCGTTTTTGGTAATTGAAACAAATTATACGCGGTAAGGCAGGTGCGGTCCTCATGCGGGCCGAATTGTTGTTTTTAATGATCTCATTTGTTTGTTTGCCTTTGTGTAAATTGCCAATCCCACAACGTTGAGAGTGAGTTGTAAACGGCATGCATGCAATTTAAGACGTATATGCAATTACATTTATCGGCAAAAGGGATTGATTTTATGTATTTCCCAACCAAGTGACAGCAGATATTGACATGGGTTGATTTGGTACCTTCTCAATACTGCCACTATCAGGAGGAAATTAAACATGCCATCAATACTATAAAAACAATATATATATGTATGTACAAACTCAAACAGACATACATGATGTCATTTCCTGCATTACAAAAAGGAAAGTCATTATTTTTCAACATGATTTATTCAACTTATCATTCATTGATTACGCTGACATTCACCCTGCCACTAATGATCGCTTGACATTTCCGCGAAATGCATCGTATTGATTTGAAGTGTTTGCAGTGAGGACGCTTGACTGCAACAATTTCTGTACGACTAATTGCAAATGTGATGAGGTTTGAGGCTTTATTATGATTCATGACATTTATTTTGGGGGTGGCGTGATGGGACCTTTGACTGTCAAATGCACGGTGAATGCCCACCTTTCACCCTTCATGAATTTACCCAATTCAGGTTGCTGTTGTTTTTGATACCTAACCTTCACTGTTCACTGAAGAACTCATATATTTGTGAAATTGGTGATTTTTGTACTCTTTCTGTAATGACAAAGATGATGGAAAGTGCAGCCAAAGTGCAAACGGGAAAGTTATTCTTACAGGATGGAAAGAAAGCAAATACACCAGAGTTCATGCACTTCTGGATGCATTTTTTTTTCTCAATCAAATCCTACATAATTAAAAAAGTTCTTAATGCAAATATATTGTAATTATACTCACCAAAATGAGTAACCAGGTGAGCCACGATGTTTGCAATGCGAGCCCGAAGACAGTTGACGTCAATTTCAGAGGGCAGTATTGCCCCAAATGAACGTCTCCTGATGTAAATGAAAATGGACGCACCATAATGCTTAATTCTTATTCCACACAAATTTTGAAAATTACATGAAACAACGCTATAAGACTAAAGTAAATGTGTTCATCTGACAGTAGAATCCCTACTCCATATTAACTAGTAGAATACATATTAGAAAGAAAGAAGTCACTGCAATGCCCTGAAACAGTAACCGTCATGATTATTTCTTATCCTGCCTGAACAGCTTTTAAGTTTCCTTTCCTCCCAGGCTCTCCGATTTGCCTTGTGCTCCCACTAATAGAGGCTAACAGTTGTGCAATACAATGGCACGCTTTATAGAAGCAACCTCCCACCACCAACAAAAAACACATTGATACAGACTAGCCTGTTTTCGCCTTCACGCATTGCTGCATTTCACCAGATATTGCTTTCACGCACGTACGATCATGACCTTGGTGCGTTTCATTACAAATCAGGCCTCGGAGCAGGTAGGATCGGGCTTCTTGACCTCCGTCACACGACCTTCACATTGGCCAATGCAGAGAGCTCACGATAAAGAATTGATGCACATAGCGGGATTAGATGGAAAGCTTTGTTTTGGGAAGGGGATTGCTTCCTTGCTTGTTGTTTCAGTATGTGATTTGTTTTTTTGTTTTTGTTTTTTCCCAGGCTTCCTTGCAGACGGTGCAGAGGTGTATGGAACATTAGGTGAGGGAGAGCAAGAGTAACTTACTTGCACTGTCTATAACTATAGCTCGGGCTGTGGTGATCTGGTGTTGCGGCTAGAGATATGTTTTCGGCAGTGCGTAAAAATTTCATTCTCTACCGTGTCACAGTACGATGAATATGAAATGCCTTCACCCTGAGGCGTCAGCGCGGACCTCCCCCGACCCGACCTGCAGCTCGTACCAGCTTTTGTAGCGACGGGCATTGTTACTCTCGACAGGAAGCTTGACGAAATTTGTTGGCTGAAGTTGCATGACCGACGCAGAAAACTGAGTGACGTGAACACCTCACATCTGTCACAAACTGACAGCATCAGCATGTTTGCAATATGCTCTATTATTTATGTGAATGAGAAGTTAAAATTTTAAAGGAGGAAAGTCGGACAAGAAGAGCAAATGTGCACATTTCGAGATATCTTCGAAATTTAATGGGATAACCGTTTGGTAGACCTTTCATTTTGCCCTGTAGGGAAAGAATGGAAATAGATATAATTTGTTTCTTGGTCAAACTGTTAGCAGCATAAAACTTTTAACGGCCTGAACGGGCATTGTTTAAAGAACATGCGTCAAATGCAAACACTGCAGGCCAGTTCTGGAAAATGTAATTTTATGTGGCTACTGAATGTGCCACTTTTTCTTTACTAAAAATAACAATTATAAAGCTATTAAATCTGTCTCTGTTTACACAACAGATTTTGGGTTTGATTTTTTATTTTTTTTTGTTCCCTTACTATGTTGAATGTGAACCGAACCGTAATCTTGAAAACGGCTGCACAGATTCATTGGACCTCAATAGTAATAACCTGTTGATGATGCATAATGTATACATTTATATACAGCACACGCGCATGGGACTAGTCACCTCAGACGAGGACCCGACCGGTTGCCCCCACATCATCGCAGCAAGGCAAGGCACACGAGGCGAACGCGCGCTGCCTCCCAGTGAACCGTAAGAGCATTAAATACGTCACGTCTTAGCAGCTACCTGGCACACACTGAAGGGAAGTGATTTTTTTCCCCTGACTAGGAACAGTAAATAATAATAATTCCTCCCAGCTGGATGGTAGATTAAAGTGATATTTCAGCGAAAAAGCCCTAAAAGTGACATGGTGACTGCAGGCATTGGATGGATCATACTGCGTCCTTTATCATGATGTCTCATTTTGTGTCACCCTTCGCATCAATTATTCACCGATACGCTTGCTCCCGTTAGTGGGATACATTTGGCACGTTCACGTGCTTCAGGTTTGCGATGATAAAATGCTGTCAGAACGGATGAATTCCATACAGACACTTTCACTGTCACATACAACATTTAATTATTAGTTAAAACCTTGGTGGTTAACCTTAAAGACATTAACCCAACACATACCTGTAACACCCATGTTAAACCCTAACCCTAAATACAACCAATTGTCTCCCTAACCTGTTTTTTAACCTAACCCTGTTTACGCCAATCCTGCATTTACAGTATTGCATTGAGAACTGCACACCATGAAAACTGGTCTGCCAATCACCACGTGACATGGAGAAATGCGAAGTTGCAATAAATCTTTTATTTCACCTTTTAATAATTTTTTTTTTTTTTTGTGCGTGAGCAATCATTCACCATGGACAAGACGATCCTATGCTCAAATTCAACTTTTACCTGCTGCCGGGTAAAGATACTAAACTATTTTGTTTCGATTTATATAAATTTTAGCAATAAATGTCTTTGAATTCATCCATGCTTCAGTGTAGAGAAAGGAAACTGTATCATTATTCAGCCTGCAAACCCTTCTCCTATACCCCATTTCTTCTTTTACCAGAGTCTTGAAATCCTGGTTTCGAGCCAATGGAGGGAGGAAAAAAAAAAAACACTTTATCCACTGGCTCAAGCTGTCAGAAGCAATTGTTGCCTCAGCTTTCTTATCAGGCTGGAGATCCACAAGCTGATTGAAAATGCACTCTCGCGACGGGCTGGCTGCCGTGTCGCTTTGACCTCGCTTGAATCGTCCAAAATGTGCACCTGAGGCTTCTTAGTATGAAACATGTATGTTAGTCCTTGCAAGCCCTTGCATCAGCACAAGTTACTTCTTTGTTTTGGTTTGTTTTGTTGTTATATAATATAACAGCATCAACAATCAAGACACCTTTCATAATTAATACAGAGTAGCAATTCAATTAGCCTGTGTCAGGCAGTCACATCGAAGCCCCATGAACTTGGCCTAGTAACAAATCACGAACAATAAGGCAAAACAACAATTCTGTTGCTTTCTTGGGGTGGAGGGGATTATGAATTTTGTTTCACTAAGAGCATCATTCCTGACTTTGTTTTGGTCAATGTGTTGTTGTGCGCTGTCCCTGTTCAAATAAATGCAAAACTTTGAACATTTTAATTTTTATTTTTTTTTATTTTTAACATTATTATTATTTAAACAATTTACACCCAATTCTGTTATTTTATTAGTGAAGGTAAATTATTATCCATCCATCCATTTTCTTCACCGCTTATTCCTCACAAGGGTCACGGGGGTGCTCGAGCCTATCCCAGCTGGCTTTGGGCAGTAGGCGGGGTACACCCTGGACTGGTTGCCAGCCATTTGCAGGGCACACAGACGAACAACCATCCACACACACAAGCACACCTATGGACAATTGGGAACACCCAATTAACCTGCCATGCACGTCTTTAGAATGTGGTAGGAGACCGGAGTACCCGGAGAAGACCCACGCAGGCACGGGGAGAACATGCAAACTTCACCCAGGAAGGCCGGAGCCTGGACTCGAACCAGAGTCCTCAGAACTGGGAGGCGGATGTGCTAACCAGTCTCCACCGTGCCGCCGGTAAATTATTAGCTTATTAATAAAATATATATACTCTTCTAAAACAACATTGCTTGTTAATTTTGTTCCCACTTTGGTGAAACTTAAACATTTCAGATTTATTGCCATGGTGGTGTGTAGCCTAGAGTAGGCAGCTAGCTAGCTAGTGAGCTAGCCTGAGGGGGTGAAATCTGGGTTCAGAAAGTAAAAACCCAGCCACAGTTAGACTCAATTGGCAGTTAAACAAGCTCTGAGAAGAAAACTATACTTAAGAAACTATACTTAAAGCCAAACTGCGGAAGGGTTGTTACTTTCTGGACCTGGATTTGACTCCTCTGTAGCTAGCTAACTAGCCGTTTACATGCTAGCATCTAGCTAACTAGCGAGGCAGGCAGGAAAGATTATATTCAGCTCTTATCTGTGTGTGTAGTCCACAGAAAGTTTTCAGTGTGTATAACAGATATCTGGTAAAAAGTTTGACAGTAGGCTACATTAAAAATAAATCAGTGAACTTTTGACATTTTCTCCCCACATCTCAGAGGCAATTTGGCTTTGCCTGGCGTTTTAGTAGTCACATGGTCTCCTGGTCTTGGCTAGCTCAATGTCAACCAGCAGCCAGCAGCTTGAGAGAATACAAGCGCCTAACATTGGATTTCATGTTCTCTGTGTAAAAAGTTTTAAAGGTGCACAGTGGAGCGCAGGAGGACAGCCAAGAGCACTTTGGAGAAACGGTGGCCAAAAAGCCTCCAGGCTTAGACGAGGAGAACGTGTTGTGAGTCCAGGTCAGGTAAACCATATTGACCTCCCTCAGGTATCCTGCTACTACACCACCACGCCTTCATCACCCTAATAATAATAATAATGAATTTTTCATCCCCACGCTCCGCTGCTTGTGGGCCTTTGTTCGTGTGAAACATGGTGCATTTTAAAGATTCTTAAAAGTAACAAATATGCACACTCTGTAGCTGTTTAAAGCATCATGCAAATCATTTCATTGTCAGTGCATGCGGCTTGTTATGCCTGTTGGATGTTTAATTCATAAAGGAGAGATTGAATTATCGCGTGTGTTCTTACCCCTGAGCAGTTCTTTATAATAAAACGGCTGCAAGCCCGTCGTAAAGACTAATAAAGGTGCGAGTGCAAAATACCACTCGCGTGAATTAAGGAAAGTGTGTGGGGGTGTGTGTGCGCGCGCGCGCTTTTTCATTCGTTGTTAATTGATGTTTTGTCTCCACCAGTCACGTTTCTTCTTTTTCTATCTTTTCGTATTATTATTTTGACCTCACGTTGCCTCATTTGCCTCCCAGCCCTCACTCAAACGCAGTCACACACATACATCCATACAAATGTGCATAGTTCACTAAGGGATTCTCATTAAAGAAACATAATGTTCCACACGATATTTATCTACATGCTTGCTTCCTTGCATAGCAATTTATATCAAATGTTTCTGTATTGTCTCCCTATGGAGTCCAAGAAAGAAGCATATGTACAGTATACAGTATGTCGTACAAGCACATGTGCTTCAACAGAGGACTCAACATAATATTTCTAACAGTGACCCTGAAAGTATAGGGTTGAGGCATTGAGGGCATTTGAATAAAACATTAACTTAAGTTGCTAACTTATTGCTTTTGGTTGTATGTGGAAAACAAATCCATCCATCCATCCATCTTCTTCCGCTTATCCGTGCTCGGGTCGCGGGGGCAGCAGCTTTAGGAGGGAAACCCAGACTTCCCTCTCCCCAGCCACTTCAACCAACTAATCTGGCGGTATCCCCAGGCGTTCCCAGGCCAGCCGAGAGACATAGTCTCTCCAGCATGTACTGGGTCTTCCCCGGGGCCTTCTGCCGGTGGGACATGCCCGGAACATCTCTCCAGGGAGGCGTCCAGGAGGCATCCGAACCAGATGCCCGGGCCACCTCAGCTGGCTCCTCTCAACGCGGAGGAGCAGCAGCTCGACCCTGAGTCATTCCCGGATGACCGAGCTTCTCACCCTATCTCTAAGGGAGAGCCCGGACACCCTGCGGAGGAAACTCATTTTAGCCGCTTGTATCCGGGATCTCGTTCTTTCGGTCACGACCCACAGCTCGTGACCATAGATGAGGGTTGGAACGGAGATCGACCGGTAAATCAAGAGATACAGAGTCCGCATCACTGCAGACGCTTCACCGATCCTCCTGTCAATCTCCCGCTCCATCCTGTCCTCACTCATGAACAAGACCCCAAGATACTTGAACTCCTCCACTTGGGGCAGGATCTCATCCCCGACCCGGAGAGGACACACCACCCTTTTTGAGGACCATGGTCTCGGATTTGGAGGTGCTAATCTTCAACCCAACCGCTTCACACTCAGCTGCAAACCGCTCCAGTGAGAGTTGGAGATCCAGGCTTGATGAAGCCAACAGCACCACATCATCTGCAAAAAGCAGAGACGCAATGCTGAGGCCACCAGACCGGACCCCCTCAACGCCTCGGCTGCGCCTAGAAATTCTGTCCATAAAAGTTATGAACAGAATCGGTGACAAAGGGCAACCTTGGAGGAATCCAACCCTCATTAGAAAGGAATCCGACTTATTGCTGGCAATGCGGACCAAACTCTGGCAACGGTCGTACAGGGACCAAACAGCCCGTATCAGGGGGCCCGTTACCCCGTACTCCCGAAGCACCCCCCACAGGACTCCCCGAGGGACACGGTCGAACGCCTTCTCCAAATCCACAAAACACGTGGACTGGTTGAGCGAACTCCCACGCACCCTCGAGGATCCTGCTGAGGGTGTCGAGCTGGTCCACTGTGCCATGGCCAGAACGAAAACCACACTGCTCCTCCTGAATCAGAGATTCAACTTCCCGACGGACCCTCCTCTCCAGCACCCCTGAATAGACCTTACCAGGGAGGCTGAGGAGTGTGATCCCTCTGTAGTTGGAACACCCCCTCCGGTCCCCCTTCTTAAAAAGGGGGACCACCACCCCAGGCACTGTCCCCAATGTCCACGCAATGTTGTAGAAGCGTGTCAACCACGACAGCCCCACAACATCCAGAGTCTTTAGGAACTCCGGGTGGATCTCATCCAGCCACCCCCGGGGCCCAGCCACCGAGGAGCTTTGGAAAACAAATATTTAGGCTAAAACAAATGTAAGAAAGGAGGAAGGTAGGGAGTTAAGCAGGGTTTTGAAGTATGGTTTCAAAGTAGGGTTTCAAAATATAGCTAGTGATTCAAATTAGGTTTCTAATTAGGGTTAGTGTTTCAAAGTAGGGTTACACTTTTTTATGACACCATAGAGCAAAAATAAGTACCTTTTCTACAACTTATTTCTCTTCGCAATCTCCCACTCCACCTAATGCCATTATTCTCTGCTGAGACTATTACGCTGCATGTTCTTCTTTGACTGTGGCAGCCAACTATTTTCTTTCACTCCCTGATGTTTAATCCCCACACTTGCTCCTGAAAAAAAGAAAAGTGTTTCCTTTGCTGTTGTTGTTACCTTTTCGCACTTGTTCTCTCCGCAATAATTTGTAAAGGTCAGTGTCCAAGATGGTGCCAAGCGCGTGTATGTGACTGTCAGCTTCCACCTGCCCCCTTTCCCAAATGACTCCATCTCCCCCAAGAAATGACTGTGAGGAGATGAAGACCAAGGAAAGGCAAAGAGCAGATGGTGCAGAGATAAGCTGGAAGATCGTGCGTGTGTGTCTAAATGGAGAAAAGGGGGTCACCTTATCAGCCCCTCGACACTTGGGTTTCCGTAGGGGTAGGGGGACCGGGGGGGCCCGCCCCCTCGGTGTCTCCTTGATCCTTTGCGCTCAAACAGCCAAAGCTAATCACACCCAAGATCATGTTAAAGTCCGGCGGCGGGTTTTCGCGATATGAAATTGACGCAGTTTGCAATCGTCCTGTTAGATGATAAGAGTAAATTCAGGACCAGTTTCTGTCCAGGATGTCAGATTAGCCTCCCACCATTTGGATGAGAACTGCCTCCCAACCTCATAAATCTTTTGCTATTGCCCTCAGAGTCCTTTTTTTGCTTAAAGACACTTTAAAGGTTCTCAATAGGGTTGTAGTTTGGTAGGTTAAAAACCCTTCATAAGGGTATTGTTATTGTAAAGCCATAGCAAACCATCTAACAGTCTGAAATCCCAGCATGAGGTCCGGTGAATGTGTACATACGTGGACATCATTTCCCAGCAGGCATTAAGAAGCCAGCTCTTATCAGAGCTCAACAGATCTGCACAAACATTTAATTACAGTGACACGGGTTATAAATTAGCACTTATCAAGGCCATTGTTAATGAGCGGTGGCGCTGCGGTAACAGGCTGAAGATGAGCAGACAATAGGCGACCTTTGACGCTCTTCCGAGAAGACAAACGAGCTGAGCGACGGCCAACGAACATTCACAATGGAGTCATCCTAAACCTCCAGCTCATTTTTTTTTTTTTTTTTTTCGCGATTTGCAGCAGGTGCAGCAAAAAACACGACCTTTCTTTTGGAAAAAGCAACAAGCTGCCGAGTAGTCCGTCCCGGTGGATGTAAAAAATAAAAATAAAAAATTGTCAGTGGTGGCAGCGTCTCTATGTCCAAACATGGCAAGAATAACAAGCAGAATTGACTTGGATCTTCTCACGTGGGAACCTTGTTGCGCATTTTATTGATGGCCATTACTACACAAATGGTCAGGTACAAGACAAATAAACAAAAATGGTGCCTTCAGATACAAGTTTAATTCGTTCCTTCAAAACACTTGTGACAAATATTTTTTCCCTATTGAAATGAACAAAAATGCCATTAATCCATTCCAGCTTCACCCCCCCCCCCCCCCCAAAAAAAGTTTTTTTTGGGAAGGAAACTAGCATATGATAATTAGTACAAATGACAATTTTTAAAAAATGTCAAATAAATTTAAAAAGTAAATAAAAATAAATAAATGTAAAAGTGCGTTTTGATAAACTCAACCACACTGCTGTGTAACTTGGCCACTGGAGGCAGCATTGTGCAATGACAGTTCGTGTCTCGCAAAACTTGGAAATTAAGTCACATGTATCTCAAGGCACCGCTGTATCACTTTCAATGCAGTGCTAAATTAAAATAACCACACAGTGAAGAAAAATCCATAAGAAAAGAAATAATTATTTGAAAAAATACAAATGATAAATTATAATTTAATAGTTCCACAGGGATGAATTTGCGTAGAAATTGCATTTAAAAATAAACAAAATAAAGTATTTAAAGAGAAATTCCAATAAACTATGACTTAATCTTTTTTTGTATTGAAAGCAATCTGAAAGGACATATTTAAAAAAAAAAAAAAAAGAAAAAAAAAAGAAAAGGAAAAACTATGTGCAAAGTGTCACGTTCATCGATAGCCACCAGCTAGACATTGACAAGCGCAACACAGCTTCTTTAAGCGAGTGCAAATAAAGCCTGATTGATTTAAGCACTAAAGCACTCTGAGTGTGCACGTGCATGTGTGTGAGCGTGCGCACGCGTGCGTGTGCGTGTGTGAGCCGGCGGAGTGATGGGATTAATGTATGCTATAATTGGGGTGCTGCAGGGTCAATGTTGGATTCTTAATGGGGTTCTTTGGTTGGCGGGTGCGAGGGCGGACAAGGTGCCATCACATGGAAAAAATGGTGATGTCATTCACCAGTTTTTTTTTTTTTTTTTTTTTTTTAAGTTTTACTTTTAATATCACACTATAATCGAGTGAAACTGTTGATTGTTATTATTGTTATTATTATAAAATAATAAAAATATTTTTGGGACAAATGAGATATGCATGTGTGGATGTTACATACATTGCACAATACATGCACCCAGATTGCAGCTTCTAGCTTGTTCTGCCTCTATACGTTGAGCTCTCTGAGCCTCGCCTGCAGTGTCAAAATGAAAATGATGGACAGGCAATCTATATGGAAATGGTACACAGGTCTAACAACACACTGTATCCTGTCGGCTTTATGGACAGCCCTGCTCTTAATCTGTGTGTGCGGGGGTGTGTGTTGCTGAGCTTTGACACATCCATCAGCTTCAAGAGTTCATTCCCTCTGCATCACCCCAACTGTACAAAGAAGCGTTTTCAAAAAAAAAAAATTTATTTAATCATTAGGAGTAGAGAGTGGCTGCAACGTAAGGTTCACCTGCACTCTACTATTACGAGAGTGGCGTCACATAACGAAGGTCGAAAACATAGAAACAAGGTGCCCGTAAGAATCTGAAGGCCAATATCCAATTACAGGATGAAATACATTTATGTTCTGTGTTGTTTCCATGGCAACAGGTCATTCAGTCAGAAAGGAAGGTCTACGAGGTGTGTCAGAAAAGTTCCAAGACTGGCGTCACAACCCAAACTACGTGTATGTGGGCCAAAAGATCAACTAGAAAGTCCACAAAAAGACCATGCAGCGTTTCCTTCATTTAGTGTGTGAGAAGAAGTGAATTTTGTGGCAGGACAACTCCTGGCTGAGAAGTACATCACCTGCCCACTGGTCAAAGAGAGAAAATTGATTTGCTTTTAAAACGGCAAAAATCAGTGGCGCAAAACAAAGAAGAAGAAAAAAAAAAAGTTGTGTTTTCTTGAGAGCGGTGCCGCTGCTGCTATAAGTAGGTCGCGCCATTTGATTGGCGGCTTGAACAAACCCTCGCATCATTAGACGTCTGGCAGCTCAGGCCGGGTCTTCGCATCAAAGCGCGTTTCCTCCCCAAAGCCCAACAAGCAACTGTCACAACAAATTAATGATGCTTGACGCGCTTCCCTGTTCACCTGAGGATGATCTTTTTACCTCCTTTGTGCGAGTGGAAAACAACAGTGGTGGGATTCATTGCCAGGTAAACCCCAGAAATGGAAATGTCCTCTGAAGGGGCCACTCGCATTCTCTTTGGGAAAATGTCATGTTTAGGGGAAAAGAAGGAAATAGCACAAAAGTGCGCTTTGATATTTGATTGCGGCGTTTTCTGTTTGAATCAAATCTATTCAAGCGGGGAGGGGGCGGGAGGGAAAAACAAGTTTGATAAAGGCTGGCTATAATGAGGCAACATGAAATACAGCCTCCCTCCCCTCAAGACTTTTTCTAAAAGGAAACCCTTAAAACAAACAAAGAAAGTGAGCGAGAGAGTGAGCAACAACAGCCAAGGCGGCTGGATGCCACCGACGCTGCCTGAGGGGCTTGAAGAGCTTTTCACATTGTTTTAGATCAAACACTGTCAACTATTGCACCGAAAATGTTGCCATTTTTTCCCCATTTAATGCAGAATTGGGATTCATTTCCCTCGCAGTAAACAGTAAAGCACAGAACACGATTTGCAGTTTTTTGCAGTGGATGTGCCCTGGAAAATGTATTTTTTTTATTTATGTATTTACTTATTAAATCAGAACCCCATCACCAGTTTCACTGATCGACATGGAATTGTGTGGACGTCTCCAACATTTAAGGGAGAACAACAAAATCTCATGGAACTCATGCCTGTAACTAAACACAAAGTCAGCCATTTTGTTTTGAAGCAGCCATCTTGGGTCTGCGTCTCCACCTGTTGCCATTCATGTCACAGAAGAAGGCATGGCTTCGTGTGAGTATGTCAGCTTCGTAGCTCTAAATAAATTCTGTGATCTGTACTGGACTCTTTCTTGATCTATCCATGGTTTTTTTTTTCAGAAATTATATGTTAATTAGGATGAAAATATACGCTTCTGTTGTGGACCAAGACAGGTACAAAGCTCTACAGGCACCTCCTAAACTGCATGAGAAGCAGAGGCGATGGAGAATGTGGCATCTGGAGGCGTCGGAGCTGTGCAGCGACAGCACAAACATCCCTCCGGGGAAAACGCAAATATTTGCCTCACAAATGAAGAATTCACTTAAAAGTGCCGCAGCCAAAAACTCTCCGAAGCAATTACCACCCGTCGTCTAAGATAAAACTCCCTGGAGGCCAGAGAAGGAAAGAACAACGAAGAGGCGATGATAGTCTATTCTTAGAAACCTAAAAGGTCCCTTTGGACAGGTACTTCGCAGGAACACAAAGACAGATCCCCTTCTTTCTACAGCCAGCTCCTCTTTAGCTGCTTTGTGGGATTATTGTCTCAATTTTGAGGATCCTTCCTATTCCTGGCGCAGGGTTTTGATTCAAATAGAAACAAATAGGCGGTGCTAATATGATTTCAGCCATGCAGTGGCCAAACAAAGACAGCCTAACAGGGTGAATACCAGCAGCAGTATCTTTACAAAAGAGAAGTGGGCAGTGCAGGAAGTTATCAAATACACGTCAAACAATCTTTGAGAATAAACAAGGAAGGCTTCAGATTTATAAAATAATTGATAGTTACTTTAAATGAGTTTGGCGATCTGAATTTTATTGCCTCCCATGTGCAAAGTAAATAACTTTGAACTTGGAAACAACTGTTAAACCGATGCGTTGCATTTTTAATAATGATGAGTAAGATCTGTTTTTGATGTGAAAGAGGGAGCCTCCACACTCCATTTTTCTTGCACAAGCCAAACTCAAATATTATTTCTTGAGGTGATGTGTACTTGCAGGGAGCCATTTTTTTTTTATTTTTTTTTTATCTCCACCTGACCCAATCTTGCCCTCCATGTAGCTGCTACATCTCATTAGTGATGATAGTCAATAAAAACCATCTAAGCCAACATGCTTGGTTCTGTTTCTTCACATCCTTTTTCCAACCTGAAGTAAGAACTGAAAGTCCTCCACCCTCACGATCTCCCTGTTGCTTTCACCTCCCCCCTCTCATTTATGCACATATTCTGTCTTACTTTGCCTAATCTCCATTCATCTCCTTTCCACCGTACGCCTCCACTTTTCTAAACGTTCTTCCACCTGCTCCCTGACGCTCACAATGTCATCTGCGAACATCCTGGTCCACGGGGATTCCTGTCTAACCTCATCTGTCAGTCTATCCATCACCTTCGGAAACAGGAGGCGAAGATCCCTGATGCACTCCTATCTGCATCGTGAACTCCTCTGTCACACCCACAGCGCGTCTCACTATGGTACTTTAACTTTCATGTATGTCTTCGCTGCGACTACCTCAGCTCTGGTAGGTCACTCAATGTTCCTGCCTCGCCTGGAACAAAGTGTTCTGCATCGGTTTCCCTGTTGTCTTTGACAAAAGGTTCATTAAAAATCTGCCCCAGTTATTTTCTCTCTCTCTCTCTACTGTGATGTTCTTAAATTCATCTAGCTCCTTCCAGAATATTTCTTTCTGGGGGCGCAGCTAGTGATAACATTCAACATAACGCCCTCGATTTCAAGCTTCACTCTCATCACTCGATCTGACAATCTTTTTACCTCTCGGACATTCTCAAAACTATTTCTTTACGAAACCCCTACTCAATCATTCTTCCTACCTACACTACAGTAAAATACATAAAACATAGCTTCTGAGATTCCAGTCTGTTCTCCTGGACACATCTCCCTTCTCATCATGTCAGTCCGCTCCCGAGTCCAAACACTCCTTAACATCATGTCTCAGGCTCTGTGATTTCCTCTTCTCTTTCTGCCCATGGACATAAGTTCCTTCTCTTCATCTTCGACCCATAGCAGCTGAATTTTCGCTGGCACTTTGGGACGTTTTCGAATGTAAAATCATGCAATCTGTAAGCTGGGGAGCACTGGTCTATAGGATTGTTCACTGACATGGTTGTTCGTAACAATATATAACCTTGATTACATTGATTATAATAAACTATATGACGGAAAACTGCATAAATGTCACTACCATTAACAGTACTTGCAGGCTTCAGTATACATGAGAAGACGAAAAAGGGGGATGACAATAAGAGGTGAACCACGCAGCTCCGATCCATCACGCCCTCAATTAACATTTGATCAGGATGGATGGTAGACTGAATTGACATTTCATTAGTGGCCAGGCCAGTGTAGCACCATGTCAGTCATGTTAATGGCCAGAGCAGGCTGGAGACTCTAATGAGGATGTCGCCATGCCTCTCCTTTTTATTTTATCACACAAGCGGGACAAACCATGACGATGCATTTTGACTAATGTGTTTATTTATTGATAATGCGTGTTCAAAATGTGAGCTTTTTGTGAGGATAAAAAAAAAAAATGCTCTTTGCCTCAATACATCACATCTTGTCTAGGATTCAAATAAATGTGCCTGTTACTATAATTTTAATGCTGTTGCAATCCAATTAAATTGGAAACCAGCAGAGGTTGAGCAGTATGGGCTTGCATGGCATGATTCTACAAATAAGGACATTTTTAATATTACTTATTATGCTTAACCTTGGTGGCTATGTACAGAACCCCAGACATGAGAGAATTAAAACTGAAAATTAAACGTGCATAAACAGCTGATTTGAGGACACAAAATGCTCATTTGAGGCTAATAAAATATTTATAGTTTTTGCCACAAAATAGGAGCAACATACATAAAATATAGATTTGTGAGGTGTACGGTTATTAAATGTGTTTTGGCTTGGGTCATTGAAGTGTTGTGGTCTTGTATTATGTTGTCCCATGTGATGATTTGTCAATCTTATTTTGTCTATATCCTCTTATTTTGTCATATAGGCCTTTAATCTGTCATATAAAATGACCTAGTGCTCTAGTGAGAGATGCATGTGATAAATCGAAAGTTCACCGTTGCTATATTGTGACCATAAGTGAAATGTTATTCCCGCCCCATGTCACGTCTGGAGGCAAGTTTGCTGTGATCTGCCATTAGCAGCAGGTATGTGGACACGGGGAAAGGGGAGCGCTATAAATCTATCATCTTCTGGACCCTCGACATGAGCGCCATCTTGCAAACAGGTGGCCATTTAACGCTTGGCCTGAAAGCTATTGAGTGTGAAAAGACCCCTAATTGGCAAATCAAGGAACAATATACGAGTCGGGATGATGGGGCTCGGCTCAATCAATGCCTCGCTGAATGGCATCGCGGTTCTCATTCTGCTGGAGAGTGAGAGACGCCTGCCGCAAATCTAAGGTGGGTCTAGCGGGCGGGGGGGTTTAGCGCGGGAGGGACCATGACCTTTAAACTACAGGGAAGGGATGTTACCTGTGGCCCTCCCCTGGCACCGTCAATCGATGCAGGTGAAAGGCCGAGTCGAATCGATTGCAGGTTTAATGTAGTCCGTAGCAAACATTGGCTTTTGAAAGGCAAACCAGCGGCACTTTTCCCACATCACTCTTCGTTTAGTGCCAATCTTCCCGACTGTGGAGGCTCTTAAGCCACAGGGGTGCAGATGTTTATGTGACGTGTGCGGGGTTCTAATTCGCACCATTCCACTGACTCTATGGTGACAAACTTTTAAGCCACCGACACATTTGGAGCACATTCCCTCAAAAAATTGTCAATAGAAAATCTGTTTTATAGCCAGTAGGGACTATAAGTTAGTGCCTGGTTAGTATGTTTCCCCCCAATATTTGGCAGAATAAAAGTCTGACGATGCATTAATCGGGCGAGTAATTTAACATATAATTAATATGTTAACTTCATTTTTGCCCTATTTATATAAAAATTACTTCTATTAAATACTTCAGTATTTGTTTACGTTTATGACCTTTATTACCTTTTTGGTTGGGGATGTTTGAATATTTTGTTTGCCTTATGTTGAAATGTGTTAATGTGTGTTTAAAAAAAAAAAAAAAAGTCATTACAAATTGGCCGAGTTTTACCAATATTAAAACAGCTAACACTAGTTGATTAATTCTGCCAGCCAATTAATCGTTTAGGCCATATTATCGAAAACCTACAAATTATTGAGAAATGTCTCCTTGCTTTGTAGACATAACTTTTCTCTTATTTTTTCCCTGTGAGTCAGATTCTTTATCAAGAAAAATGCCAACATTTGTCCAGATGGCTGAGGCTTATTCATGCTAAAATGTCACATTTACATTCTTTTGGAGGGGGCTCTCTCAAGTGAGATGTGCACACACCTTAGGAGATATGCTTTGACTGATAACCTTCACTTTTCTATGTTCAAAATCATTCCCATTAGTTAAAATGACATTAAATCTGAGTATAGTATTGTTTTTTTCCTATGAGAATTACCCTGTATAAAATGGATGGAAATTTATTAGAAAATTTTACTAACCTGTGAGAATATGTACCCCCCTCCTATTTTAAAAAGATGAACTCTAGCCATCACGACTTTTTCCTGTGTATTCCTATGCTCATTTTCAGCATGTGTAGTAAAACATGGCTCCTGTTTGCCCAAGAACAGTTATGAATGAGATATAAATTAACCACAATTTTTTTTTTTTACTGGCTAAGTACTTTGGCACAACGTTTTAGGCAAAACAGTAGATAACGGTTTTAGTTTAAAGGCTGCACTGCCCTCTAGTGTTCAATTAGTAAGTCCTATGTATCTAACAACATGTTTCCATGCATTGTGTTGTGAATTTTTTACTAGAGCCACTACCTCATTCTTATTGTGAAGTCCTAATTCAGTCTCCAGGATACCCCGCTGCTGGTACAGTCACAGCCCTTCTCCTGGCATCGTGGCGGATGGAGGTGGAAGGTGGATGGGGGTGGGTCAGAGGTCTGGATCCCTCTGCCCTCTTCATCTTTGTGGGAGAGGGAAAGGGAAGCCATTAAAAACTTCCTGTGTGATGGACACATTCAAATGGCATACCCAAGCCTAACTCCCACAATGTAACACAATGGCGGTCCAATGACCTACATGTCTTTATTATTATTATTATTATTTTTTTTAAACTGTTTTCACATTCCGAACAGGAACTTGGCCATTAAGAGGCAAACAAGAGGGCAAAACAATTGATTTGTATCTTTTATTTTCTTATTAATAGTGGTTGCGTTTAAGCAAATTTCAGTTGATGACCACTAGAGGGAAGCATAGTATTAGGATTACACATGCCATGCATTGCGGGCACACATGATTATGCCCACTCACACACACTGCCACACATTTTGGGGACCTCGAACTTGGAATGTACTGTATTCTAAAAGAGTCATTTGGGTTTAAACCTCTACTTTATCCAACAGAAGAGACATTAGCACATACTGCAACACTATCTAGCGTTGTATGGGCCTCAAACTAGAAATTGCTCATATATTTGCGAACGTCAAACTAGGGAAACGTCCATTTTACCTTTTTTTTTTTTTTGGCATACAATTCATTTTGGAACACATTTACTATGCTATTGTCGTACTTTTGTTTTGCTGTCATATTTGTCAAACTGCAGCCTTCAAACACTGCCCACCATAAAGTATACATTTGACATCCTAATGTTATTGTTCCTCTTAAGAAAAGAAAAGAAAGCAATGAGGTGCACTCTGCAAAGAGACTGAATGTCATTTATATTATGTATACATAAGTAAAACAAAGGAGGAGGTGGAGGCACTGAAATAGGCCTAAGGGGGTTGGGGGTTGTTTAAGGATCCTTTGATGCTGAAATGAAGGCTAAGGATGCCTTTAGGAATGCAATAAATGAAATAATAATACTTTTATAAACATATTTTGGATTTAAAGTACTGTATTTATTATGGCTTTTATTTGATTCCAAAATAAGGCACAGGCAGATTGAAAAGGGTTTCATGGTGCTCAGCAGCGGATATAATAGCGTGCTTATCTTTATAGGCCCAGTGTCCGTGCACGCATGTGGATGTGCATACGCATGCATTGCGTGTGTGCGTGCGTGCGTGCGTGTCAATAAAAAAAAAAAAAAAAAAAAAAAAAAGTGGTGGGGGGTAAGGGATTGTCACAGATTATAAAGAGGTGTGGGGCGATGGGAGTGAGCTACGGGTTTCCAAGGCAACCTGCTGCTGCTGCTACTTAGTTCTTGCAAGGTGGCGCCCCCGTTGTCTCATCTGCAGCACCTGCACGCTGTTTGCTCAGGCCACGCTGATTATTTTCATGATCTCTCGGCACACGGCGGGGTCGGATGCGTCCGACATCCCCTCCGCGCGTCATCCGTTTGTACAGCTGGGAGTCAAGTCCAAGAAGAAGTCGGACGTGCCAAAGAAACACAAAGAATCCGAAGAGCAACAATCAGAGAGCCCCGAAATCCACGCCCGTTGGCCTCCGGGCTGTGGATCCCTCGCGATGAGGTTAATTTGGAGAGGCTCAACTCAGCAAGCGGGGGATCTCGGCGGGGGAAGGTTGGACTGAAGGACATGACCGGAATTACAGTGAACCCTCACCTAGTCGCAGTTCACTGAGTGGACAATTCTTCAAAAAAATATTCCCCAAGCTGTTTCACGCCACTCCAAGTTCAAGTTTACTGTCAGACTGTGTTACAAAAGCAAAATTGCATTTTATGTATTTAAAAAAACAAAACAAAAAAAACAACTTTGCCTTCTGCTAGCTTAATGCTAACACACATCGCAAAACACTATACAATAGCATTGATAGCCACGGTGTCATAACCCTGTAAGAGATGGACAACACGTATAGACAGACTATATAAACTACTATCACTGCACTTTTCAATTTCAGTAGTTGTGAAAGTCTTCTTTGTTTGAGTCTTAATGATTGTTCTACTGCTCCCCAGTGGTCAAGTCGTGCATAATGGAATGAGTCAAAGTGATTTAATCACGAGACACAAACTATTTAAATCTTTACGTTCTATTTAATTATATTATTTAAGATGTTTTGTAAATTCAAATATTTTGGGGCATTTCTAGTGTTAAAAACATTTTTGTTTTGTATATTTAATATTATTGCATGTCACTGTCATTTTGCAGTTTGAATTAACACTGCTTAAATAAAAAGGTGAATATAAAAATTTTGAATAATTATTCAATTTAAATATATTGTACAAAAAAAAGTTAGGAATTTTAAATCAATAAATCAATTTTAAATCAACAAATGATTAGGAAATAGTTCTTAATAGGGCAGAATTCTTTTTTACTTGATTTACGATTACGATTTAACATGCAATTATTTTCGTCTCATGATTTATTTATTTTTTAGCAAACAAGCAATAAATTAATCTGTATTACAATGAACAATAACCCATTATACAAACTGTCTTAATACACATTTGTCTGATTTAAAAATGTGGCCCTTGAGCAAGCTTGTAGTAGCTGTGCTGGGATGGACGACGATCGATCAAGCGACGAGACACCCCCAAGACACCTCCCAAAGACCTCCGCATTTCCTGTTAGTTGCAATAACGTCGGAACACGCCGCTCTCGCCTTCCTGATTCTCAGGCTGGTGAGGAAGGAACCGCCGTCGGTCGCACGGTGCTTGCCACTTCCCCTCTGCTCTGACCCACCCTCACTCCCGACCTCTCTCCTTTGCTCACTTTTTTTTTTTTTTCAGATTTTGGAGTTGTTAAGGTTTTTTGTTGTTGTTGTTTTCCCGCTATCCGCTCTCCCACGTGGACATACACACAAAGCGGGTTTGCCTCTTTCAGGAGAACAACAAGATTTTCTCACCACAGGCAGGATGTTCTCCACAACGCAGGATATTCGGTGACAGTGAAAACACGGGTTTCTATATTTACGGCCGTTGTTTATGTCCTGAGATAAAATAAGGCGGAGGAAGTTGTACGGCGGAACCTCCAATGCCTCTAAGGACGTACAGGGTGGAAAGTGTCAGAAAATTTCAAGTCAAATTCCAGCAACCGTTATAGGGAGACTTCAAGCATGATTCACTAGACCTCCGTTCAGCGAGCAATCGAGGCTTCATTTTGCGGGATTTGTCACGTGATGCGCCGAGTTGGGACCCAAACGTTGACAAGACACAGGAGTTGGGAAACAGTCTTTACATACAATAATACAAAGTAACAACAGAGAGCATTGCTAGATTCAAATGGCCTCGAAGAAAACACTCGACTGAGAAATCGACAGAGAAAGCAGAGCCGGATGCAAGGGAAAAAATATTGAATACGTGGAAGAATAATTTGTATAAAAGAGGGATGGGGAAACCTCGGCTAAGGAACCTCGATGTACTGACAAAAGTGTCATTCAGTAACTTTCGCTCAGGCAATTCACAATGCCAGCACAATGACAGAAGAAAGGTGTATATGACAAAATAAGAGTGACTAGACAAGAGTGACATATACTGTACATCATCATCATCAGGGACATAGCAACTAAACTATCATCCATAGTAACTGCATGACAACTGGCATCAACATCACTACAAAACGAGCCAATGACCAATCTAAAACACAATCAGGATTTTCCTAGAGCTTTTAGTGGCACTTATTGCAAAAGACGGAAGATGTTCTAAACAATGTGAAGAAGCAAATACATGGCCATTTATTTTGAGGATTTTTTTTTTCTAGTGGCAATTTTACTTTAATTTTTATGCAATATTTTCCATCATTTTTGTCATTTCCTTCCTCACAACAAGCACACAATTATTTCTTTTTTCCCCCCAACATTTTTTTGTCTTTTACTGTAATATAACATCTTGTAATAATTTCATGTCTTTATTCGATAATCTTTTCAGGATTGATTATCTAACATTCTTCTGCTCTTTCCTAACAGTTGTTTTTTATTTATTTTTTTTCCCACAAAAGGACCCAACTTTTCCACAAATGATTGCATGATGCCATATGTAGAACGACGGCGGGAACTGGCTAACGCGGACACTTCTGACCAAATTGCTGTGTTAGAACACACGCGTCTGCAGGGACGCATAACATTGACCGACGTGGGCCATTAGCGGCCCGCTACAACTCACTGCTACCACCAACCAAAGCGCTGCTGCATTATTAACCAGCCGCACTTGTTTACGCTCTCGCAGTATGATATGGACGCACGTTTACTCTCCGACCTCCCTCTACCCCACCTACCAATATACCCTCTTCTCTCATCCAATGGGAGTAAAGAAATTGGCACTCTAGTTACGGGCAACAATGGTGGCATTTAATAAGAGTCGTGGTTGCCAGGCAACGGCCGCCGAATGGACTGGTGTTGAATTACTGATCGTTTCATAATTAATTAGGGATTATGAATAATTGATTGAGAAGTGTTGGGTAATTTACAGTCGTGTGTAGATGGGACCTACTCCGCTGCCCTGGCCCAAGCATGTGTGCGTCTATTTTAGTACAAATTAGAGTGTTTTAAGCAAAGGGACAATTAATGAAAACTGTGCATTCACAGTGTGAGGTCCCCAAATTTGAGGGTGCGTGTTTTATTTTGATACCAATGCTGAGTTCCGATAGCACCTGTACTTTTGATGCACAAAACTTCAATTAACACAATAACATAACTGAACAAAGCACTTTCTAATACACATGGATATTTTATGATGTGTTAAATCATCACAATGTAGCGCCAACTAATGGCAAGGAGGAGTTAATGTCAGATTGTTTTTTTGTTTTTTTTTGTCTCAAGTATTGGTGGCTCAATACCAATAACTGGTATTGGTACTTAATACAGTTCATTTCCTGTATTTTTCCATTAGTTACTTTTATATTTGTTTGGTTTATTTTTTTAATATTTGGGTATCTTTTGTCTATTTTTGTGTAATATTTTGATCATTATTGTTTTGATTCTCCTTAATTGTGTACCTGTACCTAATGTTTCGTCTTGCGTCACTCCCAATAACAAATCCCTGCCTGATGACTCAATACACCGCGTCTGCTACACTACAAACATATACAGAATAGTCTCAAATATTAACCTCTAGTTTCACTCATTTTGCTTTTCCTACTTTAATACGTGAAGTTGTAAAAGGACTGTTGCTCTGGATGTTGGCATGGAAACATTAATGACTAGGGGTGAGAAGAGAAGTGTGTGCGCATTTGGAAAGAGTCAAAAGAAGAGAGGAGGATGTAGGTGAGAGGTAGACGAGCGGCATGTGGGAGTTTGAGTGGGCCGGAGAGCGAGCGGGGGAGGCGGGGGAGAGAGGATGGCAGGGAGGATGAGGAGAAGGGGTGAGGGATGGATGGAGCTGAAAGGAACCCATCAGAAAAAAAAAAAAAACGGTCCTCACCAACATCTTTCCTAAGAGCCTGCAATTTATAACAACGGAGCATATGAATAACATGAATTGGAAATAAAATTCCAATAATAAAACAAATATGTCCATGCAGAAGCTTCATATGTCCAAATATGGTCAATGTAATATATTTTCATGAACTGATGCCATTGGTCTGTCTGTATTGTATGTGTTAAGGTTAACCCCTTCCTCACCCTGTGGGAGCTGTGCAGCATTACATCATCAAGATTGAAATTTTGATTTCATGAGTGAAAATAGGTTCGATGCATTTGAGTAAACCTGTTTAGGCAAACTAGCTCTCGATGTTTAAGTTATCTAGTTTTAGATCGCCGTAATGTTTCAGTGCAGAAGGAACTGGTCAGCCACAAAGGTAAGTGGGTGGAGATTTATTTCCACTTATTAAATTGCTTAGTCAGCTCATCTGTTTATTTATTTATTTACGCATCACTGGCTCTAAAACCTTTAAATAAGGGCTTGGCATAGTTGACATAATATAGTTGTTTCTATTGTAAACAATTGTATGATTGAATTTTTGTATAATGTAATGATTGTCCTAATATTTTTTTTCTCATTTATTCATTATATGTATGTATTTTTTTATCTAATATGTTTTGTTCCAGTAATTGTGTCCTGTATTGTTTTATTTTGTTGTTTGTGCATAATGATTTGAATGTTGAGTATTTTCTGGAGCATTTACCCAGTTGAAGGCTGATTCTCATTAACTATGCCTGACAAATATAACAAACAAAAACAGAGTACTAGAAAAAGAGAAAACGCTGAGTCAACAAATTCTAACATTTCAGTCAAGTGGCAAGTATCTTAAAACTATTATGATGGTATTTAATTATAGTGACATCTTACTAAGTGCACAATATGCCTCAAAGTTAGAGTTTGGTATTCGCATCTACAGTATTGTGATATCATCTGTTACAGTACATACATTGATTTGACTATGAACTATTGTGACGCTTTTCCAAATGACCCCAAAATTCGGAATGGAGAAGTGTGGCGGGAGATGGAAAGAAATGGACACCGTTCAGTTTGAGCGGGAGACGCATAAAAGGTGGCGAGGGAAGCGAACAAAAAAGCGAGCGTTGGCTGTCAATAGAAAACAGAGGAGGCGGTTGAAAGGCGAGGCAGATTAGTGCGGTGTCGGTTTCCTCCTTTAAGGCCCGCCATTGCGCCTTCGATCGCCGCTGCCACCCCGCATGGCCTCCTGCATACGCACGCACGTGCAGTACACACCCGTCTTATCTATAAGCATCGTGATGGGCATCGAGTTTCATCATGTTTTTCCACTAATGATGCAGATCAAAGATATGCACTATGACATACAGTGGTGCATTGTGTTACTAGTTTAATTTGTTCAGTCACCACAGTCATCAGAAATGCCATCATTTGTTCCACCCTCCAACAAAAAATGCCATCAAATGTAGTATTGCATATATCACAAGTACAGGACAACTAAACTCACTTAACAGTTACAACCCATCCAAGAGACATTTAAAAAAAAAAAAAAAAAAAAAAAGGGAGAGGGAGACAGAACGGGAAGCCTGATGGGTCATCAAATGGTGCCCCAATTTTCTTAGATGGGGGGGGAAAAAAAACACAAAAAAAAAACAGCAAAAAGCCACATGGATATTGGATGTGAAAATATTTATCATTTAATTTCATCAGAAAAATAGCACTCTATAATGTAATTTATTTTAAAAACATAGTAATGCAATAATTAAATAGAACATAAAGAAACTTTTTCTTCAATTCAATGGACACTGCACTTCTGGCAACGAGGGGGTAGTGAAATACAGATAAAGTAAATCTATACAATACAGGGAGAGGGTGACAACTGCTCAGTAAGCTGCAGATGTATGAATATTGTTTTACAAGGAATTTTAACTAGGAGTGGCATTTAAAAGCTTCAATCCGCTTTTGTGTTTAGTATCTGCCAAACTCATTATTGCGCAGCCCCATAAAACACTTGTTTTTTCTAATGTCTTTACAAATACTTTGCCACTATTTCCAATAATTGTTCTTTTTTTTTTATTCATATTTGTGAATACTTTTTTTTGTGGTAGCATTTGGAGCATTGTTTGGGGGAGAAAAGTATCATTGAAAAATTAAATAAGGTTCAAACAAAATTGGCCAAAATGTGACCTGTGAGCTGCGCTATAAGAACTGTGGCCAATGTGAGTATGAATTCACAAGGCAGGACACACAATTAAAAAGGTTTCACGGCTTTTGAGTCTCGCATGGGGGTCCCAACGTCAGCGAAAAGAAAAGCGAATGGTTCCGCCCATTTACTGACGTGCTTGACAGGACGTAAAAACGGCGGACAGTTTAACGGCGGGCCTGCAGTTCGTTGCGTCTGTGTTTGTGTCTCGCCTCGACAACTTTGGAAGCTGGCTCGGTGCTAGCTGATGACCTCGCCGGGGGTCGCCGCACTTGTCCGAGGGTTAACGTTTTGACCGCGTGACAACCACCAGGCAGGTTTACAAGCAGAGTGAGGAAGGATGTACCTGAATAAACACGTACCGCGGCGTGTCCGACAAAAAAAAAAGAAAAAACAAAAAAACGTTCTTTTTTTTTTTTATGGTGTACTAAATGTTTGGGATTGTTCATTAGGATATGTGTTGGTGATTTAAGAGAAAGCGGGGGGGGTGTTGAGGTGCAGGGGGTTAGGACCCCGGGGAGCCATCAGGCTGTTCTCCGGGACGTGCCCTGGGAAGAGACATCATGTCACGGCGATAAAAACAACATACACACCCTGTCAAGCGGCGAGAGGGAAGGATAAATGACGAGGTGTGGGCAGGATGAGAATAGCGCACTTGAATGAACAGAGAAAGGTGGAGAAAAAACAAGGAAATGGGACAGAGAAACAGACGTTTAAGAAAGGAAATGGCGCCACATAATTACACAAATGTTTTAGAAAATTACTTCACATGTGCATCATTGCAGTTATAAACCCGCGGCTTTGCAAAATGCATGTACAAATTAATTTATGTGCCACAAAAACCTTGCCCTATGCCCAAATAAGGTAATTGTATCATTTTGTACCTTCTATTATTTGGGTATTTGTTGTATAATAATGTTGATTTTTTTTATTTTTTGGTTTACGTTTAATCTAACGTAAGTCTTTTATTATTTCCTTAATACTTTGTATATTTGACTGCTATTATTAATACTAAAATAGAACATACTGTATGTGGAATAACTCAAAAATTAAATACGAAAACAGTTGAAAAAAATTTGAAAAAAAAATATTTTTAAAAATTATATTTTGTGTGTACACAGTGTAATTTTGCTAATTTTTCATATATGCTTATTAAAATTTTCCTCATATTTGGTATTTGTCTCCCTTTTTTCTTATTTACAAATATTTTTGTCAAAATATTTTTCAATTTGTTTATATATATACATACATACACATATATACACACACACACACACACACACACACACACACACATATATATATATATATATATATATATATTCATATTTTGCTCATGTTTATGTATTATGTATTTTCATATTTGCCATGTTAATATTTTATCTTATTGTCCAATATGCTTGTGATTATTCTTTTTTCTTTTATCTTCTTTTTTTCTAATATTTAGATACTTTATCTAATACTTGTACTCATCTATTTTGTCCGTCTCATTTCTTTTTATTATTATCTATTTCTATTTTCATGTCTAGTACTTTTGCCACACTTGTCAAAAAGTTTTTTTTTCTATTACTTTTATTTTTGTATTTTTTCCTCTTTGAATATTGTTCATTTAATATTTTTCCTAGTTATTTTTTTTAAATAATGTATTTATGTAATGTTTATTTATACATATCAAAATTTGTTTTGTAAAATGCATCTATTGTCAAGTATTTTAAATTTGTTCCTATTCTTCCCTAATACTGTATTTCTTTATTTTTTTACAATCACTTTTTCTAGCTGATATATATTTTCCATTTGTTCTCATTTAAAAAAAAAATCAGCTACAATTTTTGTATTTTGTCTAATGCTTTCACTCTGGAAGATGAAAAAATAAATGGCTCCATGTACATCATATATTTTATAACAGTACGTCACACATGCCTCAGTCGAGATGCTGCCCAGTGGGCTTGCAAAACTGCAAAACAGAAAATGTGTGTGCGTGTTTGCGCACGAAACAGAAATCAATAAGGACACCAGCTGCACATTCATTGCCTGAAACCTCATCAGAAAGCCAACGTAGTAAACGGCGCACATGTTCTAACGGATTGAATGGCTTTTTCTTCTTCTGGCCAAGACATCATTGTTTATTATGTTCCCGGGAAGATGAACAAGGACACTCAAAACATTGTGGAGCGACTTGCGTGTCAATCTACTGGCGTCTTGAATACTTGTTTGCAGTAGGTAAAAACAACAATTGGAAGATGCAGTTTCACATTTGTTAAAGATGGACGTCCAGTAGCCGTCTGAGCTGCAATGTGTTTGTTTATTGAGAAAAACATGTGGCTAGTGCATGAGGAAACTACACTTCCTGTCAATTACCGCTAGGACAGCACCAATACGACATCGATAATAATATTGTAGGTAAAATGCTCCGATACTATGACTCCAACACCACACTATCCTTTGGGTAGGAGCCATGTCATGTCATTTTAAACACAGATAAGAAAACCCAGAGGTGAATGCAAAGTAAGCTTTGCAAAAAAGGATGTTGCTCTGTCGGCAAGCGATTTTCAAGTCCCATTTTGTTGAGGGTCCCCCCATAGATGGAGGCCATTGGCCCCCGACCTGTACAGTACAGAACTGAAAATGGCTCAAATAAGTGGTCCCCATGATCTCTCTGCCATTACTTAGAAAACGGAGGCAATTTGACCCCCCCCCCCCCCTTTTATTTTTATTCTCCCCCCCCCCCAGAGTCTAGATTAAAGCAAAGTAAGCGATGTTGTGATAATGTATCACTTCAGTTGTACTGCCAATTTTTCAAACTAAACTAAACGCCTCGTGTTATTGGCCACATTTAAGGGAAATGTGTGACAAGACTGTTTGGAAAAACGTGCAGGTGCATGTTAAAAAGTCCGTAATGAAAAGTTGTTAGTCCAAAAAGTGGAACATTTAGCGAAACGTATTTGAGAAAAGTTTGTGTTGTGTTTTTGCACCAAGTTTGATTAAAATCAAACGTTCGTTACGAAATAATGAATTGCCATCGCACATCACCACTTCAGCTTGCTTTTAAATACATATTGTATTTTGTCCCCATCAACCTTTTTACCTCCGCTCAGCCATCCCCTGAAGGAAAACACACCCCTGGACTCCGTCCCACATGTGTCCCCACCGAGCTGTGGGATGATGATCAAAGCCTCTTCCTTTTTCTTGCGGGATCAAACGAGGTTGGAATATTTACTGCTTTGTTTGGTGCCGGGGCAGAGGGTCCCCATTCGTAAGATGCCGACAGGAAGGATGCCTCACTGGAGGTAATAAACAACAACGAATGGCCTGAAAAAGATGGAGCTCGTCACGGCATCCTGAGGATCAACGCACATTGCTGAAACACGTTATCTATTTGACACCTCAAGCTACCTTATCGCCTGCTATAAAGTTGTGTTAAGAGGTGGTACAGCAAACAAGCAAATATTTCATACCAAAGGAGCATATGGCATCTGTTTATTGGATGGCTTCAGTTTATAACTGTGATAAAACGCCTACTAAAGTCCATTATGAAAGAACTGAAACAGATGTTTTATGGCCCGATTGGACAAATAAAGCACAGCAGTGGGTTTTCCACAGAGCGGTTAAAGCCCCAATTGACAAATAAAGTTGTTTTCTCTGATATGATTTTAAATTATGTTTGTAATCTACAAATGAAATTAGGCAACATGAAGATTTAATTACACATCATATTTTAAAAATGGAACTGAACAGTTTAGTGCTGCGGATTCCCACAGGGATGCTACTCGAGTCCACCATGTTCTTCAGCTAATACTCTGTACACCATGGCATTAACAATACAATATAATATTGGTCCTGTCCAGGAATGCCAAGGACGGATGAGGGGGGGGGGGGGGGGGGGAAGGTGTGGATGGGGGGATGAGCACTTATAAACCTAATTTTAAAAAGTTCAACTTGGGAGTTGATATGTAAATTAGCCAGCTTGTGAAGTCACAATATTGGGGTTACCATCCATCTATTTTTATTTGAATTTTCAAGAATTGAGAAAAAGAAACTGAATGGAAATGCCAGAAATTTGAAAAAAAGGTGCAAAATTCACGAAAAGGTTTTTACGCATGGAGGAGAGGATTTTAAAGTGTATCCACAAAAAAGGAAAATGCACATTTTGACTATAGGAAGAGCTCTGCGAATAAGCAACTACAAGACCGGGTACTACGTCACACGTACATTTGTAGTCACAAAAAAAAAATGGCGGATGATAAAGTAGGATATGTTTGGAGAGAGAAGGATACACAATTCTTTTTAGAAATAATTAAAGAAAAAAAAAACAATACAATTTTAGGTCAGTAATCTTTCCATTTTGTGTCTTGTGGCAGACAGACGCGCTTACATGACGTCATCTCGCGGCACAGTCTCCTCTCACTATTCGCAAAGGAAGAACGGATGGAAACGGGCATAATTCGCATGTCTCTGTTTTGCGTACAAAATTTGCTTAAAAACCTAACCAATCTGGCAAAATTCAGAGGCACTCCTTTGCAGATACATTTTGGTAAATGGGCAGCTCACAAAAGGTTGTTTATTTCACATTTGATGGGTGGGCAGACACTCCAGATTGAGCCCTAACTATTTGTATACAAGCAATTCAAGTCTAATTTTCATAATGTTTATCCAATAACAGCAAAAATATGAATGAATTACACGCTCCAATTCTTGCACAATGTCCATCTTGACTGTATCAGCACAAAAACATTCCTGGCAACAGGTGAGGGTTGGCTATCGTCCCCTCGAAGGAGCAATAATGAGGACGCCTCCACTCTCGGGCTCGGGCTCTCAGTCCCCAGCTTGCAGTCCGAGTGTGAATATTCATTAAGTCGGCCTCGATAAGCGTTAGCCTCGCCAGTTATTTGTATTGCGGGGCCGCGGGGATCCCATTAAAAACGCTCCGAGTTGCGTTTATTGCTAGCAAATATGGAATGTGTTTTTCAATGTGTCCCTTATGAGCGCTACATCATAGAGTCGTGCACGTTGCTTCAGTTAACTAAGTTTGCACAGAATGCTGGCTCATACTCATCAGGAATGTTATCAAAATTAAGCTCCACACCCATCCCTCGCTGACCCCAAATAATTAAGCTTTCTTCATCCTGGAAGCTTTGGATGGCACAGAGATGCTGAGCAGCCTCGACATCCTGGTCTAGGGAACAGTTGGAGGCCTGTTTCCTGCCTACACCCCTTTCACAGCTCCAACACCAACAAATCACTAGTTTTAAGCCTTGAATGATCCCGCCGAGATCCTTCCCTAGTGGTGTACTTACCAAAGAGCTTTCATTCCTGGGTATGTTTTGCCCAATCCTGTTAGTCAATCAGGGACCCCTGACTGGGCAGGAGGAGATTGGGCGCAAGACGTAAGAACAGATGGTCCACTTGCAGATTAAAGGGCCTGAAATCAAGACAGCTGCTTAATAGAGGGGGGCGTAGGTCTTAGACCCCCACCAAGACCAAGCAACAAGAGCAGTGGCAAATGTAATGGTTGCGTTACCATTCAAGGATGTTTCAAGAAATGTTTTCCGCTATTTACGGTGAGTTTTGACATATCCACCACGACCGTGTTGTGTTGCTATGCCGGCTGCATGTCTAGCACCAGGGTACAATTTCACACCATTGTGTCCCAGCCGGGCCGGTAGCGCTGTTTATTCTTGAGGGCATCATGGGAATGCCTTTTCCACTATGAATGAGCGACGGGCTGATGATTTAAACATACTTCCTTCATGCTGGCGATTTATGGCACGGGAAGTGGGTGTTTATCATTTTCCATTCACTGCACCAAAGATGTAAGGAAAGTCTTTGTGTGCCGCCCCCCAACCTTAAACATATGTCTCACCTACTTAGATTTATGTGCCATGACCATCGACCGTATTTAGCAACTTTTTGATTGACATTACAATGATTCGCTTCTTTTTTATGATTATTTACACCCCAGCGTTTACTTCAAGTCAAAATCATTGTAGTGGTGTAGAATTGTTTTGCATCATACTGATAGTTGGTTAGGACTCAGGGATGGGCAAACTCGGTCCTCGCGGGCCGCAGTCCTGCAGGTTTTGGATGTTTCCCTTCTCCAACGCAGCTGACATATGATCAGCACATCAGCAAGCTCTGCATAAGCCTGATAAACGATCCTGTTGATTGGAATCAGCTGTGTTGAAAGAGGGAAACCTCCAAAACCTGCAGGACTCCGGCCCTCGAGGACAGAGTGTGCCCACCCCGGGGTTTGGTCTAAAATATGACCAATCTCGAAAGCAGTTGTAAAGCACTGATATGTACAAATAAATTGCCTCTTAAATCAAACACTTTTTGTAAATTCTATATTGTATGTAATTTTTTTACATTATGTTCTTTATTTAATTCAAAAATTATGTATTTTTTTTTTATACTTTAAGAATTAAAACCTAAGTAGAAATTTGAATCTATTGCTAATTACAAAACAGTCCGACTGTGTAATGTAATACATTTTCGTTTATTATTTAAAATGCAAAATGTCATTAAGGTTATTTTGAATATATTGAGTAATTGATTTTTTTGCATTATTGTTATTTGATAATTTTCTAGAACAGTGGTAGAATTGCAACTATTGGTATCTGGGCTCACTAGTGGTATGCAAAATATTTTTTTAAATTCTGCAGCACATAATATATAACACTTTTTTTTACAATTCAGTTGTATTTAACTTTTAGGAGGAGTACATTTGAATTCAATGCGTTAATATGCATATTTAAGTAAAATTATTCTACATTTTTTTATGTACAATTCACTTAAATTGAATTATTATTTAAGTACTTTTTAAAAAAATGTTCCCATATTTCCACCTAAATTTTACGACACTACTCTACTTTAATGGTTTGGAGCTACTAGTCAAGTATTTTTTGTGGTGTAGAAAGTTTCAGAACAACAGGTCTAGAAGTCATGTTTTATTTATTATTATTATTATTATTATTATTATTATTTAGTTGTAGTATATAAAGAAGTACGGTAGTAAACGTTCATTAAAAAAATGGTAGATCTTTATTCCATTAAAATAGATATTTTTCAATTATTTAAATCTAATTATTTTATACCACCGCTTGCTCAAAAAAAAAAAAAAAAAAAAAGTTAAACAGTTCTCACCCTATTATCCACACAGCACACAAGCCCGGTTGGCTTCACTCGGCTGATGTTACACAACTGGCTGCCACCACCGCCGCCGCTGTGGCGGGACACCCGACGCCGTCGCTGACGGATGTACAAGTGTAACGTGACAGCTCCCTCCTTTCATTCGACATCCGCCCGATTTCATCAGGACACGCGCCGATAAAAGCGACTGGGTTACACATGCGCGCTCGCACGAGCTGCAAACACGCATCCTTCATGCATACTTTTATATGAGCGTCTTTGCCAGGAGAGCCATTCTGGGAGTGATCCCGATCACTTTCGTACCTGCCATCAAGTATTCATCATGACTAAACCTGCCGGTCAAGCACCATTAGGGAGAATACTTGCTTATTTCAGTGATGGGAAGTAAAGTACAAATCGTTTGTTATACTGTATTTACATTTTTCAGGTATCTGTCTTTTACTTGACTATATCTTTCTGACAACCTTTTACTTTCAGAGATTGTATTTTAATGAATTTAATCAGTAATTCTATGTTTACCAGAGTACTTTCATTTACACAAGTATCAGTTTCTCCCGATTACTTCAGCTAACGCTGTTTATTTTTATCTCAACAACAAGCAAACAATGCCATTCTGCCCATCCTAGAGGCGGAGTGTCTTTGTTGCTGGGACCAACCATTGGATCATCGGCCCTCTTGGAGGAGGGGTGGGCGGTTGTGGGGTTTGGGGGGGTGCCCACCACCTGCTCCATTTCGCACATTGTGTCACACCTTAGGGGCCCCCGCGTCTCATGCCATCCCGCAACGCAATAATGACTCCGCCACACGTTTGGATGCCATCAAACTCAGCGCAGCAGGGGTGGCGGGGGGAGAGGGGGGTGCCTGGTTTCGGGGGAGCCCGGCTGTTGCCATGGCCACCATCACTCAGCAGACTTTTAAGAGAGACGACGTTGAGGTCTGCGATTGGCTACAGGAGGATTTTGACCAACGGATACTGTTGTTATGCAAGCGTGGCATCCGAATAGGCACATTCTTCAATACTGGCTCGTGCAACTTGCTAAGTGAGAAAGTTGTCAGCAGAAAAGGGGAAATTTGTATGTATTCCTTTCCTTAGTTGCAAATAACCACAAATTGACATCGTATGTTTCCTCATACTGTATTGGGGAACTTAATGATCCCATTTATGACTTCTTTCAATGTGTGGATTTAAAGAGTAATTCCTGTGAGGTGATACACAAAACATATAATTAATGTCATTGGATGTTAGCATTGCCCATCGGTCTTGTATAACTACTTCCGATTGGGCCAAACTTCCAGTAACAATTTCTCAAAGTATAATTTATTCCAAAAGGGCTGCTTCAGACTAAAATGGCCAACTTTCTTTTCCAATTTTGTGTTGATCTAAGAATCAGATGCAAGGTGGGCAATGGGTACGCCTCACTGTGACGTCAGAAGGTGCATCCAATAGGGGAGGGGCTGGCGGAGTGATTTCAGAGTGCGAACAGGAATTGGCCAACCAGTGAGAAAAGACGTCTTGTGACTTCCTAGGCAAGCACTTCCACATATGGGCAAGCTTGTACCTATATGCTTTCATCCTTGCACACTGTTCAGCTGTTGAACACCAAGAAAACCAAGTGCAGTGTGAAAAGGAAAACTAACCAAATTTGTAATTGCATGTAAAAATATGCATATTTCTTAAGTCCTAAATACAAACACCAAAAATGAAGAGAAGCCTATCCTTGAATTAAAAAATAAATAAATAAATAAATTGCCTCCAACACTAGTTTAATATGTCAATATGAAACTGGGCGGACATCAAAATACTAGTAGCAATTTTGAGAGTTAATATGTTGAATTGTAGTTATTACCAACTAAATCATTGCAATCAAGTTGAGGAGAGCCAACATGCTCTCCTACATTCCTCCCATTCCATGATTCAACTAACTGGTTAAGACCAAGCCAAAAATAGTCACTGAAAAAGTCTATCAGGCCATCAAAGGAGGAGGAAAACATTTCAATCACGAAGCATAAACATGCTGCTCAGGTCAGATACAAGAACCAAACTAATGTGAAACGGAACCCACCAGGCCCTTTTATCCACAGGACTCGCAGATACTGTACTGGAGGGGGTTTGTTGTGGGTGGGGAGGGGGGTGGTGGGGGGGGGGGGGGTCACTAATGGGGACCAGAGGATTGCCTCGTACATGATGCTGGCCAGAGGGACCAGACGGCTAATGACTGAGCTAAAAGGCTAGGGTGGGAGGGTTGGAGGGGGTTCATTAATGAGTTGCTGAAATTGTGCAATAACGCGTCCATTTTTATCTAGCAGTGAGAGAGAGAAGAAAAAAAAATCCAAATGGGCTCAAGTTCTCAGATATGTCTTGACACGGCAACCTCTGCAAGTCAATCAACTGGAACCGGTTTGGAATAAAAGTCGCTTATCCAAAGCAGGATTAAAGGGATTAATTATGACAAGGTCTTGTTTGCTGCCATCTTTAAGTCAAGCGCCGACACAATAAGGGTTCTTTTTTTTTTGATACAGCTTCCATATTCGATGTGATTACACTGTACCTAATGAAGCATCCTGCAAGAGCACAGCTGAACTTTCGCACCGGTAGTTAAAAGTGGCCGTGTGAATTAGCTGGTTGGGCTAATTGGCTTGGACGTGAACGGAGCAGGGGGATGTGTGGCAGATGTGTAGTGATTAACGCGGCCTGGGCCGGCCAGCAAGGAGAACATTAGCAAAGCAAACAGCGGCGAGGGCAGCTACCGACAAGGGAATGCCTTATCCTCGTAACTCATGCTCAATTAGCGTGGGCTGACGGAGTCACCTCCATGTTTATTGGTACAAGGAAAAAAAAAAAAACATCTGAGGTCACCTCAACTTCGGTGTGCGTTACTCAACCTTGACATGGTAGCCTGTTATTGACAGCTATACATTTTTTTTCTAGGATTGCTCCCTAACTCCTGACGCCCTATTCATGGTCCCGGCGCTAACCCCGTGAACTTGCACTTGACATGCACATTGGCGCACAGTCAGAATTCTGATGTCTATTGTGGCCTGGTCTGTCATTACGGCTGCGCAAACAATGGCCCGAATGAGCGCTGCCACTCTAAACAAGTCCCCTGTTACAAAAGGCAGTCACATCACCGGCCGAAGCGAAAGGAGAGCACAACGCTAGCTGTAAATCATTCGCTGACCAGTCAAGTAAAGTTCATTTCCACACACAGATGCTCGAAATCACGTGGCTGTGGGTGAATGGTGGGGAGTGAAAGGGCTACCCGTGTCGTTTGGGACCCTCGCCATGACCTCATTATGAGGTCCCACTATGGGACATATTGTACTGGAAAATTATTTTAAGAACGGAATTGAGGGATTTAATACATACAGCACTTGGCTGAAAACACTGAACAAAAAAAAAAAAAACAAAAAAAAAGTGATTGTTTTTGGGGAGTTCCTACAGATTAACGGCATTTGAATTCATTTCAACATGGAAAATTGATTTGATATGCGAGTAAATTGAGTTACTAGCTTAGTCCCAGAGCAAATTAAACTTGTACAAGCCAAAGTACAAAGATGTTTCAAGTGGTATATTATACAGTAACAAAGAGCAGCTGGAACTAATAAAATTACAAGTGAACGTCCATTAATTTGTATACTACAGCCGGGCTGCTATTTAGCACAAGGCTAGTTAGCTAGGAATTGAATTGTACACTGCCGCAAACCATGGCCGCGATCGTGAACATAATGTGAAGAAGCCTCTTAGCTTGGGTCTAGTATTTGATAGAGGAACATTGGTATTTAAGACATTTCAATTACAAGATGATAAAGCCAAGATTGGTTTTGAGAAGGACACGTGATGCTTTAAAGATGGAATCAAAAACATTTGGGTTAAAGAGCCCAAAATAATGTAAAGAAATTACCTTTAATGTTGTTAAACTGTTTTTGTAGAAACTATAATTGTATCAGGCATGAGAATGGGCAGCTATTTGGCAAAAATACTGAGGTCTCTGTCAGCAGCTCACAAAGAGTGAAGAAAAAAAAAAAAAAAAAAAGACTGTACATTAAGTATTTTGCGTCTCAAAACGTTTGTACAAATGTGTAGGTGGCACGCCCATCCCAGGAGGTAACAACAACACAAACACAGCAATTTATTACTATTATTATGAGCCAGTGTTTTGCAAACACTTTGCAGGAGCAGGTGCCTCCGTTAGCATAAAAGAGCTTAACACCAAACATGACCAATAAAAGGGGGGGGGGGGGGTAATAACTAATAAAAAAGTGAATTTAGTAGGCGGTGTAATTGCTTCTTAGCTAGCAGCAAAATATACAGCCAAGACAAGAGATAGCAGAACATTTTGAAAACTGATATCTAATGTATTTCAACAAGAATAGACGCTAAAGCCAATTAGGGTAACCCTGTTTAGGAACTTGTAATTGGGTGGGGGGGAATGCTGCGAACATTTTTTTTTCCTTGGTTCTCTGTGAGGTCAGCCTCGCCTAGCATGAGGCTAGCTTTTCTGGAATCTGTTCAAGGCTAATATCAACCAATATCAAGATTTATGTCCAACACAGACTAATACAGCAATCATGACACTATACTACCCTTAACAAATGAATTAGATCACCTGCCTAAGAACTGCAATGACACTATCCAGGATTTGAGGTAGTTGAATGAGGAGCCTTACATACTATTATCTGTGTCATACATACAAACACACACACGAATGCATGCACGAAAAACTATACATCCAATAAAGCCCTGTGGAATACAAATTTGGAACATAAAGTGAATTAAGTATAGTTAGTTATTGTTTATGTATAATGCTATTATGTTGGAGTGAGTCATGCTAGTTTGACAGTTTCATAAATTATATTATACTATTATACAAATGATATATTTATTTTAGTAAGTAAAGGCAAAGCCTTGTCCAAATGTTCCATTTTCAATGGCGATGGTATTAAATTACGTTGATGAAGCAACAAAAAGCACCTTGGCTGCCAAGCCAAAGCTAGAGTAGAACAATGTGTACCTCTTAAGAAAAAAAACTTGCAAAACACACACTCAAATATGCTGCTTTGACAAAACAACGCGCATATAAAACAACATTCACTCACACAAGCTAACACATTAAACAAGGTACATTGCAGCTGAGGGAGGAAACGACATGACGCTATCAGCAACAAAGTGCACGCACATCCATGAGGAGTCCTTCTAATGTTAATAAATGCCATGTGTATACTGTATCTTGGTTGTAAGTGAGAAAACACACAATCCGGACATGTAAGAGATATAATTACAATATTTAAAACATTTATTTTATGAATAAATGTAGAAAAGATAAGAAAAAAATCCACTCATTTCAAAATATTTTGATTATATATTGCTATCAAGATATTAGATTTTGTTCATATCACAGCATTAATGTACGCACACCCATAAAAATATTGAATATCACAATGATATTCCTAGTGAGCGCTTTGCAGAATGCAGAATTATTATTTTGTCACACTCAGTAAAGATTTGATTAACCGCTACTGGACAGCGACCACCCGCTTGCCAAATAGTGATCTACTGCGCTGTGGTAAAAAGCAAGCAAAAAGTTTTTTTTTTTCGTGGCGCCAATCAACACATTGCTCCGTGGGAACAAGCAAGATGCCTTTCTTTGCGTTTTTTAGACCACATCCACGATAGTGAAGCATGCTGTTGTTTTTAGATAAATGTCTGGCATGGGGCTTTTCCATTTCTTCTGGCTCAGCGTCACTTAAGCTAGCGTCGCCTAACAGGCGTCACATTTCAACTCCTCAGTGGGGTCAGACGCAGGTACTCACTTCGAAATGTCATATGGGGTTGAGTTAAAAAAAAAAAAAAAAAAAAAAAAAAAAAAAATGTCAAGGTTTGAAAGGTCCTCGAGGAAAGGAGAAGCAGACGTTTAGAACTATTTCCAACTAGGAAGACTATTGACCCTCAAAGGAGTATAATTCCTCAAGTCTGCAGAATCAAACGAGGTTTAAAAAGCACCTGAACATCGCACAAAGCTTACCATGTGTGATTCCACTTTTTTTTTTTTTTTTTACAATGCCAAGCACTTCAAGGGGGCTGGGAAAGGTCTATGGAAGTCCACGCGGTCATTATTGTCTGCATGTGCGGTCACCCCATTGTGCCCACTAACTCTCCCCCCCCCACACCCCTACTAATGGCTTCAACAGAAGGAGGGCCACTTGAAATAAAAGAATAGTGTTTCCGGCCTAGAAAAGAGGCGTCTGTGAGCTCACTAAATTCACCTTGGAAAAGCGCATAAAAAGATTACAGCTGCAAGAAGGCATGACGGGCTCTCGGGCCACTGTTTTTAAATGGTGGACCAACGAATCCATCACTGATTATTTAAAACGCCAAACGACAAGTTTTGCACTTCAATGGGAGCCAGATGATCATCCAGCACATTTCCAAAGACATCCAGTGGCGTTGGCAGCGAGAAAAGGCAATATGTAGTTGTGGCATGAAAACATGCCTGCTCAAAATAATGTGAACATCTGACAGTTTCTGCCAAATTTATTATTCACCCAAAGTGGCCCCGTGAGTTTTTTTTTTTTTTTTTTTTTTTTTTACACTTCCCCAAAATCAAGCTGGTTATCAAGGGGATTCTTTTTCAAGAAATGCACAACATCAAGATGGCCAGAGGATCTCCAAAGAATACTTCCAGCTTCCAATAATCCGATGAGAACTTTTACCTCAGTCCTACAACTTTACCTACAATAAAAAAACTGTAATTCCAAGAGGTTCCAAACAAAAACGTGCAAAATTCATTTGCCGAAAACATGAAATTCTTAATATGATGCAGAAAAAAAAAAAAAAAAAAAAAAAAAAAAAAAGTCTTTAGTACCTGCCCAAAATTGAACAGAAAGCGGCCCTTTTGGTTGGAAGCAGACTTTTTGGGTCAAAACACAGATGGGTAACTACAGTGCCAAGCTTTGTTATCCAATATGGGCGGGGCATGGCGTTAGCGTTATTAAACACTGCCTCTATCGATGTTTTACTAACTCTGATGGTTTGTTGTTGAATTTACAAATCTTGTCTTTCCAGGCTTGCTTTCAGGTGTTCCGACTGTGTTTTCACGATCAGATCCCCTGAAGCAGTGTTTACGAAAGAAATAACTGGGGGAAAGGCAAAGGACTCAATGACTTGGCATTTTGTCGTCACCCTCAACACGCTGCAGCTTTTTTACTCGCTACTCGGGGAAGTTGGCATACAACACACACGCACGCACAGATGTAGTATATATACAAATGTCAGCTTTCAGTAATCACAAAAGTTTCGACTCCTGTTTTGATTGTCATTGTGCCGAGCTCTGTTTGTCCCTAGGGGGAACGGGAGGGGGGTATGTTGTCAGGCAGATAAGGACAACTACAATGCACACATGACAATGCGCGACTGGCAGCTTGCGAGAGCAAAACGTGTGCGCGATATTTCGATAAGGCAACATGTAAACTATTTGGAGAGTTCTTGGTAAATACGTCAGTACTCAAACGGCCATCTGTGCCAGTGACGAGGACCTGCAGAACCGCCTACAATTGGCTAGCACAAGATGCTAACCTAGAAACTATTATAATTCCTGATCTTATATCAAGAGACCTGGGATCTGTTTTAAATTATGAGCGAAAATTCATATCTCCTTTAAGACAAACCACTTTATGCAACTATAAATGTTACAAAAAACAAGGTATGTGTTATTTCAGCCCTTCTTTCTAGACTCATCTCATGAGAATTTAGCACACTGGTAGTTACTCCCTGATTGCTCTTTGGCCTGTGATGTACATGTGTGCGCGTGCGCGTGTGTTTTTCTGCTCCGCTCAAAACCAAAATTGAGACAATCACCAGGCAAGCTGTCATTCTTCCAGCCACTGGAATGTCGGGAAAAACCTCCTTCACATTTAGGAGTCAAAAAGAAGTAGGGAGTCGTGAATTCTTGGAGACGCCGAGATTGGGCCATTATCAATGAATGGCTAACATTAGTGGACGCCACCGTCGTGCATGGACGAAGCCAAAGATACGAAAGCGGTAACGTAAACAAAATGCTTGTCGTTACGTTCAAGTGCGCTAGTCTTTGCTTGAGCCCAGTCCAACCATGCGGCAAAACATACCGCAGACGGCACGCAGTCCCTCCAGGGATAAACACCCACAACAAGATCCCACATGCATGTCCGCGTGGCTAGTAAATCTGCGGAGTGTGAAATATGTCAGCCGCAACTATAATGTGCGCCTTTATTTTTACATAAATACTACAACTTCAAAATGGGCCAATTTTCTTGTGACGTCAAAACAGAGATCTGTCTGTCACAAGCAATTCAGAGAGAACCCGACTATTCTTGAAAACTACAACTGACTTGGTTGAGTTTCAAAAAGGTCAAGTAAAATTTGTGTCCGGGGGTTATCTTCCTCATGCCGATACAAAACCTTTGGATTTGGAATTTTCCTGCAGGGAAAAAGCACTTTTAGGCACCTTTATTGTTAAGTGATTGAAGGAATAAAGACCCAAAAGTCACTGGAACGTTTGAAAAAAATTAGCCAACACCAGTCTCACTAATCGCCTTAAAACTGAGTGGACATGTCAATCATACCAGGACGCATGAAAATGTCTCAAGACCCACATGATGGAAATCATACAGGAAGTAGTCCATTTTGATCTGAATCAGCCATTTCAGATACATTCCAGGGCTCATACTTTGCTGAACCCCAACTAGGGAATTACGTCAAATGATCGGCAAAGGGAAGAAGGTATGCTGTAGCAATGATTCCCAACCACTTACTCACAGAAAAGCAATCGAAAACTGATTCCCAGTAATTTGATTCCAAGGAATCATTTACAAGCTTGCGTGACAATTCTGCATAGTGATTCCTAATTGACCGGAGCTGAGCAGCTGGTAAGGCCGCTTAAAGCACCTCGTTCTCAGCCTCACGTCACAAAAATGAAAGAAAAGTGAGGAGGTGAAAAACACTGGAGAATGATGTAAAGGGAGGGAGTAATTTGGTGCGACCTCAAAATGCCAGGAAACAATTTTTTGCAAGCTTGTGTATCCAGCATGAAAACGTTCTGTCTTACTGTCCAAGCTGTTCACATAAAACTGCAAAACTTGGAAATAGAAAAACATTACATCATGAAAACATCTTCGAAGGAATGTCATTCATTTTCAAAGAGCAACCGTGACATGCGGGCAAACCTTTCCCACAAACGAGTTAATCCGTGACCTTCGGGTGACGTGATCGCACATGCGATTTATCAACCTCGCTACCACTGCCTCCGCCGCCAGTTGCATCTGCCTTTGATCTCAGTACAGGTTTACTTGGGCCGCCAGAAAGTGTTCGTCATCACAGATCATCTCTGAATGTTCAAAAATCCTGTTTTGACTCTATCACGCTTGGCATGTCAAACGTCAATAATATCTGGAAAGACATTTTGTTTATTTGACACAGTCTCTTTTATTGGCGAATACACTCCAATGTCACTCCATTCTTGAGTGGCATGAGGGGAATTGGACCAAATTGATCGGCAAACCTCGCCCAGATGGTTGCCGTTGTGCGTTTGTGTGCGTGTAAGGCCATGTGTTCCACTATATGATGGAGGGGCTGCCTGACTCCCACCGAATCAAACTCTGGCCAATGTCACACTTGTGCCTCAGGGAGAAAATAACCCTGGGAACCGAAGCCCCGTCCCATCCCCGCCCCCACAAAAAAAAGCTCACTCATTACACACAGGCTGGACCTACAGATTTATAATCCGAAAGGTCCGATTAAAAGCACACCATCTCAAGTTGAAACGTGACCCAAAGCCACAGAGAAAGGCAATTATCATCATCACTGCAATAGTGCTTTAAATTATCCCCCTTTTTTTAAGCCGTTAGGATCTATAGAGTTCACTCCCAGAGTCCATTAAGGGCACATGCCATTTAGCAAACAAATGGCATCAAACCGTAGGCCCCATGACGGAAGGAAATTGCACCAAAATTACCCTCAAGTCTATTGAGGTCATTATTTTGTTTCTTCTACATGTACAAGGTGGCGGGGGCTCGCCGTAAACACCTGCCAGTAAAAAGACCTACACCATGTAACAATCCAGTGTCAGAGTAGGGAATGTTTCCACGTCTGTGACAAAACAATATTAAATATTAAATAAAAATCAAGGATGTCCAGTGTACATCATAGTCATATTTGATCATATAAATGTATAGAAAATGCTGTAGTCTGTGTGCATATACATGTGCCTTTAAGAGGCGGGGCCTGATGGGGTGGCATGTGCAATCAGCACAGATTGTGAGTAGACGATGAAAATTAAGGTGCGGCATGAGCAAGAGAAATGACAACATGCTGAAATTTGGACAAGTTTACATGTTTTGCTCTCGAACAGAGTATGTGTCAATTTTTAGTAGGCTACTAGAAAGTGTTGCGATCATGAGAAAAGATGATGCAGATTAAAGCGTGAATGAGGTACACCATGTAAAAAAAAAAAAAAAAAAAAAAAAAGCCACTTACATTCGTTCGGTGCGTTTCATAGTTATATTGTATATCTATACATTTTTATTTGGCCATTTTATTTGGCCATCAAAAGCACTTTCTCTGTCTTGTTTAATAGTGAAGTGTCACAAGAGGCAACATATTAGTGTTTGAAATGTATCCCCATTTCACAAGAACTTTATTTTCTGCACTATTTTGCCCGGAACAGATGTTCTTGGTGAAACCAAGCCATGTTAAACTGCCGATTAGAAAGGAATGGAAATACCCTGGAATGGATTCATTACAAATCCAACTAGAATTCATTTGAATGAAAATGATATATATTGGTAGTGGATGCTTTATAACAGTCTTTTCTTTGTTCCTGAAAAGAATGTCAACATAAACACCAATGCAATTAGATGGTTGCAGGTGTATACTTAATGAAGGGGCCTTTAAGTATATGTTGTTCCCATACAATGAAAGTGCAAACAAATGAAATGAGAAGGAGGAGGGTGAGATCCGCGAGGGTCAACAAAGCTGTATTGTTGTCAGTGTAACCATAACAACAAAGCTAGCCGCAATGAACAGGTGACTTTTAACTGGTCTTTCCGGCTTAATGCTTGTACCTCAACGAGAGAACAGGCGTGACGCTTTGTAATTAGTATTTCGCCCCCCAAAACGTTTCGTTGACGTCATGATAGAACTACACAATGAAATGCATGGCCACGGACGACCAATAACATTGTATCGTCAAAGAGAGACAGCCATTTTCAACACTTGAGATTCGTCAAAAATGACTCATCTTAAAAAGCATACAAGTCTGGTCATTCGCATCTCAAGGTCAATGAACCCAAAATTCTATTAAAAACATACAAAATGTGTTCCAAATGTGTGATCCGTGTTCTCCACATAAAACATCCAACAACAACAAAAATCCATTTTCTGTTGGGCCACCATTAAATCCTCAGTCAGTTTTAAGGGTTTGAGTGCTTTTAGTCCATTGTTTTTTTTTCTTTCCTCAAATCTACACAACAGCATTTTAGCCTGAGGCCGAGGTTGAGGTTAGTCGTGTCACGCGCCAAAGTAATTGAATCCCTCCCTTTAAGCCATATTGTGTTAAGGTGTGTTATTACTGCCACTCATAAATGCACTTAAGCCCGCCGTCCAATGGGCCCATTTGTCAAGTCTGCGGTGCTCTTACAGAATTACAGTCGGTATAATTTCGCAGGGCAGGAATGACAGAGAATTGTTACTGTCAAAATGTGGAATTACGCTGCTTTTTTACAAAGCATCTTTTTCACGTAAATGATGATTGCTGTTGATTCTGCATCTGCTCCGCTTTTTTTCCACCTCTGCCTGACCTTGGTGGTAACACGATGACGACAACAGAGCTTTGGTAATGCTACAAAGAGTGCGCAGACATCAGTGCTAACAGCGGTTCTTCACCTTTTTTTTTTTTTTTTTTTTTTTTTTTAAACACCACTTACAGCTATGTTTTGATGGACTGGCATAGAAACAAAAAATCTATATCAATACTGGTGCAAGCATTAAGTATAGATGGCTGGTATCAGCAGCCTCCACAAGCATCTTAAAACAGTCACTATGTGATATTGCTAAATTGATTGTTTTTTTTTTGTTTTATTTACACATTAAATAATTCTATATAAGCAACAATAATTGATTAATTAACAATATGCCTAAAAAAATGCACTGAACTTAGATAATTTATTATCCTAATATTTGATTAATTGATGAAATAGTATCAAAGGTCCAGCAATTAATCGGCAACTAATTCATTGATTAATTAAAAAAAAAAAAAAAGATTATTACAGTATCATGGTTGAAACCCATTTTCAAAATAAACTTATTTCATCATCTCTGAAGGACGCCGTGTTCGCACCGACACACGTGCACCCTTGATGTGTTAAATGTACTCTATTCCCAAAACAAGAGCCTAATCGCATCATGCTGATCAATAACAGATGACATCATTAGGCAATGGAAAACACACGTGCAAATAATCGCGTCTGCCGGGCGGAGGATGACGGGGGGAGGAGGGGGAAGGAAGATGTCTGCTTCTCGCGGCGCTCATCTACCGTCGTTGCGTGCGCTTAAGGACTCGGCAGCTGCTACAAACACAGAATACAGTGGGCCTCCTTTGAAGGGATCAAGGAAAAAGGCCTCCCGCTGGTAAACAAACGAGTTCAAAACCCGTCGCAAGCTGGAAGGCTGGGGAAAAAAAACAAAAAAAAAAAACAGGCAGGATTTGTTTGCGAGAACGTCTGAGGTGACCAACGGATGACGATGACACTTAGGCGACCTTTTACACACTGACTGTTGTGATGTGACCTGCCATTGTGCTACTTGTAGTTTACACAAAATTGAAAGCATCTGCATCTAAAACACAATTTTAAAGAAAACTTATATCGGCTGGATGGATTAGAGCAGTAATTACTGTAGGACAAAAACAATAATTGTTGCTTTAACACTGGTAAAGGCTCCACACAAGCTCAACTATGAAAAGGGATTTATGCTAATTTATGTTTGCTAACATCAAGCTAGCACACTTTCTGTTAAGGCCTTGATACATCAATCCGACGTCGGGAGTCGGTCAGCATTTGGGCGCCATCTGACCAGTGTATAAATTACTGTTGTAAAGTCTGATCGAGTTGGAATACGTCGGGGGGGTGTTTCCAATAAATTCGATATGTTGAATCGGCATCGGGTGTTGGAGCATTTGATCACTGTGATTGGCTGTTAGCTAACGAATCAGCGCACGGGGCAAGAAGAGAAAGCAGTGAATGCAGATAAACAGTCCTAATGGAAAACCTAGACCATTTTTATTTTATTTTTTTTTAAACTGAATCATTTTGCGCATCGTCACCCTCTGTACCCTCCGTATTTGAACGTACAATATCTGTCTGGACTGAAGATCAGAAACATGCCTTTGCCTCTTTGGTTCAAGAGAGACCGGCATTGGATGATGAAAGCCAAACTCTTGCACGACATGGGGACGTGATTGGATATAGCAGGTAGGATTTACTTTTATATACGATACTGTGCAAAAAGCCAGAGGGTTTCATTCACGTGGGAGGACATCGTGAGAGAAAAAGTAACCGGTATGCCTTGTTTACGTATTTATATCCCGTCCCCGTGAAGAGGTTTCCTGTTACCTTCAGGAATAATGACTACGGCCGTCGATGGTATGGAGAGGAATTACTTCTCGCGTGTGCGCTGAGGGTATGCAATAGACGGGGCCGGTGCGGTGTGTATTTACATCATTTTCTGGGCCAACGCCTACCACATTTGGCTGACGGTGGATTGGTGTATCTAGGCCTTTAAACAACCTTCAAGTGAACCTGAATCATACAAGCTCCAAAGCAATAATTCCGATGGATTAATTAATAAAATAAATAATAAAACTAAAAGGAATAATAATAATAATAATAACAATAATAATAATAATAATAAAACTATTATTAACATTTCCTTCTCTTGTTTTTACAGTAAACTTCAACTGGTAAACAGCTTGAAGTAAGTACACTTGACTCTTATTCAGATAAGCGTATTCTTTTTGTTGCCTCAAAGAAATGAGACTTTCTATGGTCTCTCTATAATCGTGGATTTTCTTCTATCCAGCCTCATGATAAATGAGGGTTCACTGGATTATGATTATTTCCTATGGGGAGGAATCATTTCAAACTAATGACCGGCGTGTCGGAATGTTGTTCAACTTTAAAGGTTTCAAACTATATCGTGCTAACGAGACAGACAGTATGGAAAGAAGAGAGACGGAAGCTTCCTGTTTACCAGGTGATGACAGATGGAAGTTGAATCTGCGCCATGGAGGAAGGAAGTGACGACCACGGTCAGGGAGCGTTCATTAAAAATTGTCATAAGAGTTCTTGTGATGCCACATTTTTTATAAGAATTGATTAGGTGTAAAAATCAGGGCGAGTAGGGAGGGGGTGGCGGAGCTGGGAAGCGAGACGAGAGTCGGCGAGGGCCGAACAGCTGAGGAAGAGGCGGCGATTGGGTCCACCAATGGTGGCGGCGTGTGACGCAGGACAGGAAGCCACCTGATGTGAGAGGGGTCAGATAAAACGCAACGAGGCTGACGGTCGCACGGGGCAGGTGCTTCCTTCGCATCACGCGCGCACGCACGCACGCACACTATATTAGGCTCAAGCCGTGTCAGAGGCTTTCCCAGACATCCAGCCCACGCAAGCACGCGCATCCTCAGACAAGGGGCTTGTTTTTGGGGATTTGGTAGCGGGCTTGCGGACGGGGGCCAAGGAGAACGGAGGACAGCGTACGCACGCACACACGCTTGCGCAACAAGGCAGGAAACTCTCGAGAGCGTTTGGTCACCTCCTCCTTCGGGCCCCCAGCTGCCATATTGGACAGAAACACACAACAAAAGCTTTTAAGATTTAAAAGGAAAGCACTAAAATAGGAATGTCCCCCACTTTTACGTACGAGAGGGATTTGGAGGGCTCATCCTTCCTATCGGGTTTCCTCTTATGTACAGGAAAGCAAACTTGAGATGTGGGACTTATCCATATGTATGGTGCATCTGGAAAGTATGTACAATGCATCACTGTTCCCACATCAAGATATGTTAGTGGCTTATCCTTTGTTATTCTCAATTTTCGAATGAGAAAAAAGCAAACGCACATAGCGGTATATATGAGGGCTGAAAGTAACGATTATTTTCATAGTCCGATAAATCTGTCCTGTTTTATCGTTGTTTTCATTTCCATCCCTTTGTTCAAAACAACAAGACATTATTTCAAATTGACAGTGCATAAAATGCGCAAACTAATAAATTAATTATGATTCAGTTACTGGTTTGGCGCTTAACATGTCAGAAAGCCGGAAAACATGTTGATCGTTGTTTTCCCAAGTAAAAGCAGATGTTTGTGCATACCAGAGCAAAAACCAAGCTAGAAGTCAAAGTGTTTGTGGACCTGCAAGCAGGGTTATTATACTTGTAGTTTTGGAATTTTTCATTTTAGTTTTGATTTCGTTTTGAGTATTGGTTTTTAAATTTTGTTTTAATTAGTTTTCAGGGTGGTTCTTTAGTTTTTATTTGTTTTAGTTAATAAATGCTTCGTTTTATTTAGTTTCAGTATTGGTTTTATTTATGTATTTATTTATTTTTTTTTGTATTACTTGTACATGATATTTTAAAAAAACACCATGAGAGCAATGTCTTCTGAAGGTGCTTTTCTATTGGCTGCTGCAAGATGGCGTCACTTCTGTGTGACACACTTTCAAACGTCCTTATTCCTGTTAATATCAAAATAAATCTACTTAAAATCACATTTAAAATCACCCCCAAAGTCTCACACATTAAATTACCAAAGACTAAAACGGAGGAAATTTTTGCTATAATTAAAGTTAGTTTTTGTTAATTTTGTAAACATAAAATGTAGTTTCAGTTTGTTTTGTTTTTTAAACAAGCATTTGTTTTTATTTTGTTAATGAAATTGTTTTTTGAATTTTAGTTTAGTTTAGTTTTTGTTAGTTTAATTAACTAAAATAACCTTGTCTACAAGACAGGTATGGAAAAATAAATACATTCCACTGCTTTGAAGCTCTGCGATTGGCTGGCAACCAGTTCAGGGTTTACCCCGCCTACTGCGAAAGCCAGCTGGGATAGGCTCCATCACCCCCGCGACACTTGTGAGGACCAAGAGGTGAAGAAAATAAATGGATGGATGCTTAGAAGCTCCCAATGAGCATAGAGGTGTCTGATCATTCATACATGGCACAAGTTTGCAACCACAAGGAATCTTCCTAGCACTGATCCCCTGTCGAAACTGGGCGATAAAGGGCGACATTTTGTACTTTTTAGCAATCAATGACAAATGCTGAAATAAAACAATGGTGGTTCAGAAACAAAAAGGAGGCCCTAGGCGTGAATGCAGCTGTTAGCGCTCACCGGTCATTTTAAGCTGAAATGTGATTTTTTAAAAATAAAAGAAATGATTAGCGCCACAAATCAACTCCATAACAATGCAATCATTTTCATCAAGAGCCACTGACGTTCCTCAAGGATCCATTTGAATTTTCAAAAGGGTTTGTGGGAGGAACGAGAATATACGACTGTTTTTGTAACAAAGTCGTTAGCACGGTGAGCCAAGCATCACATTGTGTGTGTGTGGGTCCAAATGTGTCCTTTGCGCCAAAATGCGAAAAAGGAGGTATAAATCTATGAATACAAAAACATAGCAAAAATAGTGATAAATTTACACAAAATATTAGATTATTGCAAGAATAGTCCTAGTGAAATGAGGAAAAAATGACATGGTCATAATTGTTCAATAGTCAGAATGGTAGTGGAATTTATGCAAAATGTATGAGTATTTCAAGAATAAGAGTCATACAGTATGTTTAAAATAAGGAAGTCTGTCATTCATGAGATCTGTCATAAAACAAAAGCAAAATTAACAATCACAAAGTCACAGTCGCAGGTTTACTTCTTAGCTGTATTTTGGATGCCAGGAGAACAGTAAAACACATGCGCCAAATCTGCTGTTGACCACAGCTCACGCCCAGACACTCACTCACTGACATAAAATGCCACCCTGCCTCTCAGCGGTGTGAGAAATGCAGTTCAATTGATCACCACACAAATTATTTTTTTTCTTTCTTTCTTATGGCCAACAAAAAGCCAAACCGACCTAATCGATTTTTTTTTTTTTTTTTGCCATATCCCGCCACTTTCGTGCCAGCTCAACTATACGCCGGCGCAGCTCGTACCCAACAAACACTCTGGGATTGTTTTGAGCTGTCTGGTGGAGGAAGGAAAGCGGTGTGAGAAAGTGGCTGTTTTTTCGAGGCGGACAGGAATTGCCCTCACGGTGCACGGTTCCTCTCCTCGCAGCGGGAACAATGCCGTGGCGTCACACCCCAGCGCTGACCCTCGCCGTTTCACATGGAAAAATGTTCCCAGAATTCCGCTCCCAGGCTTTGGCGGGGAGGGAGCGATATACGTAAAGAGAGAGAGTGAAGGTAAGAGGTGCCTCTGGGCTCATTTGTTGCCGTCGCAACGCACCGTCATGGTGATTAGTTATGTGCCGGCGTGGCAAGATTTGGCTAAAATCTAGGCTAAAAACATTGCATGTCGCAGAAAGAGAAGTACCTGTATGTTGTCTAGCAACAAAGTTTACAGTAGAACACCCATAAAACAAAAGAGAATTATATTTCATAATTTACCGCCAAAATGTCCAAACGATGTCATCTCATTTAAGAAAAATACACTAGCTTAATACTAAAATATACAATCCTCAACGAACAGCGGAAATTAACATGTTGGACACAGTGATTACAAAGTCTGAAAAAAACTGCTGAATTAACACACATGGCGCAGCACATTCTCTTTGATGTGTGAGAAGAAATGCAGAGGAACACTGTATTGTAGTAACAAGTAACAGATTTTCAAGATGAGTCTGAATATAAGAAAAATTTAATTGTAAATTCGTAATAATGTACCCTTAGTGGAGCAAATTGTTTTTAAGTTAAGTCATCTTTATTTATATAGAGATAAGTCAAAGTTTTGCAAGAATTAAATCATTATAAGGAATACAAAATTAACAGTAACTTTGTGAAAATAAAAGTCAATGTTGATATTAAAATCGCAATTTTTCAATATGAGACCAAATTTGGGAAAAGCGAAAAACAAATAAATAAATAAATGAAGCTGTAAATTTACCCATGGGGAAAAAAAAATTAAAAAAAAAAAAAAGTCCAAAAGTACTGTAGAAAACTGATATTGCACCTATGGTAATAATTTAAAACAAATGTGTAATTACGAGAATAAAGTCTTAAAAATAACATTTTTATATTGTGAGTTGAAGTGGAAATTTTTCAACATAAGATCTAAGATGATAAAACTGCAGACAGAAATTTGCAAAAATAACAATGGGACAAATGGTTCCATCTGGCTTCCGTTACCATGACGACCAGTGGTGGCGTTAAGGCACGTGACGACCGAAGTTTTTCAGTGGTGTCAACCCATCGACAAACCCCAATAAAAGCGAGTTCTCATAAAGATTTGACTGTATTTTCACTGGTGGCGGCAACGCTTCATCGCCCACCCACTGAATTACACTTGTGCATTAGATCGCTAAACAAAAATACCCACATTGACAATTTAGTAAAACGTTCAAATATGTGCCAGTAGCACTATTAACTAATACTAATCTGTGCTAACTGTGCTTGTGAGCATTCCAGCAAACTGGACACAGGCCATGCATTAAAAATGGCGGATCTAGAGCCTAGTATGGTTGGTTAAAGTAGATGAATTGTGATATTACAAATTGGCAAATTCTGAATGACCGTTTGAAAAAGGCAGACGAGAAATTTAACAGCGACCAACCATTTGCAGATTGTGTTAAGTTATATGTACAGTAATAATGAAACACAGTCTTCTCAACTACGTATTCTCAAACAACTGTGCAATTGTTTTGGAAAAAAGAAGCACCACAAAACATTCCAAACATCCGATACTCTCGCAATGCATTAAAACAGTCACTCGTCTCCAGCCGCATCCAACTGCAGGAGTGCATTAGGTCATAATTCCTTTACAACAAACCCAAGCTATTATCCTGTTTTAATGGCCTCCTCCCGTTGTAACGTTATACCCCCACTTGGTGCTCAATAACCCTTTTATACGTCTTTCTGAACTTGGAACTTTTGCATAAAAACTAACAATCTTGGGGAAGGAGGACAAAGTGAACTCAATGCTTTTGCTCATAGAATTGTGGGCAAGAATACACAATTTTTACGTCACCCTGTTGTAGCTCTGTTACCACTTTACTCAACCTATTTTAGGAAATTTTACATGAACGTATGACTTTTATAGATTCTAAACAGTAAACTGAACCATCTAAAATGAATATTCGCCAGCTGGCTTTTTAAAACAGGCTCTCGTACACGACACTGAGTACTGTAAAATGTGGAATTCATCATTTTAAAATGTCGGCAGCAAAAGGCGGTCAAGGGTCTATAAAATGTGTAAACTGTGCTCAGAGTGCGAGATTATTGTTTATATGTTCAACTTGCGTGTTGCAGGATTTTGTAGATGCTCATTAAGTGTTCGAACAGGACATGCTTGTTAAGTTTTTATTTTTTAAACATTATATGTTAATAGATTAGGCATTTTAAGTATTTTAAGTTATGTGTAACTTGAGTGCCCAATATATGCCATTTTGGAGATATGCTGCATATGACTGACATTTATAAAAAAATATTGTGGAGGGCGCAACATATATTGTAAAATATATTCAATATAAGTTACAATGTTACAAGAACAGAAAGACTTTCACAAAAACTGTAATGTTATGATGATAGTTGCAATGTTACAAGAAGCGTTGCGCAAAAAAAATGTTTGCTAATCATGAGTAATTTTTTATGAGAAGTCAGAATATTGCAAAGAACAGTGTCAATTTCACACAAATTGTCACATTTCAGTATTTAAGTTATATGTTTCCAAAAATAAAAAGCAGTAGTATTGTAAAACTGCAGCTATAAATACAGAAAATGGTGAGAATGGCTTGACTTGGCGAAGGTAGTAAAACAATATTATAGTTGACTTAAGTCGTAACATAACAACTGCGGAGTGATCATTTCATGAAAACTGCAGAGTTGTAATTTTACACTAAAAGTGCACTACTCGTAGGAAATGAGTCATCATTTTACAAAAAAGTGGGAATATTGCAACAATATCGTCAAAACCAAGCAATCAAAATAAAATCATTTAAATTTAATAAAATGTTTTAATAAAATCAAAAGCTGTAATATGATACGAATAGTTGAATATTTGCAAAAATGGAATGTGAAAAGTCACCTCAAAAGTGGCCTAACTGATTGTGACTTGGCGCATTTAACATAACGATCGTCAACAGCGTGTAGATGTTTTGACGCTTGCGCTAAATATAGCTCACCTTGGTTCCCGCAACATAAACAACCTTGTGATCTAAGCGATGATCCCGGGGCCAGGATGAGGCCAATACACAGGAAGTGTCTCAGCAGCAAGCTGCATCCCATAATAATCAGGACGAGAAATGCCGACAAACAATCTGGAACGGCGCGAGGTGACAGATAACGCCGACGAGGCACAAACACCAACCCAGAAACCACGCAAACAAAGTGGCGAGCACAGCGAGCGAGCATGTTTACGAGAGAGACACGCAAACAACACGACTGTTGTGTATATAAAGTTGTAAACGCACAATGTGTGACAAATTTTGTTGCTCTTTTGCGTCTCTGGACCACCTAAAATTGCGTCAAACTTTTTCACAAACAGCTGGACTTCATGTTGGAATTCTCTTCAAACACACACACACAAACGCGCCGGCGATTCTGCTGTTGTCCTATTCCGCCCATTTGGATGACAGCAACTTGAGAGAAAGCATCTGCAGACCATCTCACCTCCTCGTCACCTCAAATGTGACGCAACCCAGCTCTGATGTTGATGAACGGCTTTTACTTAATGGAGGACCGTGCATTTGATACTTGGGCCTTCGATGGAGACGTAATCAACTTCATCCAATCTTCATGCCAACACTATCTTATCTCAATTATAAAGCAGTGCACAAGTGCAGATGCCTAATGAAAACAGTCAATATCGTATCAAATTCATGTCTCTTGAGAATGAAATGTTCTAAAATAAGTCCTGAGGTGAACTCTACCTTGCTTCAATTAGCACCAAAGCACGCTTCTTGTCACATGTGCAGCTCATACACCCCCTCCCAACTCGGACTACTGACCGCCATCGCAGGCAGCGAGGGAGAGGGGAGATTGGAACTTGAAAGGCCACCTCGGTGACTGTACTTCACACCTATTACACACACATGCGCACGCATACTGTCACGAACACATAGACAAACACAGCAGCCTGGACGTTGAAGATAAGGAGCTGTGACAGAGAAGGATTGGGGGGAGGAGGAGGGGGGGGAGTATGTGAGAGCATGTTTGTGTCTGTTTGTGTGTGTGTTTTTTTTTTTTTTCCTGGAGGAAGCAGCGAAGGAGGAGGGGTGCGCTACAGGACGTCCTGAAAATGGCGAGATTTCGAAACTGGCTGAATGATTAGACAGGAACAAGACAATTGCTAAAATAATAATAATAATAATAATAATAATAATAATAATAAGTAACTTCATAAGGTACATGTAACGTGTTCCCCCGCTACATTGCAGTTCATCATTTGCGCCTATCATTTATTGCGTGAAAACATTTACAATGTGTTCAAAATGTGTGGGAATGGTAAAATTGTATTTCAAAGCAAGTCTGAATATGGTCGCCGCATATCACTGATTTGCACTTTTGAGGGTAGTTCTGGAACCCCCACAATAAGCACCAGCTCACTGCAGTCGTATTCTGACTTTTCACTCCAGAACATTAGCTCTTGCCACACGTCCCCTCAGTAAATTAACGCCGGGCAGCTGAGCCTCTGGCAGATCGTGGCAACTCATTAGAATTTGGCTGACATTTCACCAATACGTTCAAACGACTTTACCAATAGCTTCAAACAACTTCATCACAACCTTATCAATACGTTCGCACTAGCTTGTGAATATATTCAAAAGACGATCAATATGTTCGAACAACTTTACCAACATGCTGAACGACTTTTTCAATATGTTCAAACGACTTCACCAGTACAAGGCACAAGCGATTCAAAAAGAGGAAGGCAAAAAATTTAATCAAGTGTCATGTCACAGGTGTGAAGCATTGCAAAATCGGTTATAAAATCTTCGTCAGTTTGAATGTAATGTTGGAACTTTGATAAATTGTTTATTTGTCATCATCACAATGTAGTTATTTTCTTTTGCTACATCCTGTATCATCAAGTATTCATTTTTATTCTATTGAGAGCATTATTTTTGATTTATGCCTTTTGCAAATGGATCTGTTTCACCTTGTCCACAAAGTCTTACCAGCATTGATTTTGCTCTCGGTTGGTGGATTACGTGTGTGATTGCAGTGTGTGCTAAATAAGTAACAGCCTCACCATGAGGCCAATAATAAATGGTGAAGAGGAGGGCGGAGAGGCTTATGGGGGGGTTGTGCCTGGGAAACAAGAGTGCAACCAAAAGGGAAGCGCAGAAGGAAAACAATGACTCCTCCCTGTTTGACAAACATGGTGGATGTACACGCATTAACGCTAGCCCCCCCTATGGAGTGGACACTTTCCCGCTTCCAGAAATCTATTTTATATATACACGTATATATGGCATGTTCACCTGCATATAATATCTGCCAGCCGACTGATGGCAGGTCGGAGGATGGGAGTTGGCAGGGTGCCCCGCAGAGCAGGTGCAGCCATACTTGCTGATAACAGATCAACGTAAAGCACGGATTGGGATTTCGGATCTCTGTGTGGGGTGTGGGTGACCCTGTCCATGTGGGATTAGAGGATTGTAGAGGTGATGTTGAGGGTGCGGAAGGGGGGGGGGGATAACGTGCATTAGCCTGCTCCATGCCACTGTTCCAGTGCGGCATCGTGGAAAATGTTTCTCAGTGGTTTCCTGTGCATTGCCATTATCAGGCCTTGTTGATAGACCAGCTTCACGCCCCCCCCCCCCCCCCCCCACACACACACACACACAACTTCCTGCCTCTCTTCCTCAACCTTTTCCACCCCACTTCCCCTCCCACACTCCGCTCAATCCCATGAATCACCGCTGCCTTGGAGAGCGGGCGAAGGGCTGGCCAGCCGCCTGATTTTGAACGCAGGGCGAGCTCATGCGGGGCAAATTCGAGAGACATCCCGTACGGCGTCCAAGCATGTCGCCTTGTGACAAATGTTGAGTCACTTCTGCATGAGGTCATTTCAATTCAAGACAGCAGCCAGGATGGAGTTTGTCATGTTCACGAAAAAACGGAAATCGATTGTGGGTCACTTCTCACGTTAGACCAGACGCATAGAAATGTTTTAGCCGGTAGGGAACGGATATGAATACGTCTCAGGCAAGACCTTCATCAATCAAATTCTGACATTGTAGAAATGAATTGAGTTTTGGGTTTTATAGTCATCAAATATTGGTGCCATGCCAAAAAATTAAATATTTGGCAAATTACCACCCAGTATAATTTTAAGTAAGCATAAACCTTGCATGTCCAAATATGGCCAAATTCATATTGTTTTGCAAATCGACACTATAGTCTGTGCCCACATCGTCTGCTATTTTTACGCATTATTAACTATTTTAAAGTGCTGAAAATAGCTTGAGCAGTTTCAATTCCCTTGAATGATTGAACGGTCTAAGAAGCGCTGTAAAAGTTTCTTCACTCCGCAGGAGCCATGCAGCATTCCGTCACCTCAAGACTGAACGTCTGGATGTTTTTTTAGACAATGAGTGAAAATAGTGAGATTAGATAAGTAGAATAAGTTCCTTCTACCGAAATAAATCACTAACACGTTCTGCTAAATTACTTCTCGTTAAAATTACTGTCCTTCCAATCTGAGATTATGGAGAATATAAATCAGAGTCACAAACGCACCCTATAACGCACCCCTTGCCTTTAATGCCAAGCTCAAATTACACGACTTTTTTTGTCTTTTACGACGGTCACGCTGTCAGATTACCAGATATATTCGCTCTGTATTGTGGACAAGACGTGGAGCCACACGACAAGTCTGAAATCGACAAGCAGTTTTATTAACCCGTTTCGTTCCCCAAATCCTCATTAACTTTTGGTCGAGTAAGGTGGGGGCTTTAAACACTCAAAATGTATACAACATAAAGAACGGGAGAGAGGGTCGGATCAGATCTTTGATTGTGAAAAACAATTGACTATATACAAGGCGGTTGAAAAACGTGACTAATCTCACAGCATTCCTTCAAAAATTCACTCCCCACTAAATCTTTCTCCAAGATTCCGCCTTCCAGGGAAGCCCGGGCCACTGTCCCATCGACAGGACGTGACACGGAGCATGTGCGGGGGTCCTGATAGAGAGTCCCAGGCCGGTGAGAACCAGAAAAGAAAACAGAGCGAGGGGAAGGAAAGGGAAACACTTAGGTGTGCTTGATATCCTATCAGCAGCCAATAGCCAGGGCAGGCGGGCAAGCGATGAGAATAGGGCTTCGTTATTCAGAGCTTCATTTTGGATGAATGGAGATCAAATGGTGGATGGATAAAAGCTACAGAGAGACAGGCGGGTGGAAGGGGAGGGGGGCGCAATACGAGTTCCTTTTTGTTCTTGAAAATACACCTCAGATGTTTGACACAGGACAAAGAGTAGAGTAGGGAAGAGGGGTGGTGAGGGGTAGCTGAGGTTGGGAGACAAAACAAACAGCAATTAAGGTAGTTTGTGATTGTGTCTGAAAAGGCTTCATCGTCCGTCCTCTAGGAAACATCTGCCATATTCATGTACAAGGCCCGGAAGAGACAAATTCCTCCTATCCCTGAAAAAACCTCCGTCCCGGTGGGTCGCGTATTTGTCCGGGACGCAGTCGTTCCTTCCTACACGCACACAAACGTGCACACGAGGCCTGCGCTGTTTGCAGCACTCTGAAATATATCCCTTATAAACATTGATAGTCTAAACACAGATAAGACTAACCCCTATCATTCAGACTCGTCAGCTCCGAATTCCAGACAGATCGCGAGTGAGGATAAAGAGATACCTCTTAAGTCTCTCGCAAAGAAACATTTTTCATAATCCATAGCAAACGCGACACTATCCATTGCACAGATATGAGCTAACGTTCTCTCGGCCGTCTGTCCAAATAGCCCCGATAGGCCCATGAGAAAAAGCAGATGACAGAGGCGTAGTGGGGTGGCTCGGAGAGTTTACTGATAAACTGAGGAGATACAAGACACAAGTGCTACTAATTCATCGTGCATTGATCATAAAAGTCGGTGAAACACACTCTCGCTTAAGCGCCTTCGAGCGAGAATGGCCCGGGCTTTAATGGAAAAAACTGGGCAACATCCGCCTTGATTTATACTGCATCGGTCAAGTGACGCAATTCAGGTTTTTGGGGATATCCAGCATATGTATGGTATAAGTATTGCGAGTATCGTTTCAGGGTTATATAATACTAAAGGTAGTTGAACATTACTACGTGTAACCACGAGAAGCGAGTCTAATCATGTATCCAAAATGGTGCCACTTTTACCACGTAGAGTAAATCCAAACTTAGATACTGAAGATGATGGCATGCGAATGGAGAAGTGGTCTGTTTTAATACTTACAATCTGGTCATGAGGCTTAAAATAAGGGCTCACTTGAGGAGGATTCAATATAGATGAATGGGTGAGGAGGTTGTTGTGCCATAAACAGAGCAGCAGGCTCACAAAGTGTGCTGGTGTTTTTACATCAACAATGAGCAGTCACCCACACGCCCAAAGGACAAACACACACTTGTCTCTTTGACCAAATAAGTCAACAACTATAGCGTTGATCATCAAACAGTAAAACGCGAGAGCAGGCGGACATCTTTACCTGGTTTAAATTGTCCATCTTTACATTCCGACGTAGAATGTTGTCCTTTCTCTCGCTATATTTTACCTTACCCGCCCTCTGACGAATTGTAGAACAAATCACTCGAAACTCAACATGCTCGGCCCACATGTTAAAACGTGAACATGGGGCCAACATGTTTGAGGTATTTGCAGGAAAGATGTATTTAATAGCATTCATCTGTGACGACGGAAGAAGAAACGACTGCAGATGAGGACCAGAAATCCTGCGGCTTTTCCAGCCAAACGGCGAGTGGCCAGATACGTCCAAAGTGTTTAAGTTAAACACGCGGCAATCAAGGGCCAAGGTCCTAGCATGAATGAATGGAAACATTTCTGTTTTGGATTAAACGCAAAATACACAAACATTTTTTTATTTGATTTCATTCTGGACTCTTTCGGCCAAATGTATATGCTCACATTACACGTCTTCCATCGCCTGGGTTTAAGGTTTACAACTAAACAAAAGCATTTGACTGATGTTGTATCAACACTGCGCTGAGACTCAAAGCAATAGCGGCATTTGTGTGTTTGGGACATTTAATATTGTGACACGTCATAATAATACAGCTGAGTCATAAACACTTGCAATATTGACACCACACCCAAGATGTGAACCATATTCTGGAGCCTGTTTTTTTAATAGGAATTTAGTAGAGGTTGTACAAAAAGCCATCTATTCTTCCATTTTCTATTGCACTTGTCTTCATTCAGGAAATGGGTGAGTTGGACCCTATCTAATGTGGCCAGGCGTCCTGATTTAGGCAGGACTGTCCTAATTTTCAGTGGTGTCCTGCGCAACCCTAAGCAGGACGCTGGTTTGTCCTCCTTTTTAAAGAAAATGAGCCGCGGTTGAGTTTGTGACCCAACATCAGCCCCACCTCACGTCTGTCACAACTGGTCCTGGTCTGTTATTGGCCAAGACTGGCTTCAGTTAATCTCATATATCATCGGTTCCATAAATGTAAAGAAAGCTTAATGTGTGGCTATCTGACTTGGCCGACATCTTTTAATATTGAATGGACGAAAGAGCACAATTTCCTGGCCAAAAGCAGTCGAGACTCGTTTCACGGTTTCTACAGGCTTTGCCGGTGTGATGTGGACGTGGTCAGGGCAAAGGGGGGACAGAGAAGCATAAACGCAAGAGGCGAGGCAGCAGGTGCGTCAGGTGCGCCTTGAAGACCTTTTTTCCTTATTTGCTTTAAAAAATACATTATGTTTTGTGGCACGTTGCACTGTTACAGAAGCATGTCACTGCTCAACAAGCATTCACACTCATTCTTATCTATGGGAAAATTGGAATGCAGGACTAACCAGGAGTAAGTGGAGGACATGAAAAACTCCACACAGGGAAGGTGGACCCAAGGCAGACATGCTAACCTGCTAGTTGCATTAGCATCACTTCTGTACTGCCGAAAGCATGTTGCTAGCTGTGCCTTTGTTTCCAGTCGACGTAACTAGAGTGTGAGACAATTAAGTTCCATAAGGGAACTCAGGACAGTACAGTTAATATAAATACAAGTAGTTAGCATAGCTTAGCACAAAGCTAGTTTTTCCAGAATCTCTTAAAAGAGAAGGCAAATTGTCTTCCGGCTTTTGTTATTTAAGATTGCTGACATGAAACATTTGTTGGTGACTGAATATAATGGAGCTTTTTTCACACATTTTAGCAAGCTTTAATGCTAAAACCAATTAGCTTAGCTATCTTTTCGTGATGACAGTGTCTTACTTTTTTGGTACAATGACCTACTAAATTGTCACGGATGCAGGTTGTGCAAGTTTGTCGATTTATACCGTTTGGACGACTCAGAGATCCATCTGTCTGCCCCATGCTGAGAGGAGAATGAAGTCAACACACACACACGCAAACACACACACACCTCCCATCGCCAGCTGGATGGCGGGAAAGCAGCACTTGGGGAACAGTTGACACTATGATCTCCTTAATGGTTACATCCTCCACGCCCGACACCAGAGACGCCCCAACACACGAGCTTCTTTGCTCGGAAAAGAGGGAAAGACACAAATTGCAACATTCCCACTCACACACAAACACGCACGCATGCACACTAATCACATACGCTATCTTGTTTAGCAGCTCCGCCACCTCACCCTCCTCCTCCTACTCCACGCAATCAGAGGCTCAGAATAGGAAGCAGGGAGAGGAAGCGGCCGTGCATTCACAGGCTGGGAACAAGGAGAAGGAAAAACAGCCGGAACCTGGAATTTACGGAGGAAAAAACAGCAGCCATCCCAAAATACCTCAGGACCATCTCGGCAGATAAACACACAAATATCACCACTCGCATCCCTTTTGTTGTTGTTACGCCATTGACGACGTGGAGTGGGCCAGTCACCCCTAAGCAGGATTCCAGTCCACATTTAAGCGCTTTGTTTGGAATTGCAATGCACAAAGTTGCAATGTAAAGTTTTCTCAAAGGTTTATATCAAATGTGTCAATGGATAGAAAATCCACATATCCTTGAAGATCAAGTCAAAACAAAAAATCTCTTTTCAATAATGTGTTGTATGTGCCCCCACTAGTCTAAACACGGCATTCTGATTAATACTGCAAAATCCACCCAATGACCAATTACGGCTCAACTGTTTGTTTGTTTTTGTTTGTTTGTTTGTTTTTTGCAGCTGAGGTTAGACCAGAAACAGATCAGAAGCAGAGTCCAGCTGGTGGTCAAGGTTCAGGTTCGCTCACCCTTGAGGTCATTTCCTCTGACCCTTTCTTCCTAATTGATTCAATTTAGCCACCATTGGCCTTCTATTAGGATGACCTAATGCACCCTGTCCTTTGTGAACATTTGAGAGAGGGGGGGAATTAGGAAACTCCCACTCTTGACGGTCCATCGAGCCCACATAGCATTTGATGCTATGATTTGTTAAGCAGAACAAAATAAACGTGGGCCAATGTATGAAACAAAACTAGATTATTTCCAGTTGACTAAATTACAACGCATTGACTCCTGTGTGACGTCAGGCGTCAATGCTGCTAAACTCACAGACAAGAGTGTTATAATGCTGCCAATAAGGTAGTTATTTGACAGTCAAACCAAAGCAGTCGTAGCTAATCAAATTATTGCGTGTGATCGCCAAGTCACTGCTTTAACGGTTGCGTGACATGTGACCACTATTTTGCCTTCAGAGGACACTGTGTTCTTGGCTCCAGGCTGGCGGCGAGAACGTTGTTTCTCCAGCAACACTTCCGTGAGCTCCACTCGGAGGTCAGTCACTAACCGATGTGCTTGCTTTGAACCCTGTGAACCTATGCTGTATCTCAATATCAAATATAATTTCCTTGAATCCCGATCTCATGCATATTTAAATCTTGTGTCCTTTTATGATAGACATATTTTGTCCTCAGGATGTAAACTGGTGCGAGGGGCGCCTTTTTTTTTTTTTTCCCTAAATATATAGGATGCCATTTATGACATAACTCCAAAACTAAGAGATGACAAAGTTTGAAGCCCACGGCTTAAGTTGAGCAATATATATATATATATATATATATATATATATATATATATATATATATATATATAAACATTATTAAAATATATGAGCTGTTTTACACATCTGTTTTGCCCGAAGCCGGCTGGGATAGGCTCCAGCATCCCCACGACCCTTGTGAGGAGTAAGCGGTACAGAAAATGGATAGATGGATGTTATCTTATTTATTTTCCAAATGGATTTATCTGTTACTATTTATTTATTTGTTTATTATTTGAATTATTTCAATATTTTGTATCCATCTGTATTTGTAAATTTATTTGTTTTTCCACATTATTTATTTACCTATTTAGAATTTATCTAGGGCGGCACGGTAGTCGAGTGGTTAGCACGTCCGCTTCCCAGTTCTGAGGTCTCCGGTTCGAGTCCAGGCTCGGACCTTCCTGGGTGGAGTTTGCATGTTCTCCCCGTGCCCGCGTGGGTCTTCTCCGGGTACTCCGGTCTCCTCCCACATTCCAAAGACATGCATGGCAGGTTAATTGGGCGCTCCGAATTGTCCCTAGGTGTGCGTGTGAGTGTGGATGGTTGTTCGTCTCTGTGTGCCCTGCGATTGGTTGGCAACCAGTCCAGGGTGTCCCCCGCCTACTGCCCAGAGCCAGCTGAGATAGGCGCCAGCAGCCCCCGCGACCCTTGTGAGGAATAAGCGGTCAAGAAAATGGATGGATGGAGAATTTATCTAACTAGAAAAATGCCATTTGTATATTAATAAGGGAAGAAAAAAAAAACGCCAAAGCAATTTCCTCCAAGAGCTGAGCATGGTGTCTTTTCACCCCGCCGTTTGTGTTTATTGCTTCTAGTGCTGGACATTTACCCCTGACACGACGTCTCATGAAAACAAGCATTGCCGGCTTCAATCACAAACTTTTTGCTGAAGACAAATCTCACCAGGGTAGCCCGTCAAGACATTAGGCGAGTGCAAAGTTTGTGGTCATGACGCATGGCATCCCAGATGTGCTTGTGTGTCCACCTGCACAATCGTGTTTTGTGTGTATAAGTGTATACGCATGCATGCGCGCGTGTCTGCCGGCCCTGCCGAGAGCGTTAGTGCAGGGACCCAATCGGAGCGAAGGACCTCACTCGAGCACATCCTGTTTGACTTGACCTCAGAGGATATTCTCCTTTCCCAAGCAAACAAACCGCCAGGCTTTTTGGATCGTACCAACGTCGGAGGGGAAGGGAGGGGACGGTGAGCGGACAGGCGAGCCAGAGGTCCGCTCTGTCAGCCAAACCGCGTGCCACGAGGCTCAATGTGCGGGGCTACGGTTCAAGTGCATGAACATAGGTGTGAAACTGTCGGGGACATGCGTTTCCTCAAAGGTTGGTCCAGCCCAATAATGATGGACAGAATCGAGGAATTACATTAGAAAGTGCAGCGGGTTCAAAAGGGAAGTTAGCCACTGAGCAAACTAGCCTGGGCTTCTGCCAGTGGGATTTGTAGGTCATATTGGACTTGATTAAAAACAGCATTTTCTTAACCAACCTAGCCGCGTGTTTAGCATCTGATGCTTTTGTGCGTACTTTTGTTTGGCTTTGGCGTATTATGCAGAAAAAGACGTCGCCGCCTCGTGTGATTAATCCACTATTAGGCTAAGTCGCCGTGGCCCTCGCCCCTCCGGCGTCCCCGCGGTGTTTTATACTCGGCTAATGGCGCCGCTGCTGGGAGACGGTCGGGATTAACGCCACCGACTGACACTAATCTTATTGTGCCGGAGAGGATTTGAGACCACTACTTCACTCTCGCTTGCAAAAAACACACGCAAACACACTTACACTAAGAGTACAGGATTTGCATGTTGCAGTCGCGTGTGGGCCTTAGTGGACAAAAACGCTAACACAAAAGAAACTATTACTGTACTGCCAAGTCAGAGTAAGTTTTTGCTGCAAGGCTCCCCCAGCAGTTGAATTATTCATTTTAAAGCGACTATGGTAAATACAACTGGGAAAAAAAAAAAAAAAAAAAGTCTAACATGCTAAAGAAAGGCAATAAATGTCAGCTTCATTATGTGCTAATTCACATATAACTATTCTCTGTAATAAAATATAATTTGATGAGCAGTATTTTAGTGTGCAATTCAGAACAGCAAATGTTTTCAACAAATGCTACCAAAACACTAGAGGTGTCTGTTTCATGTGGGCCTCAGTGGACTGTTAGCTAATTGCTAACACAGGATAAAAAAACAAAAAAAAACAAAAAAACCTAATACAGTACTAGTGACATGCTAGCAGAAGTCATTTGTGTTATAACATCACGTCTTCTCATAAATTGACAATTTCAGTGTCCGACGAAAGGAACAGTAATGGTTACCACTCAATTAGATAATTGGGAGCGGGTATTTGGTCACGATAGCAAAAAACGCACGCCTCAGTCGCATTCAAATAATGCCCTTGTTGCGTTATGGTCAAAATATTATTACCCTTTTTATTCACTGCTCATTAATCCCATATAACACACATCATTTATGAATAATAGATGCTCAGTGGGAGTGAGCTACAGAACATACAGTATGCATACAGTATATTGTAAGAAAAATATCCACCAAGTACCACCCAATCAATACTTAATATTGCAACAAACCGGTGTCTTTTACCACAAAGTGCGCAGCAAATCTCATTTTAGACAGGTGAGGACGTCACCACCACCTCTGCAGAGTGCTGAATGAGCACCTTCATATCACCTGTGTGCCCGGCAGAAGACCTGGTCAGTGGTGTGATGTGTTTGTTTAGAGTAAACACCGGAAAAGTGCAAGAGGAGAAAGCAAAGTTCCAAAACAGAACATGAGGAGATAACGTAAGCGCAATGAGATTTGAGGGAAATTTATACACCAGAAAAAGGCAAAATATCCAAGCTGGATTGAAAGTAGTTCTTCATGAAAGGAAGCTGTATTAAATTTTATTTTTATTGTTTTTTTACTGAATTAATTTATTTGTACTGTATTTTCATCATATAAAAAAAAAATATAAACATATTCACATGGAAAATATTACAAAAACGTTTGTGAATACTAATATTTTTATATTACATTGAATTTTTAAATACATAGTATAAATACTGATCATATTAATTAAAATTAAATGGCAAATAAAATTTAAATACTACCATTAATAAACACATGAAATAAAAATTATAAATATTTCAATTATATTATACTGTAAATGATCACACTCATATACCTATAGTATAATTTCATCAACTTCCCCAATGTTTTGTTGGCCCTTCCCAGCTTTTTTTGGAACATGTTATAGGCATCAAATTCAAAATGAGTTAATATTTGCAAAATAAATGACATTCAACTGTTTGAAAATTAAATATTTTGTCTTCGCAGTGTATTCAAATGGGTTGAAATGATTTGTAAATCATTGAATTCTGTTTTTATTGACTGCACAAAACGTCCCAAATTCACTGGAATTGGGGTTTGAACATACAATTTAAATGTATTATTGTGGTTGTCATTTGCAGCGGCTTATTCCACTATTTCCCTTTCAGTGCCATAAAACGGATGTTCACAATACACTTGAGCGTTCAAAGACATCTGCAGGTCGTTTTGCTTCACCTCCGAGTCGCACAAAGGAGAATTGCACAGAGAATCTGAGCCGACTTCGGACTTTTTCATGTAGCCAACTTCCTGTTTAGGAGCTACCTCAAGCCAAAGAGACGCTCATAAATCCCCACTTCTCCTTCTGGTACAAACGCTGACGTCACTGCCAATCTGCAGCAGCATATTGACCTCACTGCTTAAATCGCCATCATGACTGCTTTTACGATACGGAGGCCTGCTCCCAAAAACAAGAGACGGGAGAGCAAACAAGTCGTCAATGAAGCAGGTGGCCAGTTAGAGAGCTTAGCCAGATCAGATAAATATCACACATGGTACAGCCTAGCGTTGAATGGGATTTTTTTTTTTCAGCGCTGCTCTACTTGTTGAGACTCACTGATACTACAGTTTTAACGTAATTTCGAAATTTCCCCATTGGAATGTCATTAACTCGTTCCAGCCAGAAAAAGAAAAAAAAATCTCCCTAAAAGGTTTTTGGGGTTTTCTTCCCCCCCAATCAAGAAAGATTGCAATATATTGTATACAAAGCCACATTATAAAACATAAAAGATCATTTAAGAAATAACCAGATTTTTATTATGGCTAGGTTTTATTTAAAAAATAATAACTAGAGCTGCAAGCAGCAATGAAGAGGCCCCGACCCCAAGTCTTCATGGCAAATCCTCAAAAAGTTTGTCAATGTTTAATGCCATGTTCCGCTATTAGAAAGCATAGGGAAAAAAAATGGAAAAAAAATACAAATTACGGAGCACCGTCAAACAATTATTCTACTTGTTACTATACGTCACAAGGCACAGATAAATAAACAAAGACATTACTTGCATGAAATTGATATTTGCATTTAATTTAGTATTTTCCCTCATAGCACAGGGCAATGGTTGAGAATCAGTGGTTTAAGATGAACTGCTTTCGATTGGGGTCATTTGGGCAAATTGTCCTGTACGGATATTGACAAAGTATGGAACTTGCCTAAAAAGTGCCGCTTCAAATCAAAATGGCCCACTTCCTGTTCAAATTCAGGCTCCCACGTACAATTCCAGTGCAGACAAAAATTTGGCCTTTATTGGTCTTAGGACCACGAGGGGTGGAAAACCCTATGATTGTCCGATTGCCTGTACCCCACTTAAGGGATCCATGTATTCTATTACATTGTTCTTCCATATGTGAATGAGATGCTTTAGTGTCAAGGCTGCGCCGACATTCAATACATTCCCGACATTCCGGCAACAATAATCTCAAATGCCGATGGAGCTGCTTTACACTCCGTTGCCATGGCGGAAAAGTTTGCAAAATGGTAAAGGAGGACAATGCGAGTAAGGAAGAAGACCTCGATGTTCGAATCAAAAGCAAAACCGCTGGAAAGTCAATCCTACACTGACCCGCAAACACGCTGCGACAGCCACACATCAAAGCTTTTACGCCAAGGCCTGTGCGTGAACCCTAAACCTGCACCCACCCCCCAGAAAGCAGAGACATCTTAATCTAGGCACGGTCCCCGTCCCGCGCTCTCACAGAGCGGGTGAGAATAGCACGGCTGAGAGGCGCACGGCAGCAGCTGGTCCGTGCGAGGCTCCGGTTTCGCGTAACAATACGATGCGTTTAAGTGAGGCATGTTATAAATAAGATCGCAGAAAGCATCCGATGACAGCAGCTCGGCTTCCCCCTCGACCCACTCTCTGCTTTATTTGTTGTCGGGCGATGCGCTTCAGTTTTAGACATGGTAAATACTTTTGTTTAAACACATTTTTTTTTTAAATGCAAAAAATGAGAAAAGAAATTGACAGCATGATTTTTTTTAATCATTTAGTTATTTTGGCAGCCTTCTCTGTGGTGTGTCAAATTTACAAGACATACTGAGTAAACTACATAACTTATGGCAAAGAATCCATAACGTGCGGTAATAACTCACCAGCCTGTCACACACTATTTTTAAATGCACATTAATGCCACCTACAGGACTGGAGTGGAACAGAACATTGTGACATTTCAATGGCTTGCGGCCTTGGCGAAAGTCTACACTCACCAGTTCCATCTGCACGTTTACTGTCAAATTTGATCTCAAACTAATGTGGTGTGTGCGCAATGTGCAGCGTTTGATAGCCATCGTACATGATGACAGTCAAATAAAGAGCAAAAGAGAACATATGGCTCACACATCACTGAGTGTTATCAGCTCGGCCAGAGCTACTAAAGCTGCTGAAAATGGTCCCGTCACACCTTTTACAACAGGTAGATGGGAGTCGCGGCTGTAAAAAAAAAAAAAAAATAGCAGATAAGGTCTCCATTATTTGCCATCAGGGTCCATTACGGCCGAGAAATCAAAGTTTGGTTCAACTCAGCGACTCGCTGGGTGGCAGTGATTAATTAGTTTCTAAAGTCAACATGCAAGAGAATTTGCAGCTGATGGCGTTTTGTGTATAAGTACATATATATTTAGAAAGAGGAGAGCCTGAGGTGCATGCATGCATGCATAAGCCATTGTGCTGTGGAGACTCACTGGGGACACAACAGGTGTGTCAATAGCATGCAAGTTTGCCGCCGCTGCTGCTCGTATAAACACAATAAACGCTCTCCATTTTCACTCTGAGACGATTGGAAAAACAACAACCGGCACGGCAACGTTTAGCCATCATGCATAGTTTATGTTGCTTGTACGCCTACGACGCCCTTGGAAAGGCATATCGACACATATATGTCATTGACACAAGGATTTCACCAGATCCAGCACAGTTAATTTATTATAAAAATACATCAAATATTTACTCATTTATTATTACCTACAATTTAATTATCTACAATTTAAGATATCGATGATTTAGTACGTGTTTATCTTGGAAGGCTCTCTACAAAGGTCACACCAGATCTCGTACGTCGCACAACATATTTTCAACCTAATTCAAAGTTATGAGCCTAACACTTCCGCTAGCCATCTAAACAAAACAAGCTAGCTAGCCACACAAGTAAAAATATAATGAAAATATGTATTTGTTGGGAAAAAATATATAAATATATATTTATTTATTTTTTCAGGTCATACCACATGATGTCCAAATGTGACCAGTACATACCAATTGCTGAAAGTGTAACTTTTTTACATAGTTGTGAGTACAAACTTTACAGCTTGGTAGACAAAAATAAAAAATAAAAAATTTACATTTCTATTTTTATTTTTTTGATAAAATATTCTCCGAATCAATTAATGATTTAAATAAGAACTGAATAATTAAATATTCAAACAAGTGTTATTGTCCAAATTTTTAAGTTGTCCGAAAATGACAGAATAGGTAGATGAAAAAATGTTCAAATTTACCCTAAGATGTCCACAAAATTGCCAAAGATGTCAGATAATGGAATTTCAAAAAAGGGTAGAAGAGAAAACATTCAAAAAGTAACCATGAAATGTCTAATAACAAAATAAAAAGGAGCGGCAGAAAGGAAAAAGTAAGTAAGTAACTATAAAAGAAATTCTGAAAATTACCATTAAAAATCCACAAAATTACCAAAAATGTCAGGCGATAGCAAAAAAATTACCCGTACCAGAAAATTACCATACTATGGCCATACAATTGCCAAAAATATCAGAAAATTTGACAGAAAGGCAGAAATGTCTAAAAATGTATGAAAAATTATATATGAAAAATCACCCCAAAAACAAAACAAAAATACAAAAACAAAAAACAAAAATGGTGCAGCTGTAATTAGTTCTTGGGCCATCAATACAGTTTCGTTCATCACAATGTTCGAATGCTTTGTGGCTCCGGACAAATTATTTGGTGTTTTACTGTAGTTGGCCTAAATGTACATGTACAAAAGCTAAAGGTTTCTTAATGACACAAAAATGCTACGACTCATCACCAAAATTCTCTAACTTCAACCTCTGAAAATATCAAAACTGTATATACAGTCTATCTACATGACAGCCCTATGAATAATAACGCTAATATGACCAAGTCTACCACAACAGATAAGAAGGGGATTTACATTTCATGCTTCAAAATGACATCTACAACCCTGTGTGCGTGTGTGTGTATGTGTGTGCTCATTTGCATACAGCTGAATAGTGATGTGCCCGCACACTGCGCACCCGCATGAGGGTGAGAGGAGGGACACGCGCCTCAACAATGGGGAGAGAAGAGGACAGGACAGGACAGGAGGGGAGGGGAGGGGAGGGGAGGCACGCTGCCACTAAACTGTGTCACGCGTGGACGCGCATCAAGGTGCCCACGCGACACCACATTGGGGGGCGGGGGGGGGTATGATTATGAATGTGTGCAAGGGAAAAATGTAAACAACATCATCCCTTATTCATTATGAATGTAAACTAACCCTATAAGCTCATGGATACTGTTTTGAAACCTAAAAGGTAAAGAAAGGTACATAGTGCCAATAAATTCATCAATATTTTTGTTTTTGCTTAAAATATCACATGAGCATAAGTGGGATGGATGGATGGATGGATGGATGGATAAAAGTCACTCAAGGGTTGAAGTACAAACTCACAACCTTCATCTTGGGAGACTGCCAACTACCACCTGAGCTATGCCCCTCCTACTATTTGCTTATCTCCAAGAGACCAAAGGTCTCAGAGTTAGGAAGATTGCATGGAATTATGGAATCAATTGCAGCTGACACGAGCGATATACTCTAATAGCAAGTAGGAGCTGCGTGGCTCAGGGAGTAAACCGACTGTCTCCCAAGTTGAAGGTTGTGAGTTTGTTCCTTCACCCTTGAGTCACTTTTAATTTAACTTTTTTCCAATTCTTTATTTTTTACTATTCCAAGTGTAAATATTACTCCAAAACCGAGTCTTTTTGGTCCCACTTAATAGAGTTAAACTTACAGAATTTACTATGTATTATTTGCTTGACTATTTAATATTAATATTCAATTAAATTGGTTTATGGAAGATGGAGTTTTTAAAGTGTTATTGTAGTCATTTATTTGTATTGTAAACTGTAAGGCCTATATGCCCTTTGTCGGAGGTTTTTGTATCCAAATCAGTTTAAAAAAAAAAAAAAAAAAAGTTTTAAGCATTAGCAATACTTTGTATGTGTATAGGCTACATTACAGTAACTCGTTAACAGCTAAAAGACATCGTTAATTCAATTTATCTACAAACTGAAATTATCCAATGAGAATTTTTAGCCAAATTAATATAAAAGTGACACGACTAAACAAATACTTGAACTAATTAAGCATCCAATAACGCAGTTTCTCCTGTCACCATCCATTCATTGTCTTTGCCCATAACGCGCAAGTGTGCGCCAAAAATAAGTTAACAGATGTTGCTGCATGCTCGCTCATAATGGCGAGTGAGTGCGCGCGCACGTATTAAATCTGGATATTTTGTTGTCGGGTTGCGAAGGAGGAGGAGGAGGAGGAGGCGGAGGAGGAGTGTGGTGGGCGAGTGGGCGTGGAGCGCTGCGTCCACGATTGGCAGTTTATGTAATGAGCCACCGCGCGCAAGTCTATAAATGAGGGAGAGCGCGCGCCGTGCGCTTCCATTGAAGGCGGACGAAAGTGACGCGCGGCGGGCTGTGTGAATGCTCCGTGGACGCACAACTTTTTTTTTTTTTTTGCATCCCAGCGAAACACACACGCACGCACGCTAGAGGGACCGCGCGCGCGCGCCGCTGACGTGCACGTTTGTGGAGTACGGTGCCATGTGAGGAGGGGCGACAGGAGGAGGTGGAGGAGGGGGGTCGCCGCGCTTCTTGGATATTGGTCCGGTCCCATTTGGATAACGTTTTCTGGAGGAGAGGAGCTAAGAGTGGGCATTTGGAAGGATTATATCTCCCCCTTTTTCTTCTACTTTTATTGAATTGCTTCTTTGGAATTGGGATTGCATTGTGTCACTTTGGCTGCAGAAGGATGGCAGCTTGGTTCACCTTCACCCTTGCCTTCAGCACCATGACACAGGTATGGAGGAGGACACCCCCCACCCACCCCCTAAAAAAGCCACAGGATCCCCTTTTATTCTTTTCATCAATTATATTTTGTCTTTTGTAGGTGTTTGCCTCAGGTGTTTTTGAGCTGCACCTCCACGACTTTAAGAACCAAAGGGGTCTGCTGGCCAACGGGCTGCCGTGCAAGCCCAGCTGCAGGACTTACTTCAAGGTGTGCCTGAAGAACTATCAGGCGGTGGTCTCACCGGGGGACTGCATCTTCGGCAGTGCCCGGACGCCGGTACTCGGCTCGTCCAACTCGTTCAGCGGTGTGCCACCCGGCCCCATCCAGATCCCCTTCAACTTCGGGTGGCTGGTAAGGACCCGTTTACAGTATACTTTCACTTTAATGTGACTTTTATTTAGTGGTTGGTTTTATGATGTTTTATCTCTTTGGGGCTCACCTGCTCCTCCAAATGCAGTGACAACATCATTCATTACAAAGGCTGGCAATTTAGAAAAAAAGTATATATATATATATATATACGGAAAAGAATACAAAACTGTCAATTCAAGTCTGGTAATAATCTGTTTATCCTTCTAGGGATCCTTTTCATTAATAATTGAAGCCTGGCACGCTCCTCATGGAAATCTACCTGTAGGTAAGTGCTGCGTATCCGAGATTCACCACAGGAGGGCGCTCTGGGTGCATACTTGATAGACCCTCAACCACTTAGCAAAAAAATGACCTAAAGTTTTACATTTCACACCAATTATGAAGCAAAAGATCAAGTTATTAATTAGTCTTTGTTTAGTCACCTCATTGGTTGCCTTCCTATTTTTTCACACCTTATCCACCTCCTTGTTATGAACTTGTGGACACCTTCTTCATTCTTGTGCTCAACACAATTGAACTTCCTGCGGTTTATTTTTGGCGTGGGAACGAACCGCGGGGCTTTCGGTGAGAATACGCGGCGGCTGCCAAGAAGCCCTGACTGCGTCTTCCTGCATTTTACACCTTACTTCTGTTCCGCCCCGCTGGAAGACGGGACCGGGATGGGGTGCGGAGGGGGTGCCTGGGAATGTTTTTGCCGACGGAAGAGAAAGAGGAAATTTCAAAACCTGAGTTTATCTTTCATCTGGGCTGTATAGGATGTGATAAGGGATGCAGCTTGCTACTGGGCAGATTAGTGGAGTGGAACGAGGCGACGTTAGAAAGCACAATAATTTATGAGAGGCTCTCGGGTGGAGGGGTGAAAGGAAATCATTCTACCTTTGAGGGTACAATGGCTTGTGACCCTTTCTGCAGCTGTACCAGGAAATGTTAGAAACTTCTACTGCGCCTACTATAGACGTTCAAAACCAGTGCTTCTAAAATGTATTGAGACAAGGTTCACAAAAAAGTAAACGTACTGAAATCATAATGTACGTGGCAGTGGAAGAGTACTTCATTGTTCAGGCTGTCACTAGCATAAATTTCTAAGATTTCTAGTAAATAAATTTCTACCTGATGATTCCTCACCATTGTCATGAATCACCATCCTTAAACACAATCTTAAGACAGTCCACCTCTTTTTCCAGATACCAGCAACCCGGACTCTCTGATAAGCTTCTTCGCCATCCAAAGACAACTCAGCGTGGGTAACGACTGGGTGCAGGACATGCAGGCCACCGAGCAGACCGAGCTGAGGTATTCCTACCGCTTCGTCTGCAACAAAAGTTACTACGGCGAGAGCTGCTCCAAGAAATGCACGCCCCGGGATGACCGATTCGGACATTACACCTGCACCAGGGACGGACAGCTGTCCTGCCTGACCGGCTGGAAGGGGGAATACTGCGAAGAACGTAAGTCAGGCGACCGGCATGTAATTCACTGCTTGTCTACGGGGACTAAAAGCTTTGTTGTGGTAGAAAGTCTGAGCGAGTTAAATGCTGATCATCCTCGAGATTCATCCCTACAATAGATAAAGAATTGCGAGAAAATGTGGATTATTTCCACAAATTTGCATCCTAACACTCATATAAGGAGGCCCAATTTATCCCCCCAAAATGAAGATGTGTTGATAAAAGAACAAGAGATATGTTAAGACGCAAGAGCTACCATATCCAATGGACTGAAGAATATTTTACTGGACTGAAATTTCTGAATCGGACTACAAGGAAGGCCTTATATACCCAACCTTTTAGCAGGTTGTCTGAAGATAACATGTTGAGCAAGGGCAAGTTGCAAGATTAGCATCCTGAGGCTAATTGTGCTGAATTGTATTTAACTGCTTTAAAGTCAGTCACGGATGGTGTTGTGGTCCACTTTACGGACTTTTGTGAAGGCAACATGGGTTCATTTCCATGGGTTCATTGATAGGAGCCAATCACCCAAACTCGGCTGTAGCTAACCGGTTTAGAAAACGGATGGATAGCCGCTTAACCTTGTACTGTCCCAATTTGTATAACCAAACAATAGGCTACCTTTGTAAAGTCAAACCAGCAACTTTTTCGGATTTGTTTTTAAATATGCGCAAGAGTTTTGAGTTACAAGTGGTTTTTCAAATGGAAGCTTAGCATCTCTAAGGTTAATTATGTTTTTTTTTTTTTTTTTTTGCTTGATTGTTTTTAATTGTGAAAGGCACTATAAAGAAAGTAATTTTACACAAGAGAAAGTTACCGCTGGTCAACATTGAGGTCAGGTCAGTTGTGCGTAAAAGCAACATTTTACTTTACTTTTCGCTTTAAAAAAGGTCCAGCAAAGATGCCATTTAAACCACAATTTTTTTGTGATTTGATACTTAAAAGAAGATCATTTTTAAAGTTGGGTGCAATAAACAAAGAAAGACCAATTCGTCGCTCTTTCCGACTTTTGTGAAAACCCCATCGATTTGGAAATACATACTTTCTTAAAAACATTTGACTTGCCTGAAACAAACGCGCTGTAATCAAAAGGTTGGACTCGGACCTACAGAGCCACCCCACCCTCACTCTACTTGAGGTCCCCTCTTTTCACAACAACAAATGAATCAAGAGTTGCACCCAAGAGTAATCGTTACCATGTGCTGGATATGCGACAATGGATCTGTCATCGGTGCCATTTGGTGGCCAAAGAGGAATTGGCGTGATCTATTCGGACGACTGCGGCGCCAAATTCCAACCATATGGGCTGACGCGGTGCAATTAGAGGCTCATCTTTCACGGTTGACTACAGGAAATATACATGAGGGGGAAAAGAAAAATATAGATTGGGAATGCTTTCGTAGCTTCCTAGCTCATTCATTAGCTCAGGTTCACACATCTGTTATTTACAGTGTCGGGCCCGTTGAACAGTAATTTGTCAGAATTTATTTGAAACACTACTGGTGCATTACTTTTGAGTTACTTTTAAAAAAAATGAACCAATTAGTGCTAAACTTTAAAATAGGGATGGCCAGTAATTTGAAAACAATGTCAAAATAATTTTATGAAATAGCTACTTTTTTTTTTTTTTTAGGTTTTCAAGTCAGTTGCTTAAAAAAAATAAAAAAATAAATAAAATAAAAAAAGCGCAAAACATACTACGGAAGCGTATTGCATTCACCTGGGGGGAAAAAAAAAAAAAAACTTTCGGACTCATTTTTTGGGGGAGTTTTGTTTTTCTGAATATTTTTTTTCTGTTTTACTGAATATTTTTTCTGTCATAAAAAAAATATTCCGACTGCTGTATAAACTATACGGTACACGTACAGATGAGACAATTACAGCTCATAGGCAAGTGCCTATGAGTATTAGGCCAGTATAAGGCCGGAGGTGGGTGGGGGTTTTGTTGTTGTTTTTTTAACAAGGAAAAAAAAAAAAAAAAACGGCACAAACCACCACCCCGCCTCCGGCCTTATACTAACTGCCTACGAGCTGCATATGTCTGCTTGCGAGGTGGGAGTAACAAGATGGCCGCCCTGTGACTTCAACGGCTTGCACTGGCGTGTATGGGCTATCGACTATCCAGTCATATGTACAGGTCAGTGGTCTGCAACAGATCCCTTGGAGTTCAGAGGCCCAAAAAAAAAATTACTCTGAAAAACAGAAGTTGGTGCTCTGTTTTTTGGAATATTTTTTTTCAGTTTTTTTGAATATTTTTTTTCCTGTTTGTCTGAATAATATTTTTCCCCTGTTTTTGTGAGTATTTTTTTTCTGTTTTTCTGAATTATTTTTACCCTGTTCTGATTTTTTTTAATGACAGAAAAAAATATTCAGTAAAACAAAAAAAAATATTCAGAAAAAAAATACTCAAAAAAAACAAAAAACAAAGCTCCCCCCAAAAATTTGTCAGAAAAAGGTTGTTTTTTTTGGGGGGGTTTTTTCTCAACCGAATGCATTACGCTTATGTAATATACAGTCCTAACATGCTTCTAAAAAAAAATTACGTGACGGCTCGTAACTCAAAAACCTAAGTTGGGGCAGAGTCACTCTATTACTGCAAATTATCTTACTTTTGTTAACTCTCTACTCCCAACAAGTTCAAACATGCCTGACTGGTTCTGAATGTCGGCCATTTAGCATAGACGGGTGTGCTTTTACCTGACACTACTGTATTATTGACCACAATACTGGCCTGCGCGTGCCCGGTAACCCAATCCGCATGAGGGGAGGGGACGGCTTGGCGCATTGCTAGGAGGCCACGCACGCGTGCCTTACACGCGCCGGGGTTAATCACGCTGCTATTATCCAGCCACGCGCCGGGCCCGCCGAGCGAGGCGCGCGCTCGATGGCAGCAGCTGCAAATATGGCGGCCGCAACAACAATAGTGACAGCTGTCTGCTATTGAGAGCGAGCATCTGTTGCCCGCTAAACTGGCTGCTTACCGTCGGCAGCCGCGCGGTAATGTCGGAGCCCCGCCAGTCCCGCTCTGCGCAAACAAACCCCTCAGCAGCTGGGTTGAGATCAAATGAGTGGCCAAGTGAGACACATGAACATTTCTGCTTGTGGTATTTATAAAGACATCAAGCGTGACCTAGAATGTTATGCATGTCGGGAGAAGAAAACTACTTGTTTACATATTTGACTTACAATTTCAAAACGCAACAACTGGAGCTTTATACTGATGGATATGTTCTATTTGTTCCGTAGCCATCTGTCTGGAAGGCTGCAGCGAGAGGAACGGAAACTGCTCCAAACCTGGCGAGTGTGTGTGAGTATTGAAACTCAGGCCATATTATTAGGTACAAGAGCCAATACAAAAAGTCTCAAGATGTAAAAATCAAATCGAAAACGAGCATAATTTATACATTTGAGTCATTCAACTGTACATGTGTACCCAACGGTTTGGCTGTCGTGTTTTATTTCCCAAATATCCCAAACAAAACAAGCGCAGTATTACATTCATAATGTTAATGAAGTGTTTTTTCAGCATTTAAATCACTTTTTGCACTCCTATCATACTCAACACCGGCTAAAGTTCAACGAGCCTCTGCAAATCCCTCAGATCTCCCCTACCCATATTCACTTTACTCCCAGATCATATTTTGCCCTCTTTTTGGCGACACAAATCCATCACTACCCCGACCAGGAATGAGGTTAAAACCCTTTGGGATGCTCAAACAGCATCGTTAAGCCGTTCCCACAACCCCTCTCACTCGGCAAGCAGATCATAATAACAGAACATCTCAATGGATTTTGTTATTTTGATATGTTTATATGTCCTGGGGTGAAATTCATCAATATTTTGACCCTCTCATGTAGCCAAAAAAGACAAAATATCAGAAAGGCCTTAAAGTATGATGTGACTCTTAAATACACTAATGCACTGTGCAGGTGTACCGAATATTTTGGAAAGTGCTAAACTCCCCTTGTATTGGACTTTGAACACACAAATATCACCAGGCATGCAGCTGTCACGATAAAACTACAGAAGGGTTATCAGCCTATATGACAGATGATATTGGGAAAATAGTGGAATATTAAACATCTAAGATGAAAAATACTAGATATGACAGAAATACCAGGGAAAAAAAAAATAACGAACTTAGATTAAATGAATTACAAGCTGAAAAAAAATACTGGGGAAGGAAATAAAAACAATACATAAAAAAAAAAAACTATGGAAAAAACATGGAAGAAAAAAAATACAAAATCTGGCAAAAATTTAAATAAAAAAAAAATAGATCAATATTTTCTTAATATATATATATTTTCTCTCCACAACTTTTAGACAAAGAATAAAACAAATTGCGCAGTAGGTAAAAATATGGCGAGTACTAACTGATTTCCATTGGATTTTTTCACATTTATAGCCTGGAAGTGTTTTTCATACTAATATTTCTGCTGCGTTAGCGTAGGTTAGCCTCATGTGATACACTGACGCCTTCCGATTTGTTTGCACATTAAAAAATTATACAATTCAATGATTTGTTATTGTAACTATGAGACTGAACTTTTTATCGCCCCCTACAGGTGTCGAGATGGCTGGCAGGGCACCTTCTGCGATGAGTGCAAGAAGTACCCGGCATGTAAGCACGGCACCTGCCAGCTGCCATGGCAGTGCAACTGTCAAGAGGGCTGGGGTGGCCTATTGTGTGACCAAGGTAAGGACACACACACAAACACACACACGCAGTGGTCCACTTTCAAAGACACTCTCATGTTGCGGGCTTTTCATTTGGATTAGCCGAAGCGCATTAGTTAAATTGGGTTTCCGCCCGAGTGTCCCCTCACTCATTATACACATGCAGGGATGGAAGGGATAAACTTTCTTTCCAGTCGTAAATAAACACTCACCTCTCACTCCTCGTCTTCCTCCATCGCCGCTAAGATCTGAACTTCTGCACGCATCACCATCCCTGCGTGAACGGCGCCACCTGCATGAACACGGGCCAGGGCAGCTACACGTGCACTTGCATGCCGGGCTTCACGGGCGTCAACTGTGAGCTGGAGATGCAGGAATGCGACAGCAACCCCTGCCGCAATGGAGGGATATGCACGGTAAGTTTTAGTGACGTTTTTGTTAAAAAAAAAAATACCTCAAGGTAGAACAATTACAGACTAGTTTTTTAAGGTTTGTTGAAATTAGCCTGCTTTGAGGAGTGTGGTCTTCCCTCATGCAAATTAGCCACTGCTCACTGTTCCTACCAGGAGCTAAGGAGTCAAAAAGAGTGCAAAGAAAGCTGAGATTGTACTGTCACTCGTTGACTATAATTGTCATCCATATATCTGGCACATACAGCGGACGTGCATATAAAGTATACCACAATCCAGCAAACTTCAAAGCAGCTCGTTTTGGGACAAACGAAGCTACAGAAAAATGACTGGTTGGGCACGCACACCAGAGGCCCTGCTATTTATACAAACAAGTCAAATCAATTTCTCCAAAATACATGGTTATCTTTGAAAATCAAAAAAAGCACAATGGCAAATCAAGAAAATTAGTTTGTTTGTTTTTCCACATTTCACACTGATAAAAAAACAAAAAGTTAACAAAAATAAAACCATTTGTGATGGGGATAACTGTGGCCAATCAAAGAAGACAAGCCAAAGAAATGCTGTTTTTTTCCATTTTCCGATAAATGCGGGCCTCCCCCCAGGGCCAAGTCCTAACTCCATCAGCAGCAGAGTTTTAAACCATGAACAAATGTTTATGCATGGATTGGACTAGAAGCTTAACAAATGTTATTTACAATCCAACTGTTTTGTTTTGTTTTGGTTTTTAACTCATTCACTGCCAGCCATTTTAGAAAATTTCAACATTTTCAATACCCACGCGATATTGCGTTCAAATGATTACCGGTGGTTGGGCGTCAGTAAAGCTGTTTCCAAGTTTGACATTTACAGTGGAGCATAATCAGATTCTCCCCCATCTATCCCCACTCTAAAATGTATAATTGGCCAGTATACTTGTCAAAGCCAGTAAATGAGTTAATGCGTGCAGTATCGTAACCCTGAGGTTAGCACATCTACCATACACATTCTAAAAATGCACAAGTTAGATTGAACGAGACTCTTAAGACTCTAAATTGTCTATAAGGTCGGAATGTGAATGGTTGTCTAGATCTGCCCTGCGATTGGTCAACTTAGATCACCTCCAGCATTTGCACAAACTTAATGAGGACTAGCGGTTTAGAATGGATGTCTTCGATACACTGACTGAAGCTAACATTGCACCTCTATTCCTAGAACCTGGAGAGCGGCTACATGTGCTCATGTCTGGAGGGCTTCGAGGGCTCCCACTGCGAGCACAGCTTGCTGACGTGTGTCGATTCCCCCTGCTTCCACGGTGGCAAATGCTGGGAGAAGGACAACGGTCGCAGCTACATGTGCGAGTGTCCCCGTGGCTACACCGGCCTCAACTGCGAGAAGAGAGTGGACAAGTGCACGCCGCTTCCCTGCGCTAATGGTACGACCTTCCTCCCCCTTTTCCACCACCGATTCCTGCAACTGGAAGCGTGTGGAACAACAGGATTTGCCGGGAAGTGGGTGTCTATTGTCCTGCTTATAAACAGTCGACAGACCTGAGCTACAGCTTGTAAATGTCACCGCAGCCTGCGGTGGTTCTTGTTGATGAAGGGGGGGTCGGGACAAATTTCTTGTTTTACTAAAAGGCGGAATTGTTTCTTTGTGGGGAGAACAATCACAGCTGTGTGGTCGCGTAGCTGAGTGGAGGCAGATGTGCAAACTGAGGCCTCCTCGTGGGAACGTTTCTCGACACTTGTTGAGAGAGTTCACAACTCAATTTCAATGTACTTTGAAGACCGTTATTTTGCCCAGAAATATCATCTTAGATTAGAGAAGTTTCTACACTTGCAACTTTTGTTGGCTCGGGCAAATGTCTTTCTTTCTGTTGATTGAAGTGTGGAAGAACTTTAGAACCCTTACCTCATACCCATCAGAAACGTTGGGATGAACTACAACGGAGATTGTAAACCAGGTGGACTCTGAAACACAGAACAAAGGCATTACATAAGAATGGAACCCAGAGAAGAGTGGTTCAGTACACCATCAGACCTTTACGAGTCATGCATTGGTATCCACAAAGATATAGAAGCGACCAACATTCCAAAAAAAAACAAAAAAACATTGGTTACCAGAGTCCAATCTGTGTAGACTTGACCTTAAGGGCCTGACACTTTCTCTTCCTGTTTTCTGTAGGTGGTCAGTGCCTGATCCACAGTGGCACGCAGGTGTGCAGCTGTCGCGCAGGATTTACAGGCCAGCGTTGTGAAATCAACATCAACGAGTGCGCCGGGAACCCATGCATCAATGGTGCTACTTGCCTAGACCGGATCAACGACTACACCTGCGCATGTCCCCCGGGGTACAGTGGACGCAACTGCGACCGGGTCCTCGATGAGTGTCCCCTCCATCCCTGTCTCAACGGGGGCGTCTGCACCAGTAAGACCCCGGCAACTTGCGTCTGTCCACCTGGCTTCACCGGGCCCAGCTGCGAGTTCTTCGCCGCCGTGACTTCTCAAGTGGGGGAGAATCAAGATGGCTTCCAGTGGGTGGCAGTCTCTCTGGCTGTGGGGCTAGTGGCACTTTTGGTACTGCTTTGCATGGTGGGCTTGGCCCTGAGGCACATTCACCGGCAGGCCCAAAGGCAGAGGGAGGACATGGAGACCATGAACAATGTGTCCAGCGCTCAGCGGGATAACCTCATACCGGCGTCGCAGCTAAAAAACACCAACCAGAAAGTCAGCCTGGAGGTGGACTGCGACTCAGAGAAGTCGAACTTTATCCATAAAAACTATCACTTGGACCCTTACAGCTCAAAAGCAAAGGAATTTAAGGACGATAAGTCGCAAGAAGACAAAAGTCTTATTTATGACAAATGTTTAGAAGACAAAAGACCTTTGAGTAGAGTATGCAGGTAAGACAACTATTGAATTGTGAAGTCTCTGGTACTATTTCTACTAGTAACGCAGAAGAATACATGTGCAAGGATTTCAATATGTTTCTTGTTAAAGCTGCTACGTTTGTGTCCACAGTGAAAAGCCAGAGTGTAGGATATCAACAATATGCTCGTCCAGAGACTCCATGTACCAGTCGGTAGGCCTATTCGTTATAGCCGACGCAAGGAGGGAGTGCGTTATAGCGACAGAGGTAAGCTGCACCACTCTCATGCAAGTTCTAATTCAACTGGGTCATAGCAAGGGATTGTAAACTGGTTGTAGAGGTGACAGAAGGGAGGAAAACAGTCTGACAGAACAAAAATGTTGTCCTGTTCTAATTTGTGAACATTGCTGTAAGGATCCACGCTAAACGTGTTGCCATTGTTCACACTAAAATAAAGACAAGCCCGTGAATCTTTATGAACACGGTTGGAAGACTAATAGCATCCGTTCCATCAAGCCTTAAAAGTGTTTTCCTGAAGACATTTTGTCTTCTCATTCCGATAACAGACTTACTAGCCTGCCATGCTAATCCCTTTGAGGGCGTCGTGACTCGTTGTTTACAAGTAGAACAGTAAAATAAAGGAAAAAGCTGATGAATCCTGATGAAATGTTTCTGAGAAAATGAGTTTCATCAGGAAAATCCTGCAAGTGTTCTTTTCTTGAAGACATTTCATCATTTCATTTCAAGAAGACTGTCTTGGTAGCATCCATGCTAATGCCTCTGAGGGCGGTGTTGTTTACAAGTAGAGCAGTAAAATAAAGGAAGAAGTGGGAACATGCGTTTCATCAAGAAAAGCCTGCAGTGTTCTTTCCTGCAGACATTTCGTCATCTCATTCCGATAACACTGCCTGGCTAATCCGTTTGAGGGTGTCTTCGTTTACAGGTAGAACTGCAATGCTCTTCTTTTTCGGATGTCATTTTGTTGACCCAGTCTGATAAAAATGCCATTATCGCGCCCGCACTAATCTCTTTGAGGGTGGTGTTGTTTACAAGTAGACCAGTAAAAGAAAAAGACAATAAGGAAGGCAGCATAGCGTGGTAAAGTCGGTTGGAAGACTGCCAACATCCGTTCCATCAAGTCAAGCCCGCAATGTTGTTTTCCTGATTGTCATCTTGTTCCGATTAAAAAAAAAAAAAAAAAAAAAAAAAGAATCCATGCTTGCATCCACACTAATTCCTTTGAGGGTGTTGTTTTCAATTTGAAGATTAAAGGAAGAAACCAGTGTATCAATCAAGAAAGCCAGAAAACCTACCATAACATTAGAGATTACCAAGTCTAGCTAGCTCTGGAGCGAAAAATGGCAACAAAAAAGCTGATTATGGCCAATCATCGTTGGAAAAGAAAAAAAAAGGTTTTCCAATTATTTAATGTATCAATCAGGATTTTACTGAATTTTTCATAGCGAAATACATGCATATTAAATGACAAAAATATGGCTAATTGAAGTGTTGGGTATCTTTAAAAGATGCTAAACGGACTCAGGATTGCTCCGCCCTGGCAGAGGTCTGCATTCTGCCATATGAGTCGTTGATTTAATATCTTAGATGGACCATATTTCATGATAGGAAACATGATTTTTGAATTAATTGTGTTCCATTGTGTCTCAACTCAAGCCGACTTCAAATAAAAAGCAAAACCACAGTTATGACCGGGGAACACATGCATGGGCCAGTTGGGCCCCAGGAGTGCTTTGTTGATATTTCCAGATCAAATTAAGATAAAACAAAAAATTAGTGTATTTTTTCCAAGAAAAACTGTTGCTTGGACATTCTGAATGAATCTCTTTTTATGACGCAACACTTTTTGAGCTGAACTCATCTTCATGTTAATTAGAAATCAACTGCAGATCTGAAAGACTAGGTTTAATCTTACTGACGTCCTCTCCTTTTTCCATTGCAGGTTTAAAACGAGTGGCGTAGAAGACGCAGAAACACAATCGAAGCAGAATTGGAACATTCTGGATTGTTTACAATACCGAGAAGAGACTTGGAGGTTGTTTTCCCCCCCGTGTCAATCGCTGCTCTCTGGAAGACTTGAGGACACGACAGAGGAACATTTTAACTTATCTCTCGGAGGCGAAGGTGGATCGCCTACAAGCCACTCGTTTCCTGGCCTTTTGTAATAATCACCATCATGATGATAACTTACAGCCAACCAATCAGTGAACGTTGCCTGAGGTTGTTTCTTTTATTAGTCCCGCCTCACTCATGTCAGTCACTCCTGCCACCTTCGCCTTCTATGCAAAAAAAAAAAAAAAAAAAACTCAGGGTCAACACCCACAATCCAACGTCACAAACAGAGTAATGAATGTTTGAACGTCTTCGATTTAGAGATTTACATGCAGCCCAAGTTCACTAGAAGCCTTAAAAACAGGGGTGTTGGGGTGGGCGGGTTAAAATGCTCAATTTGTGCCCTTGTCTCCTCTTGGATTGTTTGCACTAGAAAAATGACAAATGAAGAAAGTACTTTTCAATCAGCGAAGACTTTCAGCAGTCAAACGTACGCATAGAAAGTGTTTCTATGCAACCCGAACGAGACAAACGCAAAAAGACTCACACCACAACTGCCTGCCTGCCTATGAGACAGTTCATAACTTCGGAACCACTAATGTAATTGTTTTTTTGTTTTTTGTTTTTTATGATTTCCAGAGTTTAATTTAAATATGACACAGTGCTCTTTATATGTTTTATAATATTATTTTGTATATAATGCATATTTATAAGGACCAAACTTCTGAGGAATAAACTTTGTGAAACTGTTTTAAGATATTTGAGGTGTTTGATGCTCACATGTGCTTTGTGTTTATTGCTTGTCTGTGGAGGATCAATTTTAATGACCACCAGAATCAGGAATAAACGCGACCGGGCTTGTGAATGTGGAATCCAGCTGCGCATCACATCACATGCTAAGATTTGTTGGGACATGGAGGGGAGACACAAAGCAAAGACTCCCACTCTCCGTCCCTCCTCATTTCCTGACTGCCGCATCACTACTTTGAGTAATTCCTGGAAACGCCTTTGGCTCTCGTCCCACCCTGTGTTCTCTCCGCGGACCCCTCAAATTGGCTTGAAATTCAAATCCGTTTCCATGGAGACCAGGCTCCCTCGAGCTGAAAACGGTGAAACAAAGCCCGGCCCCACCTCTCGTAATGCTCTCACGCACGCGTCACCCCGAAAACAGATGCTGCAAAGGGGGATAGAATTGGGGGGAATAAAAAAAAAAAAAAACAGCAGCATATGCCAGATCTCAAGCACCCATAAAATAACACACGCTTATGAATGCACACTCCCCAACTGGCGGCCTCCCCCTCCAGGGTTAAGAGTGATATTTTACTACCGGCTTCTGTACCACCCACTCTGGGGCAAACAAAGCTGGGTGGAGAGGGCCTGGCACTGGGGGTGTCCCCTCACCAGAGGGGAAGGGGCGAAGGGGCGGGCTTTACACCAGATGGGAGGCAGCGCATGTTCCATAAATCCTCCGTAATAACAAAAACATCTCTGTTTTGTGTACTCTGACATTTGGGAATATATTGAGTGTCCTATGAATACATTTCACCGTCCAATTCAGCCAATAGGATGTCAAATTTGGTCAAGGGAGGTTCCTAATGCAGCAAGAAGCTAATGTTGCAGTTTACGTTGTAAACTTGGGCAGTTAATTCATTTCATGTTCATATGTCAGCACAGTTAGTTTTGTTTATGTTTTATTAATTTTTTTTTAGCAGTTTTTGAAGTTCAAAACATGACCACACTGACATTATTACTCATGTTAAATTATCGAGTCAGAAATGGGATTTGTCTGAAAAATTAATTAATTAGTTTAATTAATTAATGCCGAAAAACCCAGATGTTTTTATCCATCTCAGGGGTGGGTATTTTGCCACTTGCTGTCAACTGAAAATGACATTTGTTCCGGGCTCCGGTAACAACCAATCACAGCTCAGCGCCAGAAAATCAGCCGTAAAGTGTGAGCCTTAAGTGGCAAAACGGCCGCCTCTATGATGGATGAAAACAGGTGCTTAACCCATATTCCACAAATGCAATATTAATTTTAAAAAAAAATGTCATGTTTCGAATAGTGGGGCAACATACAACATTATTGTAACAAAAAATTTTGCGTTGACTTTCTCTTTCCGACTGAGTCAAAAAAAAATAATAAAATCATCCTGACAAATAACATGATGACATAATGACATCTGTCTAGTTTTATACTCAAGTTGTGTTATTTCTTTTTACCATTCACGGTCTGTGTTTCCAAACTGGTCCCCATTGTAGAGTGACGTCACTTGTAGTCCGTCAGTGAAGTCGGCGTCGTTTTTTTTCACCAACTTTGCAAGTGGGATTTCCGAGTTCAAGGGGGTGTTCCCGTGCACACTTCCTGGTTTGAACTCTGAAAAATACGACTTCCGACCATCCTCGAATGCAGCAGAAAATCCCTAAAAAAACACACACAAAAAAACAGGACGCAAATAAACTAAAACGAAACATAGCTTAACAACCCGACTCTGAAACACGCCGGACCAAGTACTGGTGTATAGGCTACACATAACTTACTTTTTCCCCCTCATATTCTTCTCCTCTGGTCCTTTGTAAATAAGTGTCACAAAAATACAAAACATGCTTTATGCTCACTGATCTGAAATCTCAGGAAAATTGCTGATGTATAACATGGTGATGGCTTACATAAACATCAGGTTTTCACCCAAATCTTGAGGTTCCACAACAGTCCACATCTACACACGCACCATCACACAGCCATCGTCGCACACAACACTGCCAGGCAATTTCATTGTATTATAATCACAGCATCCTGTTTGTGACTCGCTGACATCAGTTCCTGTTTCCTCTTTGATTAAAACAAAAAAATAATAAAATAAATATGCAGAGCATGCCGGCAAGGGCCGACTGATTTTCTCACGCACAAGTTTTTTTTCCCCTTCTCCCCAGGAAGCGACAGTGCAAACAGGCAGACTAATTAACTCCTGTTGTGAAGGGGGAATCTGACGCTGTGCATAAGTAGAAGTCTCATCAATTATCACTAGGTGTCAGTAATGAGCCCATGCACTTTTTTTTTCTTTTTGTTTTTTATACAAGCTGTGCATGTTTTTCTTGGAGCATTATCATCTTTACAAATGCAAAGTTGTGATTCAACCCTTGGAATGGATCTCAAGTGTCCAGTGAGCGAGTGTGCATTAAAGCTCAGACTAGACATCAAACGGGTCACACACACATACTAATAATTTAGCATGCTAAACCCCTGGGCATTATCTTATTTTGAAATGACTTGGTCAGAACCATCAAAAAGCCCAAAACGGGTCACAATAACGCCTAAGGGAATATATAATTTAGGAAATGTTCTTCCACTTTCCAGTCAAAGTCAGCAAAGAACTGAGTTTACAAAATATTATCCTAAATGAATCTCTCTTTCAATATGTATAGGATGTTTCCTATACTTCCAATGTGTCAGATGCTGACATACTAAATGAACATCTCACACATCATGGACATGGGACAACCAGTAGAAGTTTTGTGGTGGGCATCTTGTTTTTCTAGTTAGGACGAAAGCTTTCAAGGCTTACCTCGGGAGTGCATTTGGTCTAAATATGTTTTAATTACAGTGGCTTAATGATAGGCCATGCTGCAGTGGTTATTTTGCAAAGACCCAGCAGACTTCAAGGGCCCAAAAAAATCTGCCCCATTAATGTTTGTAAACTGATTAACCATCCAAAGTCCATGGAATGTAGGCAAATAATTCAGAAGTTTCGGAGAGACAACAAAAAAGGCAACTGTAGTTAGGAGGCTATAAATATTTGATTGCTAATACACCTCTGAGCCAGTAACTGTAGCTAGTGCAAAGTGCTTGGATTTTTTTTTATTTTTTTTTTATTAACAGTACAAGATTTTAATCATGGCCCTAACATTAGTTATCTGGGGTTAACTTTTGTACAACACTAGTGTCAACAAGGTATTATTCCTTTCATACAATGTTCATTTTATTTTGGTTGTACAGTACTGCTGCAATTGCATCATCTCCAGGTTTGGTAAATGTATACCTCTCTATCAATTAAACACTTATCTTTGTAAATGCAAAGTTTTGATTTTTGATTAGATTAGAATGAAATGCATTACTGATAAATGTCCAGTCAATTTCACTGCTGACCACCAATAAAAGGCCCCAAGTGCCTGTTGGATGCTAAAAATAAAACATTTTTATTTTTTTTTATTTAATATGTCTATGTTCTGCAGCTTAATGTCTACAAAACAAATCTGATGCAATGTCTCAGTGTGTTGCTTGCAGTGCTCTGAAACGTTGAGAAAATCTTGCATCAGCCGCACAAAACAGTCATGCAGCCAGAGTGACAGCGCAGTTAGGCAATCATACTTCGAATTACCTTGAGTGACAGCTTATTAGCCAATAACGTTAGGCCGGAGGGCGTCGCTTGCGCAAATAATTTCAACCTATAAGATCTCGGATTTGGTCGAAGGCCAGTCCAATTTCAGCACTAAGGAAGATGATTGGGTACACTTCAAAAGCGATGTGACTATAGTCATTGTTATTGGTTTGAATGGTAACCTACCCCGCCTACACATGCTGACGTGTATAAAAACGCGAGTGCGCCTTCGTGAGGCGGTCGACTGTCGAGAAAACGCCGTCGGACAAGACAGAATACCCGAGACGAAGATTTCCGATAACTTACCATTATTTAAATTATCACTAGGTGCGTCTTTAATTTTGCATGAAGCCGGCTGATCAGCTGGCCGAAAGCGCTTGACTTTATTTTTTTGTTCGACGCGTCGTTAGGCCCCGAGTGGCTAGCGCTACCATGGATTTTTAAAAGGCACTATGCGGCAACTGTAAATGCAAATGGCCATGCATCGGCAAAACCCTCTGCGCACCCGCGTCCTCGCAACTGCCAAGCAGTTGGGCTCCAGTACCGCTCGCGGTATACCATCGAGCCAACCGGTACCGCTGTTGCTGGACCGGAGGAAGCTAACGTTTGTAGCCAGCTAGTTTAGCGCGAAGCCTGTAGCGATTCCATCCATACATCGTCTTGTTCGTAAACGTCGTGCATAAACAAGCAAAATGAAGCCTCAAGACATTCTGGCCGCCAAGAGCAGCAGCAGCAGCCTGTGGATCTTCGGCTACGGCTCGCTGGTGTGGAGGCCTGACTTCAAGTACAAGCAGAGCAAAGTGGGCTACATTCGAGGCTACAAAAGACGTTTCTGGCACGGTGACAACTTCCACCGCGGCAACGACGAGTTTGTAAGTCTTAATTTCATATAATTTTTTTTTGTGCATTTTTTTCTCAAGGGCGTTGTCTAATGTGAAACTTTTCTCTCTACAGCCCGGAAGAGTGGTGACGTTGATTCCAGAGGATGACGTAAGTAGCCATACTTCCGCTTGCATGGCCATATATGGTAGTGCTACCATTTGTGGGGACAGAAAATTCTATTTTGATGCCTCAACTAGCTTGACGTTACTTTCTAAAAATCAATTTAATATACCAATACAACAATATGCAGCAAACTTGGTTTATAATTTAAGCCTCAAAATTCCTCTCCCACATACTCGTAGTCATTTAAACACAAAAACAGGAGGGAAAAAAGCCACACTTTGGTAGCTATAGAATATAAAAACTTATGCCTAAAGTTACCCTTGACACATTTTAATTAAAACATATGAACACAAATTACATGCATAAAGTGCATCAAAATAATTATTAAAAACCCTTCTATTGAGATTTTCCTAGAAACTTTTTCCTCACAACACTAAAAGTTTAGACAGAAAAAGCTGTGCTATACCAAACTGCTAATCCGTTAAAAAAAATGGGGGGGGGGGGGGGTTAACATCTGTATTTGACGGTGTTGTCTTCACATTCCAGGCAAGCACATGGGGCGTGGCCTTCGAGGTGTGCGGCGCCCAGGTGAAGGAGGCCCTCGAGTACCTGAACGTGCGCGAGGCGGTGCGTGGCGGCTACGTCACCGAGGTGGTGGCCTTCCACCCAGATGAGGGCGGCCCCTCGGTGCCGGCGCTCCTGTATATCGCCACCGCCGACAACCCCCTGTACCTGGGGCCCGCCGCGCCGGAAGAGATCGGCGCCCGCATCGCCGTGTGCGAGGGCCGCACGGGCCACAACCTGGAGTACCTGCTGCGGCTGGCCGCCTTCATGCGGACCAGCTGCCCGCACGTGCACGACCAACACCTGTTCGCCGTGGAGGCGGCGGCGCTGACCACGGTCTCCTACTTGTTGGAGGCCCAGTAGCTCAAACGCAAAACCGAGGCTTGTCTACTAGTTTGTGTCCATTCATCAAATAACACTAAGCATTATGACATCATTGCACTGTAACACTGAACCTTTTTGTTTTATTTTGCACCGTTCTATGTTAAGTTATACACATGCATTAAAACAAATGGTGACAAAACAAAAATAAAAATTGAAAAACAAAGCTATATTGTGTTTTGTTTTTTTAAATGGGGTTATACACATGATACTGCATAACTGCAACACATTTGACAAACTGACTTTCTGTAATACAACTATATTTGAAGCTGCTTTCAACATTGGTGAGGGTTAAAAATTAATATGATTTAAAAAAAAAAAAATGCCAAAAATTCAAATTATTCGACTCGTGTACTGTTCTCATCTCAATGAGGGGAAAACGGAAATTGTGGCATTCGCTCCAATGAACATGACTTGGGTTCCCCAATATGTCCGCCCCTCTGCCGCCAGCCTTAGCATCATTGACTGTGATTTTAAAATGTAATAAGCAGGTTCGTGCATTTGTTGAATCTAGTTTTTATCACCACTGTCTTTTACCTTTTTTTAAACTTTTAACAAGTCATGCAAGCTTTTATTTCCACTCGCCTGGATTACTGCAATGCACTTTACACAGGAATTAGCCACAATGCGCTCGTATCGCTTGTAGTTCAGAATTGCAGCATGATTTTTAAAAGGAACCAAAAAATAGGAACACAAATCGCCAATCCTTGAGTCTTTGCACTGGCTTCTTGTTAATTTTAGAATCGATTTTAAGACTCTTCCAAAAGCACTGAGGTCTGAGGGCCAGTTCCGGCTTGTGGTGTCCAAGACGAGACTGAAAACTAGGGGGATAGGGCTCTCTCTGTGGTTGGCTCTAAGCTGTGGAACAATCTGCCTCGCCGCATTCGAACTGCTATTTGAACTATTGTATTTTAGTATTTTGATTTTTTTTTTTTTTCGTATTTAAAGTTGGTTTTACCAGACTTTTTTTTTTGTAAAAATGTGCTATAAAAATAAAGGGGGTTGGATTGTTCTGTCTCAAATAATTTCCTTATGACACGCTTCAAAACACACCTGTCAGGTCTCTCAGAAAACATGAATAGCTGAACAAAATATATTTATATACATTAATAATTAAAGCATTTGCTTAACCGAGAATGAAGGCCACCACCATCAGGATTTGATTTATGCTCCCAAAGGTAAATTTAGGAAAGTAAATTTGAAATTTTATTTTTGCTAAATTGTTTTGCAATGAATGTTCCTTATGGTTTTGCATAGCTTTCTCAGCTTTCTCCGCCCCCCCTGCCGCCAACCAAACAGTTAACTTGTTCAAACATGCTCTATGAAAATGTCCCAACCAAAATGTATAGGCCTACTAATTGGAAAACTGTGTGTTCCTGTTTCTGAGATGTTTTTGTTTTTTAACTACACTTACCATATGTTTGTAGTTAGCGGGCTCTGTGGAGGTCCTCGTTGCGGTTGTCTGGCAGTTTCCTTTCGAAATAAACACAATGAATGTCCGAAATTATTGAAATTATGAGGTATTAGCATGCAAAATCGATAGATACTTGCCACCTTAAGTCACTAAAATGCATTCAAACAGTGTCTGAACGAACTATGTCGGAAATTAACTACTATTTAAAGCCCCGAAAGCAATTAAATAAAGAAATACGGTACAACGAACGAACCGGTCCTTACGCTTTAGACATTAAAATGCTTACCGAAGTCTATTTTTTTCTCTTTCTTCTTTAACCAAAATCTTTTTCCATAGAAAATGAGAGTTACAAACTGAACACACTACACAGAACTATGCATTCGGACACCTGGTGAGTGTAGTCAATTAATTAACTACCAAAGCAGCTTCACCGCCTGTTGAAAACAGCTGAGAATCGTGGGAAATGAAGTCCGTCATTTTGTTGAGTTCAAAACAAAACAAAACAAAACAAAACATTTAAAGGGTGTTTTGTATTTTTACCCTAATAGTTTTGTATTTTTATATATTTTATAATATGTTCAATGTTGTTATATTTATTTAAATGCTAAACTGGATTCAATAAGTCACATTTTGCTTTACGTGATAGCATTGCAGTACCACTAGTAGTTCATTTACTACAACTCCATCCAATTGTTAAGTCAAATAACAGAATGTTAAAGTCTCACAAAAGAGCTTATTTGCACACACGTTCCAAATATTTCCATGACTCAAGTCCATTGACATTAATAGTTTTGTAGTCCTTAGCTTGTTTTCTTGTTACACTGCAAATCAACATTATTGTCTTCATTACACGCCACACGACATTTTTAGCACTCTTTTATTTCCATGGGACTCTTCCTGTTAGTAAAATGACAAATTCATTTGTTCATAATACTGTACACGTGACCTATAAAAATAGACAGGCAGACTTGGGTGGGAAAGCCAGAGAGCATGCCGCCTTTGTCATTATGTACACATATTTATACATATATATATGATACAGGGATCATCTACTTGCTCTCACATTTTCAACACATGCCTATGACGGAAACTCACGCAACATAAAAAATAATCCATGTTCCTCAAGCACTGGAGCTGGCCCCAACAAAAATAAATCCATATATAGTGACTTCATTACAATGTACACAAGTTTTACAAGTGAACGTCCTATTCACAGTTATGGCAAATTGGCTACTCTAAACTGAAATAACTTAATTACTAGACCGCAAACTCATCGCATTTAATTCATTTTCTATTAGCAGCATTTCTCATTTAACCCTCATTTTAGAACATTTTTACACAACATATTGACAGAAAAATGTATAGAAATCCTGCTAGCATGAATGTTCGAATGTTAAGACCATGCTTGTCTTTACAGTTAAAAAAAACAACAACAAAACAACAGGAGCTTTATAAGAGAAAAGCTGCAGACATTTGGGAGTCGAAAGTGAAATGTAGGGTGATACGTGAATGGTAATTGTGAAATAAGATGATTGATAAAAAATGAGGGTCGCTGATGTACAAGGAAGGCGTGGCTCAGTGCATTGGACAGCCCTTGGAAATCAGGAGGCAAGTATTTAATCGCATTAAAAACAAGCTTGAAAGGTGTGTGATTTGTGGAGTCAAAACTGTGCTGTTTTTATTGGTTTAGGCACACGAGGGGGCGGGGGCGCGTTCGAGGATCACAGTGGGACAAGGTCAGTTGTGTTGTATAGTGGGAGCGCACTTGGAGGAGTGCATCATTGAGGTCCTTTGCTCTTCCTGACAAGCTGGTGGTGGCCGTGAACAAGTTGCTTGGCCGGGCTCGGGGTGGCCGCCACGCCTCCGCCCTTGGCCTGTGGAGACGAGCCTCTGGCGGATTTGAAGGCGGGGCTCGGGCCAGAACGACCTACAGAAGTCTGCAAGGGGTTAGACACGGCCAGGCCTGCTGGAAGAGGAGAGAAAATGTTGATTTCATTAGCTTTTATTTTATGTTGACCTTTTTATAAAAAAAAAAAAAAAAAAAAAAAAAAGTCATCATTTAGAACGGGTTTGAATAATATGTTGGGGATAATTAAATGACTGAATTTCTCATGGTGAAGTCATTAACTGAATATGTATTTATTTGGCTAGAGTTAGGTCTCAGTTTCCATCAAACTCACCTTTCGAAACGCTGTAGCCATACGCGGCGTACGCCGCCGCCGAAGCAGCCGCCGCGCCGGCCATAGCTCCCGCCATAGCCGCCGCTCTGCCCGCTGTTGACTTGCGTCCGCGCGCTTTGCCGCCGGACTTGTGCCCGCCCCCGGATCCTTTAGGGCGTCCTCGACTCCGGCCCGACCTCCCTCTGCCAGGGCTGATTGTGTCTGAGGTCAAAATACCTGAACAAGAGTGCAACATGTAGAATCAAGGATCCGTAATATTCCTTTATACTGATGGATGTAAACATAATTGAAAAAAACAAAACAAAACACACATTTATTTGTCTAATAATTGGTATTTATAGGTCTACATTTTTTCACTCAAATACTTGACCATTTTTTTGTCTACTATTTTTAGATTTTTTTCTGAATATTTTTCAAATATTTTAAAATATTTAGTATTTTTGGTTAAATATTTTTAAATGTTTCTTTTTCCAGGTTTTTTTTTTCTCCAAATAATGTTTGATTCCCCCTAAACCTCCCACCCAACACGTAGACACATTCACATTTTTTTTTTATCTAGTATTTGTAGATTAGAATATATAAATATATAAATACATATATATACATACATACATTTTTTTTTTATTATTATTATTTTTTTGAAACATTTATGTATTTTATTTTTGGTCTACTATTTTTAGATGTGTCTGTCTCCGGGGATTTTCCTTTTTTTTTTTTTTCCACAAAAAAAAAAAATATATATATTTTTTCTAACATTTGAATATTTTCATCTAATGTATTTATATTTTCCATAACATTTGTTACATTTTTTTTAATAGTATTTTGTAGGTTTATTTTTCCCAATACTTGGGGATATCTTTATTCATTCATTAATTGTTAATTTTGGGGGATTTTTTTTCTTAAATATACACATATTTTTTCATCTAATTTTTTTTTTCCCTAACATTTTGTGTTGTTTTTTTTCCCCCTGTTAAATAGTTCCCCCAATGTGTAGGTACAACAGTGGAACCTTGGTTAACATTTTTATTTCTTTTTTTTTATCTGTCCCGTTCCTGCATTTGGGAACTGACTTTTGTACATCGTTCTGCATCCACAGAAAAGAAAGGAACAAAAAAGGGAGCCTTTTCCATATTTACAAATATTTCTACAAATTCTCTTTCCAAATGTTGAGCTCATTAGACCAGAAGAGGTTCAGCCTACTTTGCTCTTTTGGGATGACTTTTGTTACCATGACGACCAAGGGTGAAGCTAGGGAGTGGCTACTACTTAGCCCTCACTTATAAAACTTGTAGTGTGAACGATGAACCGCGATTTAGCAGGGTACCTACCGTTCATGTTGTCCGAGACGGATCCGGACACGGAAGCGGGGGAGTTGGTGGCACGCGAGGACAGCGGCTCGTCCACGATGACCAACATGTCGTTGCTGCTTTCGTCCGCCTCGGCGTCCGGCGGCAGAGAGCCGGGCTGGAGCTCACTGCTCAGCGAGATCTGGTGGCCGAAAGGAGCACACAGAGACATACACACAGGCTGGGGGTCAGGATACATACGTAGGGGATAAGGGGGGCAGGACCCGGTACATTAACTCATTCACTGCCAGTCATTATAGAAACTTTTTACATTTCCAATACTCACGTGATATTACATTCAATAATTATATATAAACCGAATCTACCAAATAACAGAATAGACTCCCTACTTTTTGTCCCGTCCCGTTCTTTTATAATTGACAGCAGAAAAATGTAGGTTTGCCAAAATACAGCCATTTCTCCCATGGACTCTGAAACTGTGTTTATTTCCTATAAAATGGGGCTATGATGTCATCTACCGGTGGTTGGGCATCAGTAAAGTTGTTTCCAAGTTTGATATTTACAGTGGAGCATGCTCAGATTCGCCCCCATTTAGCACCGCTCTAAAAAATACAATTGACAAGTATACTTGTCAAAGGCAGTGAATGAGTTAAAAGGGAGTAATTGACCCGTAGAGGGGATGGTATAGGTAGCAAAGAGGATAACATCAAGACGATGGGGGAAGGAAGTGAGAAGCAAAGTTTTCAAGCACAAGATGCCGAATGAGACACGTGAGGTGAGTTTGTAGATGTGAGTCATGACTTAGGGCTCGACCGATACCGATCAATTACCAGTTAATCTTATTTAAAAATATATATTTAATGCATGAAATTGTGTTCCCACAGCATTTGTGTGTGAATATTCGTTATTTGAAGGAAAAACAGTCCCGAACTCAATGCTAACTTCCTGATAGGATTTCATTTTTAGGATTCGCGTTAGGCTCGCGATGTTTTAACAAACGAAGCATGTTTTGTATTTTTATTCTTATCATCATGTGTTGAGTTTTATAGTTACCTCCAACTGGGGTGTCATTAAACAGCTTAAAGGACGCTTAGGGACTACAGAATAACCAGAATAACATACGCTACACACTTGCTAGTTGCTAACGCTACGCAAGCAAAATGGTGCATTCAGGGTACTTTTACAGTGTCGGAAACGTCGGTTATCTTCGATGATAAAGTTTTTAAGGGGAAAATAATCGGCCATTTGCCCCCCGATGTTTGAAGGGCAATAATCGGCTGATTATAATCGGCGGCTGAGTAATCGGTCGGGCCCTAGACTTGACACCTTACCTCGCTAAAGGGACTTGGCATGGCCGAGTCCATCTCCACGCTGATGAAGGAGTCGTCGCCGTCCGCTGACAAGTTGGAATTGTCGGCAGAGGGCGCGTGCACGATGACCAGGTTGGCCTCCTTCCTCCTCTTGCTCTCACACTCCTCTGTCTTCTTCTGTCATGCAAGAAAAAAAAAAAAGTCCATTATATCAGCTAACTGTCCAGATTGTGTGGACATCGGATATATGATTCCCCGGAGGAGGACGACTAACAACTCCCTGACCTCACATGTTGCTTCGCCATGAGCCAAAATCACTCATACACCCTCAAGAACAACATTTTAACAGGCCGCCATGAACCCCGAGAGCCTGAGCACTTGGAATTCAACCACCATTTTAATGAAAAATACACCTCATGGTAACAAGGTTGACCCGTTTCAAAGAACACCAGGACAACAAATCAGTTTGCGAAGTTGCTGTTGTCGACTGAAAATGACATCACAGTTCCTCAGGACTCAGGTAACGACCAATCACATCTCAGCTTCAGAAAATAGGTGAACTGTACATTAAATGACCTTCCATTCCAATGAAAAATTGCCAAAATTACTTATCTTAACTCCACATGGAAATTTATTGGAAATTTCCCAACCCTAGCCGCCATACCTTCTCAGCATACTTTTCCCTCTTCCTCTTGCGCTCCTTCACCTTGCTGCTCTCCTCTTGCTGTCGCTTCTCCTCCTGTCTCTGACGCACTACACATAGAAACGTGGATTTAAGAAAAACAAGATCTCTGCATGGGTTTGTTAAAGATTGAAAAAAAGACAACTCACATTTCTTCTCAAGCTCGTCATCATCCAGGAGCAGGCTGACCACCTCCTTGGGCTTCAGCGTGTCAGGTTTGAAGTTACCTCCGGATATCACCACCCTTTGAATCTAACCACAGAGAAACTTTCAAAATGTAGCACTTAACCAGCGAGTGGTTAACATCTCCTTAGTTCCAAACCTCGCTCTTCTCTTTGGCCCGCTGCAAAATACGCTCTTCGATGCTCCCCTGGCAGATGAGTCGATAGACGGTCACCTGCTTGGTCTGACCCAACCGGTGGGCCCGGTCCATGGCCTGCTGGTCCACGGTGGGGTTCCAATCGCTGTCGTAGAAGATGACCTGGAAGAAGACGAGGAGGAGGAAGAAGGCTGAATCAAGAGATGTTCCAAGCTAGCTGCTAATAGCTATGTGTTTGTCTTTTGTACAGCAGGGGTGTCAAACTCATTATTGTCGCAGGCCATATCCACAAAAAAAAAAAAAAAAGACTTTTAGTGCAAATGTGACTTACAGTGTCGGCAGCGGTCAGGTTAATGCCGAGTCCGCCGGCTCTGGTGCTGAGCAGGAACACAAAGATGTCCGTCCTAATTGGAGACAGTGAGATGAGGAGGACGAGAAACTTAAAATTGTATTGAACGACTTTTTGGATTTAAGGGAGAACACTACGGTACTCTATAATGAATGTTCATGTTCACCCACCGACTTTGGAAGTCTGCCACCATGTCTCTCCGCTCTGAGATCTTGGAGGATCCGTCCAGACGCATGTAGGTGTGCTTGCGGTAAACCATGTACTCCTGAAATGGAAAATGGAGATTGCTTGTAAATAGGTACTTCTGCAGTGCCTACCTTCAAAGTCTGTGTCACAGTAATCCCTTGTAAGTTATCCATTTAAAATGCTTTGTGAGCGAACCGCACACTGGGGTATATGCCACGGAAGAGGCGGGACTGTTTTTGCACAACATTTTGTTTCCGGTTTGGTTTGCGACGTGTGGGCTGCGTCAAAAATACTCGTGCTTCCGACTTTGTGCCCCTCGGTTGCGCGTTCGCAACCCGGACTGGAAACAAACTGATGTGCAAAATTATGTCCCGCCTCTTCCGTGGCATATACCCCCTTGAATTAGGGCCCAAGTGGTGAACCCAAAATATTCAGCTCCCAACTGCCTCCTAAAGGACTGGAGTGGAACAGCATATAGATGGACGACTCATAAAAACTAAATAACTAAAGCTTATCTTTTAGCGTAACATTTTCAACTAATCTTTAGGAATTCTTGTTGGATGGTCTCCATATTGGATACTTTGAGCCTGGTTCGAGACACACTGAAGTCGACATCCTATCCGCTTCGCTGTTGTGGAGGGGCCCCCTGAAGAGCACGGGGTCAAGCGCAAACAGCAGTGATGTGGTGACATGTTGATCTTCCTTTTAAGCGCTACTGCCACCATCCCATTCCTCGAACAATCTGACTTACCCGCTGTGAAACATGACGGTCAGCATCAGATCAAAACCCACCGACCCCGAGAATCATTACTGATGATAGCCATGATTTTCCGCAATGTAACCCCCTCCCCTTCCTCCCTCTGTAAACCAAAGCAATGACAAGGCCAGATCTCCTCTCTCTGGCTGCCATCCCAACTGGCCCATCTGTTCCGAGTGAAGGCTACATTAGCGGCCATTAGCACTCGCCAAAATGCCGCCTTTGGATTTGCGTCTTCATCTCTGAAGCTTGTTGCAATCTTTGTGTTTTCGTTCCTAATAAGTGAACATTATTTGACTATTATGACATTTCAATGACGCATGGAAGAATCCTCTAATCACATCATGGTTGGATATTTTGTATGACCTAAAGACAAAAGGTCAACCAGTGTAGTTTAATTTACTTTTTTTACTTAGTGACCTTTTTTTTTTTTTTTTAATATTGCGCTCCACAAATATGCCATGTATAAACAAGCTAAACTAAAGCAAAGTGTTAACTTTACAACACTGGCACGACCTTGATAGCTCGGCTCGTGTTTTGCATGCCACTGTGTTTTATATACGTCGAAGTCTTTGGTTTCTGACCCCTACTGACAGCAGGTTATAAAGCTCGTCACAGTTATGACAGCAGAGGCGGCAAGGCATGTGAAAAACATTAAAAATTAGTAAATAAATAAAAAACACTAATCCATTCTCATTCTGAGGTCTTCCAACGGTAAAATCATGACATTTTCACCCCCTTTTTGCTGCCACGTACTCAAAAATGATCAAATTTGATCTGATTTGTTGTAAACAAAACCTTTGAAATTGTACGCTTCATCCCAGCACTGATATCTAAACATTTGCAAGAATTTCAAGCACTCGTGAGAAATTGTCTCGCAGTGCTTTGACAGCAATGTTATTTTTCTCCAGGCCACCCAGATCTCTGTGATCCATCACCCCCGGCGACACCGTGTCAACGGGAGCGAACAGCCGACCGGTGACGAAAACAATGATGCTAATGACCGAGATTAGCATCGAGCGCTCCTTCGCTCATCAACTCCATCTGCGACCGGCCCCAGAAGCTGGGTCGCTCCAATGCCTCATTTTGAGTAAGGGGCAGGAGGGCTCTTTAACCCATTAGGGGAGGGGGATGCTGCCACCAACATGTATGAGGTCACCGGCAAACAGTGTTTTCTTAGCCCTGCTTTTTCCTGCGGCCCTGCATGGCGAGGCAAAAATGTGCAAATACTATATGCCCACCGAAAAATGTTTATAATCTTAGTAGTCCAAATTTTAAATATACCCCAAACAACGATCCCCAAAACAATATAGTTTCAAATTCATCCTACAACATTAGACTAAAATACAAATGGTTTACAATTGCAGTTTTGCAACCTTTAAAAATACCAATTAACTACTTTGGAAAAAAAAAAGGGGGGGAAAAAAAGCACTCTGATAAAGGTTATCAGAGTGCAACCTGGTTGACATTCAAAGAAGAAAAACACCATCAATTGTTCTATTTCATCTCAATCATCTCTTTTTGTCTTTTACGCAACCTCCCCCCCCGAGGCTCTTGCCACTCCCGCCGCCCCCTCCACCGTCCCCACCGCCCCTCACCCATCTGGCTTCTTCCTTGTCCCCTCCAGATGAGACCCCGCTCGTTAACCCGGACCTGTTAATTAGCTGCCTAATGATTGCGTTAACGAGGGACCGGCAGGCTGATTAGAGAGCATTGGAGGAGGATGGGGGGGTTGGGGTGGGATGTCTTCTGCAGGCGGAGGTGAACCCATTAAAACAACAGGCTTTAGATGCACCTGACAGTCACATTTTTAATGGACACGTCTTAAATTCTGCAATGAATAACGCATGAATCTAATCGGCAGCACTTAGGAGGGGCACAGCTATGAATCTTAATTAGGATTGCTCAACCTAATGTATGCTTTCGTACATCAAGGGTGAGATTTGGGGCGAGTTCTTGCAAATTGATGTTTAAGAAAGGATTTATATGTTCTGTGAGTGTGTGGTGCGCGTTTCTACCTCGAGCAGGTCGATCATGCGGGTCATCTGGGAATAGATGAGGACTCTGTGTCCCTGGGCCTTTAGTCGACTCAGCAGGATATCCAGGGTGTGAAGCTTGCCACTTTCCGTGATTAGACTCTCCTTATCTGCAGGGAAAGGAGACATGATTAGTTGACTTAAAGTTTATCAACTAATGTCCGGAAGACATAACCTTGACATTAATTTCTTGCTAATGCAGTAGTGATTTGTTGGGGCGGGGGGGAATAACTTCTCTGCCATGAATGTACCGGTATGAAGATGGAAAAAAAATAAACAAAACAAAGGAGGCGTAAAAAACAAACAAAAAAAACAAACAAACAAAAAACAAAAACAAAAACAGTATGATCATAACGAAGTGCGCCTTCTTCCGACACCTAACAATGTATTCTTACGCTGACATGCAAACTAGTTCATCCTGCGCCGCACAGAACCTCAAAATTTCAAGTGACAGAACAGTTGTAAACCAAAGACAATTTTGAAAATGACTAATACAGTCATTTATGAGTTACTTTTTTGTCCAAACGCTTTTTGCTAGTATTTTTTTTGTACAATATTTGTGTTTTTCCCTGGTATTTGTATATTTTTCTTTAAAAAAAAAATACATTTGGGGATGTAAACATGTAATCTTACGCCACCACACAAACTAGTTCATTGCCTAATGTTCGCCAGTGTTTTTTTTTTTTTGTGTAAAAAAAACATGTATATATTTTTATATTTTTTTCTAGTCATCTGATCATTTTAACCCCTGGGTGTTATTGTATAAAAGTATTTTCAATGGGTTTTTTTCCCATTTGTGTATTTTCATGTGATTTTGTATTTGTATCTTGATTTTGTTTTTATAATAAACATCCATAAATATAAAACAAATGAAAAAACATTTAGTATAGGCCGAACTGAGCGCGCCAACCTGCCCCTTTCGTAACCTTGAAACGTCATATTCCAACGAAAAACCGAGGAGCCGTTGTATACTGTTATGTGAGTCGCCCCCTCTTCAAAGAAAAGCTGCCGTTTTCATTCGTAGGTCATCCGCAATCCTGCCAATCAATACAAGTCCTCAGTAAGCCATCTTCTCGAGGATAAAGGCCCCTTTCACCAGAGCAGTTCAGCTCAGCGAGGTTCAATCCTCTTAAAACGGGCTGATCGGTTAAAGAAGCCTGGGCCCTTATTGACTGGGCTGCTAATAGGGAGCAGGGCTGGAGAATACAAGTCGGAGAAAGTGCAACAAAAAAGGTGATTTACATCCTCCATCTACAAAAGAACAAAAACGGTCCAAACAGTTGGTGGAGGCCCACGTTCCGACGAGTGTGGAAGAAGTCCACTTGATGAGGCATTAACGTCATCTGGACAACGGCGGGTCATGAGACGCCCGAGGGGTCCCGAGTGTCAGGCCAGATCCCTATGGGAGAGTCCGGCTCTGACTCAACTGTGAGCAAATGCACGCACCCATTGTAAACCTCAAAATGATGCAAATATTGAGAATAAAAAACACCCGCTTTTTGCGATAGCAAATCTTTGTTCTACTTTATTAGAGTCAGCTAGCTTAATGCTAACTCTAAAAATCTTTGTGGCAGTGGTAAAACCCTTTAATCAATGGATTGAAAACGTAGACAGAAATATAACAATACTCGCAGTTGTGTATTCTTTATCCTCTGTGAGAAACGACTAATATTAATGCTGCACTGATGAGTTGAGAAGAGTTCAATTCACTGTATATCTGTATGTCTGTCTTGTATTACGCCCAGGTGGCAGACAAAAACGTTTGTTTTTAAGTCTATATACGTAGGTTACTGCTATTTGTTTTTATAAAGTAAAATATTTTTCAAATTAAAATAAACATTGCAATTTTTTGTTGTTGCGTTTTTCAGCGACTAGGTTAGGTTCTGCAAAAAAAAAAACGCCTCAAAATGGCCGGGTTCACTGTAAAGAACATTTATAGTGTAATATGGACAAATAAACAGTCACGACTCACAATGTCAATGTATCACAGGTGGCAGAGCCCAACGGAACGGAACCCTCAACCTTTTCCCTCCTATTCTGGCAGCTTTCTATGCTAATGTGCACTCCGACTGAACCGTGACCTGCGACCCTTTAGTGCAGCCACCCTAGCAAAGTCAGGGGGTCTGCAGAGGTGTTAAAGAGGAACTAATAGAAGCGATGAACAAGGGAATCACCCGGTGGAGTCACCCGGGGGAGTTGGGGAGCAATAGTGGGGGGCTCACCTCTGGGTCATCGCTCTCGGGCCTGGTCGGTCGCGGGAAATGGGGATGAGCTCAATGCAACGTAGGTAAATAGTACAACAATGTGGGTCACAATGATGCGACCGCTGTGGTCCACCATTTTGTTTTTGCCTTCAGCGCTTTTCATATGGTCTCAATAAATCACCGCTTTTCATCTATTGCACCTTTTTTTTCTTTCGCAGGTGGTTCTGAAACGCATCCCCTGCGATACACTGGATTTACTGAAATTGGTAGTGTGACCCCATTGGGAAGCGAAAGAAGTGAGTGAAAAATGGAAGGAGATTAGCAAAGCGGCAGTCCTGTGCTGTCTGACGGAGGTTCCTTGCCGACTGACTAGATGTAAAAGGACCGAATGGTAACGCTTTGCGCCAGCAGTACTGCTCGGCTCCAGCCAGCAATCTGTTGCTGCTTAGCGGATTACGTTTAAGCCTTCCAGACTCTGCCGCTGACAAGTCGGATGACATGTTATGTGGCCCAAAGTGAAGATCTGAACAAGGCGTCTCAAAGTAAATCTTAGATGAAAACAAAGAAATCCCAGAGACACATCATTCACAATTACCGTGTAAGTTAAAAAAAAAAAAAAAAAAAAAAAGGCCAAGAAGACGAACACATCACTATTTAAGCAGTCTGTCGCATCCACCATTGTGCTTCTGGCTTTTATTATATAATGATGATATGGAAAACGTTTGGCCACAAGGCAAATGACATTATTTCGAGGCATCCAATAAACTAGTCTGTATATGAAAGAATGTTTCATGTTGTGGCACAAGAAGGCGCACTCAGTTGCAGGCTAGCTATAATTTCTGTTTCATTGGATGATATTATATTTATGGCCTCCAACAATTGTTGATACAAATATTTAGGTAGGTTAGAGATGGATAGTACATTCAGACTTAAACATTAAAAAAATAAATAAATACAGGGAGGTCCTTGGTTTACACATGCCACCGAAAATAATATTTTACCTATTTAGATGGGGAAAAAATTATCATGGGGACCACAAAAACTAGACAACATTTTCTATATAAAAAAAAAAGCTAAAAATGATTAAAACAAATAAAAAGTATGACAAAAATATTTGAAAAATAAGAACATAAAATAGACTAAAAATGGAATTAAAAAATAAAAATAGACAGTTTACAATGGGCTCAGCATATGACATATTGTTTTTCATTCATTTATGGCCTATAGAAGTGCTTTTTATACAGAACTGGAATTACAATTTTACTTATGCTTTAGCGTAGATTACAAATGTGTTTTTGTGTATATCGCCAGCATATTAATGGAAAGTAGAAGCCAGAAGTTTGCGTTGCATGACACCATGATTTTTCTTCTTTTTTTTGTAATTAAACAAGTAGGGCACTGAAGAGTACGGTGACGACCACTCCCTAATACGCAAACAAATCCCATTTGGTGTCACACCACTCTGCTGTTGCCATGGATACACATATCAAGCTTCACCACCTGCCTTGCTTTCACAGCACCAGCATCCCCCCCTCATCCAAACACACACTCCAATCCAATCCAGCCAAAAGGGGTGCCCAGGCAGCCCCTCCCAGCCACGCATCCTGCTGGCAGATTAGGCCACGCCGTCCCTCCTCTCTACTCTCCGTACCCCTACAGCTCCTTCACCATCTTCCGTCACCAAAAGAAAAGACCCCCCCCGTCACTCCCCCCCCGGCTGCCTGTCCCCTGACGGTGTAATCCAATCCCTGTAGGGCCAGAGCCAGAGGCCTGACACGGTCCTGACCCAATTAGAGGCCTGCTGCCAGCTAATTAACCCTGGCCCATCCCCGGTGCCTGGCGCCTGATATCCCCAAACCAACTAACGGCGCTAATTTCATTAATACACCACGCCGGCCCTTCTCGTCCTGTCCTGTAACCCCCGCACCCCTACCACACATGGAATTGGGCCAGCTTGGAGAGGGGAGGCGGCCGATCTCCTTGATGAAAGATGATGGATGGTCGGTTATGTGAGAAATGGAGACAGATGGGGGTCGAAGGCGCGATCGAAGCTGGCATCAGGCCCTCACTGTATCATGATATATTATACAGACCGATCAATAAGTCAATGGGCAACACTTGTTCGGCACTGCAGAGGATGGAAATATTAGCCCAGCGCTACTTCGCCACCTTCGACGGGGAAGCTTAAATTTAATTTCCGAGCGGCGATGGCGGCGCAGGGGCTTTAGAACCAGATGCTAGAGGGTTTTGGATGTACAATATTGTCAATTTCTTGACTGGAGGTCCTCAGTTACCAACAAGGTTGCAAACACTGCACAGTGAGAAATCTTTACAAAAATCTAAATGACAATAAATAAATAGTACGTAGTTGGGAAATACACAAAACATTGAGCACTCTTTATTGTTGTTTTTTGTATGTACATTAACAAAAAAAAATAAACACATGAATATTAGATAGAAAAATACACAAATTTTCTGGGGAAAAAAAGAAAAAAATACTATGGAAAAAAGCAAATATATAAAATGAAAAATAAGGATTGACAGAAAATAAAAATATTAGATGAAAAATTGAAAAAAAATATGCCAAAATTTTGGTTAAAAACAAAACAAAAACAAAAACTAATATTAGATGACTAATGAAAAAATCTACCCCAAAATATGTGAAAATTAAAAATAATTGCCCAAAAATAAACAATACAAAAAATACAAAATGTTGAGGAATAACTGAAGAAGGATAAGAGTGCATCATCACACTTAATTAGCACCATGGTGATTCTATAGTGCGTTCCCTTAAGCAAACAAAGAGTGTACCAGCTTCTCATTACGTGATGCCAAAATGATTCCCCTCAAAAAATTTACCCACGAAACCAGAGAAGAACATGACGCCACTGCCTCGCCACAAACATGCAGCAACATGGAGACGGCCTGATTAAGACTTTCCGGGTTTCTCACCACAGAAGCGACTCTGTCATTAATGTCAATTACTGCGGTTACTCCACTAAAAGACCTGGACTGTGCTCATCATGTGGGCAATGTCTCCCCCTTCAGTCTACTTAGAGTCTTCTGTCTACTGGCTTTTTGTTTTTGGCCTGGAAATTGCTGAGCTGGTCATATTGTTTTGGACTAAATTCCACCGAGGGGTCAACGGTGCCAATCAGATGAAACTTAAGCGAGCCTGCCCGGCAGTGTTGTTTTGTGCCTTCACTATCAGGGCGCTTCCTGACATTTTTTGCCCACGAGCGGCTCTCCTTTGAAGGGGCAGGAAGAGCAGGCTGCACTTCCCACAGCGCGCCGATGTGGATTACGGCAGCCTCTCTCTCCCATGGTCCCAACTGATGCCCTCGTACGCAGTCCAAATACAATCATCTCAAAGGTTCGAAGCGCTTTCCTCAAAGTCACACCCTCTCATCGCGCGCACGATCCGTCAATTGGCGCCGCGTCGTGAGAAGCTGGTGATTTTGCGGAGGGGGTTCTTATAATTACTGTCGTCAGTGCAGGAGCCGCAAAGACAGCAGCGGAAGGTTATTTGTGTCATGCTGGAATGTTCCGCAAATAAATCCTTAAGCGTGAGAGCAAAACATTTCTGATTCATAACTACCAGGGCATGTTTTCCTCATATACCCATTGACTAATAAGTTAATTGGGGTTGGGTGGAATAAAAGTTAACTCATTTGCTCCCAAAAACGAATAAATATGTTCTATTTTAAATATTACCATGGCCCCAAAGACGTATTTATACGTTTTTTTAATTTTTTTTTTTTTGTGTTTGTTTTTTTTTATGCTAGAGCATACAGAAGGCTTTGATGCAGCCTCTGAACTGAAGAGATTGCTTGAAGCAATGGTAGTTGTTAGAAAAACGAATAGCAGGTGGCAGGAGAGTATAAGATATCAACCAGGGCCATGTTGCTAAAGCTCTTTTCATTAAACAAACTGATTGAAATATACTTTTTTCCTGATGAAAGAAGAGACTAATTGGTAGGTACCATGTTTTTATAGCAATAGAACACAATATTCTGTGGGCCTTGCAAAATCAGTCAAAATCCAGTAAAAGAGCTGGGAGCGAAGGGGGTTGGTTGCTTTAGTGAAAATGGCTGGGAGTGAATTAAAAATTGTACCTAAAAATGGGTTGTAAAAAAAAAAAAAATTAATGCTAATGTTGTTTTTTTCCACATACCAACGCTTGGCTCCTTTTAGCACACTGGAAAAAAAGAATGTTGATATTCTGTCGACTGAAAATGACATCACTGTTCCTCAGGGCTCAGGCAACGACCAATCACGTCTCAGCTTCAGAGCTCTGAGCAACAGTGATGTCATTTTGAATCGATAGCAAGTGGCAAAATGGATGCCACCCCCCCGAGATGGATAAAAAAAACGAGAGGATTTTGCTGCTCAACTCATATTCCACAAAGGCAATATCAATCAGAACAGATCAGACTTATGCGGCTGCATAGAACATATTACTGTAAAGAAAAATTTTGGGTTGACTTCCTCTTTAAAATTTTGAACAAAATCTTAATGCATGATGCCCCATTGGCCTTGTTTTTTCCTCCTGTGCAGCCTCGTTCCTTAATAAGCCCCTTGATTAGATTCCTCCATTGATACCATCGTACTCACGCCACGCTGGTCAAAACAAACAGTCATTCAAGCCATTTGTTCTTAAAGGTGGGAGGGGGGGCTGTGGGAGGGGAGGGGGCTGGGAAACTACAGCCAGGCTACTGTACATATCGTGAGCCTTGATGTGGCAACAATGAGTTCGGCAGAGGACGGGTGCCGCGCCGTCGGGTCACTTCCTTCCTCCCGAGGCTGAGAAAGAAGCGACAGACTGGGACGCACAGAAAGAAAAGCCTGAGATTGGCTCACGGGCCTGAAACACAGTCCCAACCCCAAATCGGACTCAACGCATGGAAAAGGACACCTCACAGCCCCGGCTAACACGCACGCACGCACAAAAACATAGCATCTAATAATGTTACCTAACGAAGCGCTTGAACAATGAGGAGCACATCAACTTCCTGGCTTTGTCCGCCTCTGAGTAACTTCACAGGAGCGCTCAGACGGTTCTCACAGAGACAGGCAAATACTTGTTTTTGCTTTCTCACTGTGGCGCAAACACTGACAGAGCAAAGCAAGCAACAAAAAGTGTCTGTTTTTTTTTGTTTTTGGGGAGGGATCATTATTTTTCATGGATTGGATTGATCAATTGGCAAAACATTTTTAAAAATTTATCCATCCATCCATCCATTTTCTTGATCGCTTATTCCTCACAAGGGTCGCGGGGGTTGCTGGCGCCTATCTCAGCTGACTCTGGGCAGTAGGCAGGGGACACCCTGGACTGGTTGCCAGCCAATCACAGGGCTTAAAAAATGTAACCCGGTCTTATTAATCTATACGTCTGTCCATTTTAATAGTTTTTTGTTTTGTTTTTTTACAATAGCAGTCAACAAGTTTGGATAATATTTGCGGCTTTAGATGACCACCACATGCTCGCGATTCTGCACCCATGGATTTGCATATTTGCTTATTTTCACCGTTGTAACATGTCTTTAATTCATCAAGAGATCAGCCTTCAAGAGTTTAAATAAGACAGAAAGAGCACGTGGGTTCTCTCTCCCTTCCAAAAGAGACTTCCAGCCAAAGGAGGGTGGTCAACACAAAATATGACAAGCGACCATTTATCATTGTGAGCAGGTCAGTGAGAAGGGAAGTGTTGTGTGTACAAGTGTGGCGGCCTCTCTCCTGCCGCACATCCATCAGCCTCCACTTTGCTCAGAGTGACCCGCGACTCGGCTGAGCCAGATTCTGCGCTCAAGCACACGTACGCGCTGGCAACCTTAGTGATTGTGATGACACATACGCGCACATACAGAGGTAGAGGATGCTGACAGGCCCCGTTCTACTGACTTTCTCAACCCTGTGCTGACCTTTTCTGGCATTTCCCACGGGCCACTCACACTGCAGAGGTATTCAGTGCCATGTAGGAAATAAAGCTAGGAAGCTCAACTCACCATTACCACTAGAAGCACAAGACATACATGACAACTTGGATTTTTATTTACACCTAATTAGGAAATCTATTAGCTCGCCTTAGATGTTGCAAATGTGCACGCATACCAAATAAAGTGTCCAAGATAAATATTCATTGAGTCATTGATGCAAGCTTGAACTTACCTGGTATCCGAATGTATGACCAGCCATGCTGAGGGAAGACGGCCATCACGCCGCCGGGCTGTTGCGGGAAGAAGGCGCCGGCCCTCCGCCGCCAGTCAGTGGCCAGGTTGGGCGTGCCGTAGAGGAAGCATTCTTTGAAGACGGCACCACCACCGACGCGCGTCACCCGCCACTCGTGCTCGGCGCTTCGATCGGCGCAGTAGCGCTCCATGGGAACCGCCGTGACCTTAGTTCACCAACATGAATAGATAATGATATTTAGATACAGATAGATTAAAGTGCTTTTTCATTCATATTTACATATTAACATCACAGCCACTTTTACATCAAGTACTAGTGTATTTCAAATGTGAATTGATAAAATGCTAACAGTATGTTAACATATGGCAAATAGAGACCTTAGTAGAGCAAATGTCACTGTAAAATGAAATTAAATCACAAAGAGAATAGTGTTAATAACCCTCTCAAATTTGAATGAAAAAGGGCAGCTGTTGTCGTGTTACTCAAATACATTCTTACAGTGCTCACATGTCTGTAGTGTGCGCAATGCTGTGTTTAAAACAGTTTATTTACCCTTAAGTGTCTCTGTTATGATTGTGGACCCACACACGGTATAAAACTGAGTGAGGCGGTGACGTATTGGACGACGCCAGTTTATGATTTGCGGGCTAGCTCTTTTGCCCACAAGCCATGGAGCGACACTGAAGTTGGCCAATAAGTCACCATCTCACTCGATTTTGTGTCATGTGTGGGTCTACATAAAATAGCCACCGAGTGAAATGTGGTTGGCTATACAGTGGGAGAGGGCTGACTCATGGCAGAAAGCCCAAGTGCGCACTTGAGCATGGTTTTAGCCACACCCAAAAAACCCAGACAACACAAAAAGAAACGTTTAATGTGTTTAGAAACAAATTACTGTAATAATTTTTATAGGATATTTTAAGGGCATTTGAAAAAGGTTTAACAGCTATATCTAGCCTTGTATTCAAGAACATGCTAGTAGTTGGTATACTCACATATAGTAGAGAAAGGGCTTTTGTTGGTATTAGCACCAAATCAGCTGGTTGTATGTGTCTTGTGCATGTGCATGTGCATGTGCATGTTTAGGTATGCATCACAGGGAAACAGGAAACTAACCAGCTACATGCTAACCTGTGTTTGTTTTAAAGGCAGCAGGAAGCAAAAGTGTACTCCTACTCAACCACACTCATTTCAACCCCTACCCCCATCCAACAACCACACACACGTAGATGCACACACAAAAATACATACCCTCGGTGTGGCTGCAAGCAGGAACTTGGGCGGGAGCGTGGGCTGGCACGGCCAGAGTCGGGAGGTGGCAGAACGTCGACAATGGATGGTCACGTCGGCGTGTTTGACCATGCCTGGCCTGAGGGCCGTGAAAACCAGGTTCTGATGCAAAAACATGAGGTATTGATATTTATGTAGAAAATGCAGGGATGGTTTTGGCCTTAAACGCCAGAAATGACAAAACTAAGACTTTTGTGACTCATACCATTTAAATTCAGAATAAAAATGGGGAAGAAAATGCCAGTTTTATGAACACCTCATGTAATTCCCATTTTATTTGTGTTAATAAATGGTATTACGGACCCACCTGAATAAAATGTTTTTATGCAGACAGATTTGGTTTTGGTTTTTTTACATATATTTTTTTTTATTATTATATGTCTGTTTAATTTACTGAGGCAGCTATTTGTTGGGAAAGATTACAATTTCAATCACACAAAAAAAAAAGAGCATTTTCTCCTGAATTACACATTTCTAATTCCAAATCTCGAGTGAAGGTGCCTTTGTCTCAAATACCAATGAAGGTCACCGAGTGCAGCTCTTCAGTCCATTCACATCAGCTGCCAACTTAAAGTGCCAACCGTGTTATGTAAATGTCTGATGACCTGCAGCTTAGTGGAGATGAATGCCGCCATGTGGAGGGATAAACCACACATTGCCAGCTGTGTGCTACAAATGCATGTTTGATTATGTGTGGATGTATGGTGGTGGAGAGAAATTATGGATGGATAGTGCCACACTGCCATCTATTGGCAATTCTGAAGCATGAATTGAGAGTAGTGCTGCGTGATCTCTTCTTACCTGCAGAACTGGACTGGTTTGCGTGTTGGGGAAGGATGATGGTTTGTGTATCCACAAGAGGAGGTCTTTGCGAGACAGAGTCGTGGACTGCGACGCCCCCCTCTCGTCCGCTGTGAACAGCCGCTGACAATGTAGTCGGTACGCTGCCTTCAGGGACAGAAAAAGGGCTAACCACCTGTGGAAGGGAGTGCCAGGAAAGCAAGGAAGGGAAAATTAATGAAATAATAAGAACTAAAAGTTAAAACTTCGACAGAAATGTTCTACTATTACATTTTAAAGATTACATTGTTAACATGCTGGGGTAAATTATTTATCAACACAATGTTTGAAAGCGCTATATAAAGATGACTTGACTTGACAATTCCTATGGATATTCAAAATGATCATATGACTACCGTGCACTACATAATAGATGGTATTTGAATTCCCAGAAGGAAGGGAGCTGGGGGGGTGTATTTGCATATGTGCAATGTTTATAACCACTTTTAATTCAATTACCGGTACATTTTAATTTATTACTTAATTCTATTACACTGTATTCACCATTGTATTATGCCCCCAATTTAATTTCATTTGATTACATTTTACTTCAGGCCATTGTTTTATTTTCTAAAGACATGTATTGTTTGTCCTGGATTAGCTGGATTAGTGGTGTACCCCACCTGCTGCCCGAAACCAGCTGGGATAGGCTCCAGCACCCCCGCGACCCTTGTGAGGAATAAGCGGTCAAGAAAATGGATGGATAGATGGATGGATGTATTGTTTGTGATATATTAAAATTACACTAGACTAAGTCCAATTTCTGGAGAAATTGCGTGGGAATGCTGAAAGCTGAATGCTAATAGCTGAATGCTAAGATTTGAATGCATGTAGAATGCTTATGAAGTAAATTGAGAGATAAATCATGAAATTATGACCTACTGGTTACTGGACAATGCACTTCACCAACAGTGCCATCGAGCAGTATCAGACATCTGGTAATGACGGTAAATTATGTGTACGGAAGTGGGCTTGGAAAGTGATACTTAGAAAAAGTTCAATGTCTGTTCCATTGAAAATGAAAAGTTCATATTAAACGTTAAATTGTGCAAATACTGTATGTAATGTGGAATCAGATGATATATACCCCAGGAGGTGTCAATTTTTGAAGCTGGTTGAAATTTGAAAAGTATAAATTGCAAGTGTTATGTGGGAGTTGTTACGCTGCAAAAAAGTGTGGAGACAAAAATCACAATAACATAGGTGGGAATGTTTCAGCATTCGCACAATTACATTGTATTACATTTTATTTTGTGTTTTAATTTTATTTAATTACCGGTATATTAAAGGGGCATGACACAAGTTGAGATTCAAATTGGAGTGTTAAAATAACCATATTTTTCACCCGCACGTTTTAAGAATTGTATAATGGACTACTGTGGCACAATGACTGTTGCCCCTGTTTTCCTGTAAAGTGAAATAATGTTGGAGCGGTCGGGACGGAAACTTTTTAACTTTTGCTCTGAGCCTGACATGATCTTGGCCATGTGCACCTCGCTGGCGTCCATTCCGCGTTTCGCCAGAGGGGTCGAAAATGTGCAAAAACTCTGAATCCTGCGTCAGGGGCCTTTTTATTTGAACAAATATTGGTTGTGAAATATTAACGTTACACTACCGTGTAATTTTTTTTTACTGCAAGTCCTCATTTCAACTTTTTAAATTTTAATTTAGGACACTGACACTATATGCGGATATTGGTTGTGAAATACTAATACTAAAATTAATTGTACTACTTTTTATTTTATGCCCCGATTTGATTTGATGAAATTGTAAAAAAAAGCGTTCGATTTATGCCCCCTTTTATTGTATTAAATGTTATTTTAGGCCCATTTTCAACTACTAACATTATTACAATGCATCAACTTGTGTTTATGCCGCTGTTTTATTTTATTCCTTAATTTTTATTTATGGTTGTGAAATGTTAATATTTAAACCAGACGAGCACTTTTCACCTACCTGACTAAAGTGCCTTGCAGCATGAGGTTGGACATCTCAGCCGGCGACACGTCAATGAAGCGCAGGAAGGAAAAACAGTTTCCTTCATCATCACCTAGGTTGGTTAATGAAGCAAAGATTAAAATAACATTAAATTATGAAGTTGAAAGTTGCAGAGCGACTTACCTTTCCTGTGAAAGAGTGACTGTTGGATATGATTTGGGGAAAAGGGAGACAGCAGCACTCGCAGTGACCTGATGGGAACATGGAGACACATTTTGTAAGGCCAAGTTCAGTGCTTTGCTGGACTGTTACATGAGCGTCATTCTAACTTGTCTGCGGCCTGGTTGTGAGCATGGAGGAGGCCGTGACGGTACAGGAACTTGGACAAGACGTAGGGCGCGAGGGACATGTGGAAAGGAGAGCGCGTCTCCTGGCGCTCAAACAAGTCAGGGTGATTGCACACCTGCAGAAAGAAAATGGACATTATCGGCATATTGACCGAGGAAAAACAAAACAGCGATACCTTGACTGACAAGCTAATTTTGTTCTGTGCAAGCTCAAAATGGAATTTAGACATAAATACGACCACATCTGGCAGACTACGTATGTGAAGATGTGACTGACTATACAGTGTTCCCCGACTATTCGTGGGTGGTCTCTTAACAAAAAAATGAACTTTTACCTTCCTGAACTGCATGACCAGATTCATGAGTGACGACGTGGTGCTGTGGGACTGCTGGGCCGTGCCCATGGAGGACTGCAGCAGGTCCTCGATGGAGATCTTGTTCCTCAGGGCCTGGTAGAGCAACCTCTGCCGAGACGTCAGCTGGCAGTAGGTCAGGATCTCGATCTAGGTTAGAGCGATAAGAATTTACATCCATCCATCCATCCATCCATCCATCCTCTTGACCGCTTAGTCCTCACAAGGGTCGCGGGGGTGCTGGAGCCTATCTCAGCTGGCTTTGGGCAGTAGGCGGGCTGCACCCTGGACTGGTTGCCAGCCAATCGCAGAGGATTTACATCACGTAAGGTAATTAATGCAAAGAAAGACGTCTGACATGACTGTAATCTCATGAGATGGAAGGATAGAGGGAAAAGAAAAATAAATGTAAAGGGGCGGTGAACTTTTGACTCCCATAGAGGTGGTGTGAGTGTGTGAGGCTCCAAAAAGGACCTTCACGGATCTGCCAGCAAGGGCACATTATGGCTATGTAATATTTACTTTGTCAATAAGCTGCCTGAGGAGATGAATGGAGCAAAGGTGCAGGTTTACATTGTACCACACTTTGTCTTAGTTCCTCTGGTACTTAACCATCATAATGTATATCCTGAATAACATTTGTAGGGTGGGAGAAGGAAGTGTGAGTGTTTTTTTGTTTTGTTTGTTTTTTACCTTGTCTGAGAGCTCGTTTTCCACATCCTTCTTGATCCTGCGCAACATGAAAGGCTTGAGGATCATGTGTAGTCGCGAAAGTTGGTCTGTGACAAAATGTATAATCTTGATGAAAAAACAGAACTGAAAAAACAATATTTACTAAGTACTGAGATTTTTCCCCAACAATTTAAATTCCAAGTTGATCGCCGAATTAGTCTGTTTTGAAGGGGAAGGTTACATTCTACTGCAGGGTGTGTCAACACGAGAACGGTTTTAGTAACTTTAGTGGCATCGCTAGGGTGTTGGGATGAGGTGAGTAACTACTACAAAGACAGTAGAAGCATGGATTGTATTTTCAGTCATGGAAGTAGCACTTCATGACCAAGCTGCCAAATTACACTGGTCAATTACTGGACCCGATATGTGCATGTGGCATACACAGTCGACGTAAAGGCAAAAACTGCTAGCTGCCAAGTCGTGACAGAAACTCAGTGTTGGAAATTGGATGTACTGTATAATTTCACACTTAGTGTATGGGCAGACACTCCAGAGGCCCAACTATCTATACCCAAGCAATTAAAAAACAATATGTCCAATCTTGGGCAGACACAGATGTACTTACTCTCATCGATGGCCGACTTGTTCTCAGCGTGGCTCTCGATGTCCTTGGAGAACCACTCGTTGAATTCCTCGTGGGAATCGAACAACGTGGGCATGATGAAGTGCAGCAGGGCCCACAGCTCGGCCATTGTGTTTTGGATGGGAGTCCCCGTCAGGAGGAGTCTGTTTCGACACTGGAACTGCAGGAGGATCTTCCAACGCACACTTAAAAAAAATGGTGATGAGTTTGGTTTATTTTTTCAATACAAAACTAAATCAACGAGGAGGGAATTGTAAATTACAGTACACGCTATACCTTGTACTGCTTTTCAGCGCCTGGGCCTCATCCAGAACCATGTACTGCCATTTGACCCTTTGGAAGTACTTGACGTCCTGGACAACAAGCTGGTAGCTGGTGATGACCACGTGGAACGGTGCATTCTGAGTGTAGAGGGTTTTCTGGACACACACACACACAACACGGCGGCAGTCTTTTTATTATACACGAGAAAAAAATAAAACATTTATAGCTTCTTCAATTCTTGCTTACCTGGCTCCAGAATTTCCGAATAACTTTGCGATCATGAGGGTTTCCCCAATATGGCAAAACCTGAGGGACAAATAGATCTAGATTAGAGATACGACACAATAAGTTTTTTTTAGAACTAATACTAATTATTAGTAGTCGAGGATGCCGACAACTGATATTTGGAGACAATTTTCATTATCACTAAAAGGAAAAATATTGGTGTCAAAATAAATAAAATACAAACTCCAATTCTTGTACGTAACGATTCTGAAACCCGAAGGAGGCTCAGTTACAAATTGGCCTTTCTTTGCTGTTCTAGGGCTGTTTTGTTACTAGCTCAATCTGTGAAGGGTACAGTGCAATCTCAAAGCGAGCAAGACATCCTGAAGCAAAACGGGCTTCCCAGTGTGGCTAAGAACAAAACATCAGACTACTTTGAAGAGCCCTGATCTAAATCCTATTGAACATAGTATATTTTTTAAAGGATGTGAATCAATTTTACAACAAACAAAGCTCAAAAAGCCCTATAAAAACAGAGCCAAGACGACGCTCACAGGGGAAACGTTTTAGCTGAGCAACAAGCATGAATCAGTGCTTCGATTCTAAGGTCGCTGACAAATGCGATGTGAAAAGCATTTCTGCATCATTACATCGATCAACACCGGCCGCCATTCAATTGTTTGCAGTCAGTCTTGAGGAAGCTTATCTTCAAATTGTGTAATACGCTCTTTTCACAGCTCATTAGCAGAATAAACTGGAGCTGATTTATTGTCAGAGTCGGAGGGAAAATACACTTGTGAGTCCGTGTGTGCGTTTGTGCATGGCACGTACATCATTTTTGCTAAATAGACTGTATTTAGCTGTCCTGATAGAATACTGCCTCCAAGTGAGTATCATTTTAATGACGTGAATGCGACTTTGTCGACGATTCCTACCTTGAATTTGGGCACAAAGCGTGAGAACTCCTGATGCCAGTTGTTGAGCGTGGACGCCGGGGAGATGATGAGGAATGGGCCCCAGATGTTGTCTCTCTGTGTTAAGGGAAAAGAAAAGACATTCCTTAGGAGTACATATTTATTTTTCTTTTCACTTTTCGTGTCACCACAGAAGGGTACAAGTCAAGGTCAAGAGCAAAAAGATGAATGCAGAATTACAAGTAATACAGAGGAACTTTCCATGTAGTCAGCAGTTTAGGCAATACTATGCTAATGAGAATTGGCAAAATGCTAACAGTTGGAATGCTCATCTCCGCTCTAGCAGTACAGAGAATAAACGCCACAATATATATGAGCAATTGATAAAAGGATGAGGCACGTACCTCTGCAAGGTGGGCCAACAGAGCGATACTCTGGACCGTCTTCCCAAGCCCCATCTCATCCGCTAGGATGCCATTAATACCCTAAGAAATATTTTAAGTATTTTAATCCACTAACCCTGACTAAATCAGCACATTCTTAATAACACCTCAGCTTACTTGTTCATAGAGGTTAGCGAGCCAGTTCATGCCTTTGAGCTGGTAACCCTTCAGCTTGCCGTTGAAGATGGTGGGCTGCGGGATGTCCTCGCCGGCTTGGATGGACGGGTTGGATAAACTGTAGCTTTCACCGAAACCGGAGGCGGCGGCCGCTGAGGAAGACGCGCAGCGGCTATCGTGGGAGTCCTCGTCGAACATACGCGTCTGTAGGGGGAGAATGGAGGATTTGACAATATTTTTTTTCGATCATTTCGCTGATTTTTAAACATGTAAATATTGTTTCGTTTGTAATTGAGTACATCTGATTTCTCAGGAAAGAAAATATATTGATCAAAATTGCACCAAATGTTTTCTAAATTAAGTTAGTATTTTTTGTGGCAATATAGGTAAAGGGGAAGTCAACCTAATATGTTATATGTGACCTCACTAGTGTAAACATGACATTCTGATTAATATTACATTTGTCCAATATGAGTTATGTGGCAAAATCCAGCACTTTTTATCCATCTCAGGCGGCAGCCATTTTGCCACTTGTTGTCGACTGAGGATGACATCACAGTTGCTCAAGGCTCTGCCAACGACCAATCACAGCTCACCTGTTTTCTGAAGCTGAGCTGTGATTGTTGTTACCTGAGACCTGAGCAACTAGGATGTCAGTTTCACTTGACAGCAAGTGGCAAAATAGCCACCTTATGGTAGATTTTGCTGCTTAACTCATATTCCACTAACACAATACTAACCATAATACCATATTTAAATTAGTGGGGCTGCATTGAACATATTATTGTCAAAAAAAAAATGGGTTGACTTCCTCTTTAACTCATTCACTGCCATTGACGGATATACACGTCAATGGGAACGGAATTGACTTAATTCATTCACTGCCATTGACGGATATACACATCAATGGCAGTGAATGGGTTAAGGAGAAATTCAATTGTGGCATTGGAAACGTCTGAAAAAGTCATGTTAAAATCTTTGGAATTTACAGTAGTAGATTTCCCTAAAAAAAAACTAAGCAAGCTGTTTTGAAAATGTTTGCCTGGTTGTGAATGATCATAATTCTAATAACTCTGCTTCAAGTCAAGAAAAACCCTATTATGTGAACCAAATTACAAAAAGGTATGCAAAAATATCATGACATCAACTTACTCTCTGTTGATGAATATGGTAGGCCTCCTGTGCATTCCTCAGGGCCTGTGACTTGTAGTATTCACTGTCTGAAAGCATATAATCGCATTTTAGATATTTTGTCACAATTTACTAGAAATAACCAAAATCGTACCATAGTCCTCCTGCCCCACATTGACCATGACGCCTCCCCCGATGTCGATCTGCCGTCGCGCGCTGGTGTCATCCAGCTTTTTGAGAATCTCCTCTTGGGCGTCTTCGCCCCCCGGTGACCCGGCGGAGGCTTTGCCGCTCATAAAGTGGGCGTAGAGTTCCGTCTGCGTGATGAGGAAGTTGAGCTTGCGCTGCTGACGCTTGGCCTGTAAATGGAAGCAGTGTGTAAAAACTGTCTGTTGCTTGTTGTGAAGCAGAAGCCACTTCCCCCTCCGCCTACCTCCTTCATCTCCTCGTCCAGTTTCCGCTGCTCCAGCGCCTCCTTCTCAGCCCGCTTCCTGTGCTCCTTCTCCACCTTGTCGTACTTTTTCCAGTAGAGCATCATCTCCTTGGTGAGGCGGCGGGCGCGAGGCAGCGTCTCCTTGCAGTTCTTCTGTGCCTGGATGGCGGCGCGGCGCACCTCGCGCATGCACTGGTGGGCCAACTGACGACCGGAAAAAAGGGGTAAAAAAAAAAAAAAAAAAAGATTATGTTTTTTTTTTTTTTGAAGGTTCACTAGAAGTCATTTCCAAAGTGTACCTGACTTACCTTTTTAGCGTTGGTCAACACCAGGTTCTTAGCAGAGGTCTTCTGCTTGAAAGACTGCAAAATGGGGCAAAATGGAGGAAGAATCCTTTAAAATGTGCTTTTAAGGTGACATTATGGACTTTTTAAATTAGATACCAAGTTAAGACACGTGAGAACCATTTTAAAATGTAATAGAAATGCATAATATGCTTAATTAAAGGAACAATATGCCTTATTCACCTTGGGGATCTCCTTCTTGGCAATGGTGAGCCACACTTTGCGTCGGCGAGCGTTCAGCTGCTCCACGGTCAGATGTTTCTTCTTCAGTATGGGAGCCGGCGCATCCTGCGAGAACTTGGCAAAGGTCTTGGCCACGTAAGGGAGGCCCTCGTCGGAAAAGTCACCCTCACCACGTTTCTTCTTCTTCTTCACTTTCTTCAGCTTGGCTGTGGACAAAAACAGGCAGTGTGAAGATTTTTCTGAACAAAATGATCACAACAATGTAATTAAATATTTTTGTTACCCTTGCATTTTTTCTCCTCTTTGATTTTCTTCTTCTTTGGGCCCATGAGGTGGCGCTGTTGCTCATAGAAGAGGTCTTGACTGGAAAGCAGGCCAGTGCTGTAGAACTGGTACTGCTGAAGCTGCAGCACAACAAGGTCGGTGGAAATGTGCCAAGACAATTGTGTATTAATGTTCCAATCAATAAAACTGGGAACTTTGAATCATGGCCAACTTCTAATTCGTAA